>NC_086448.1:12181658-12549158 GCF_028390025.1 Pseudophryne corroboree
ATAATACTGTATATCTCCTGCAGTAAGGGGGGAGTGAGGAATAATACTGTATATCTCCTGCAGTAAGGGGGAGTGAGGAATAATACTGTATATCTCCTACAGTAAGGGGGGAGTGAGGAATAATACTGTTGTTAGGGTCTCCTGCCCTGTGCTGCCACGTCGTCATGGCAACCGGGAGACAAGTGCTAGCGGAGTAACCTGAGCGCAGCTGATACTCTGGTTCGGGTCTTTTGCTGTGCAGTGGTTATAGGCTCTGTGCATGGCAGGGGATCCGGTGCTGGTTTTTGTGCTCACAGTCTGTGAGGTCTGAGTGGGGCGTGGACAGCACCTGCTTTATAAGGCCTCTTTTCAGGGTAAGCAGATGCTGCTGAATCTTTGTTGGTTAGTCAGTTTCTGAAAGTTAGCCAGTACTGTGTAGCTTTGTATTTGTTTGTTGCTTACTGCAAATAGGCCTGGGGATTTGGTATTACACTCTGCCAATCCAGACCTAGCAGTAAGACTGGAGTCAGTCGTTCAGCTTGCTGGGGTTCTGTTACTACTCTGTGAACTTAGCAAGTTTGCGGCTGTATTCTAAGACTTGCCTGTCTAATCCTGTCTCACTGTGCTAGGTGTCAGGGGTCAGTTTAGTGGCAGTAAACCGAACCTGTGCACTGCAAGTGAGAAATAGGATTGTGGAGAATCTCCTTGTGTCTATCATTCCATCTCTGACCAAGGAGTTTACTGCCACACCCGTTGGTAACCCTTTAGGGTTTTGCTGTTGCCCTTAGCAACAGCATTTCGGGTTTTCTATGTATTAAAAACACAACATCTTGCTTTTCACATCTGAGCAGTTCTAATACAAGGGAGATACCCTGTTCCTTAGCCTCTGGGCTTCTCTGTTCACGTTGTGTGTATTTTGTTACCCTTCCACCTTCTGTGTACGTTATGTCATATTCCCTAGTCTGTCTGTGAGTCCATGTGTTTTGCATAACAGTTCAAACACCAGTACATTCCTGCAGGCACTGGAGTGCATAACAGTCCTGACACCAGTACTTTCCTGCAGGCACTGGTGTGCATAACATATTCAGCAGCCCAATACTCCTGTTGAAATTTTGTGGGAATATGGAGCATACCCCTCAAAATACGTTGCAACAGGTGGTTGATCAGGTGCAGGTCCTGACTCAAAAATGTAATGATTTGTCCATTAAAATGCACACCTCCCAGGCTGCTGGCGGAGCTCCCGCAGCAGCAGCACCTGCAGGGGTTAAGGAGCCGAAAGTAAATCTCCCGGATCGTTTTTCTGGAGATCGCTCGCAGTTCTTTTGTTTCAAGGAGAGCTGCAAGCTATACTTCCGGCTTAGGCCTCAGTCTTCTGGGTCGGAGATTCAGCGGGTGGGCATAGTGATTTCCTTGCTACAAGGAGACCCACAGGTCTGGGCATATGGGTTGCAGCCTGACTGTCCGTCGCTTAAAAGTGTTGATGCTTTTTTTACGGCACTGGGCATGTTGTATGATGACCCTGACAAGACGGCCTCAGCCGAGGCTCAGATTTCGATCCTTAAGCAAGGGCGAAGGCCAGTTGAGGTTTACTGTACGGAGTTTCGGAGGTTGGCCCATGATACCCAGTGGAATGACCCAGCCCTGAGACACCAGTACCGAAGAGGTCTTTCTAACCAGATAAAGGACCAACTGGTACAACATCCCTTGCCTGATAGCTTGGATCAGCTCATGCAGTTATCCATCCGGGTGGATAGACGGCTGAGAGAGCGTAGGCTTGAAAGGGAGACTGAGATTTCCTTCCTTCCCAAGGGAACCTCAGACTCTGAGGAATTTTCCGAGGAGTCTATGCAGATTGGGGCTACCCGCCTCTCCTCGCGTGAGAAGATGCGGAGGAGACAGCAGGGGTTGTGTTTGTACTGTGGGAATAAAGGTCATGTGGTAGTATCATGCCCAGAAAAGCCGGAAAACTTCAGGGCCTGAGGGTGATGGGAAATATCCTGTCAGGCCAGAAGTCAGAATTTCCCAAGAAGACTTTTATCATTCCGGTGACCTTGAAGATCCTCGGTTAAACTGTCAAGACTGAGGCCTTTGTGGACAGTGGGGCCGACGGGGTTTTTATGGACCGCCAATTCGCCCTGAAACACTCTGTTCCCTTAGTACCCTTGGCATCGGAAATTGAGATTTGTGGGTTAAACGGGGAACCATTATCCCAAGGTAAAATTACCTCTTGCACTAGCCAGATTTCTTTGTTTATTGGAGCCACACACTCTGAAAAATTGTCCTTTTATGTGACTGTCTGTACTTTTGCCCCATTGGTGTTGGGGTTACCCTGGTTAAGGGCCCACAATCCTCAATTTGACTGGGTCTCTGGGGAGATTCTTAGTTGGAGTACTGATTGTTTCAGGAGTTGCTTGAGCCTTCCAGTCAGGTTCTCGCAGCTAAGTTTGCCAGGATTGCCAGGGTGTTATGCAGATTTTGCGGACGTGTTCTCCAAAAAAGTTGCAGAGGTACTACCTCCCCATCGCTCCTATGACTGTGCCATTGATTTGTTGCCAAATGCTAAGCTTCCCAAGAGCAGGTTGTACTCCCTGTCACGTCCTGAGACTCAGGCTATGGCAGAGTACATTCAGGAGAACTTGGCTAAGGGATTTATCAGACCTTCACAGTCTCCAGTTGGGTCGGGGTTCTTCTTCGTGGGTAAAAAGGACGGTTTGTTGCGACCCTGCATCGACTTCAGGGAATTGAACCGTATCACGATTAAAAACTCATACCCACTGCCTCTCATTTCGGTCTTGTTTGACCAGCTTCGTACTGCCACCATTTTTTCTAAGATTGACCTACGCGGTGCGTACAATCTAATCCGAATAAGAGAGGGGGATGAATGGAAGACTGCCTTTAATACCCACTCGGGGCATTATGAATATTTGGTGATGCCTTTTGGGCTCTGTAATGCCCCAGCAGTCTTCCAGGATTTCATGAATGATGTGCTCAGGGAATATTTGGATAGATTCTTAGTTGTATACTTAGATGACATCCTAATCTTCTCCCATTCCCTGGAGGAACATCGGAAGCATGTACGCTTAGTCCTCCAGAAACTCAGAGACCACCGGCTTGGGGCGAAGCTGGAGAAGTGCGAATTTGAAGTTCAGCAAATCGCATTTCTAGGATATATTATCTCCCCAGAAGGTTTCCAAATGGAGGGTTCCAAGGTACAGGCAGTCCTGGATTGGGTGCAGCCCACTAGTTTGAAGGCGCTTCAGCGTTTCCTGGGCTTTGCGAATTTTTATAGACGATTTATCGCTGGATTTTCGTCTATAGTGGCGCCCTTGGTGGCACTCACTAAGAAAGGGGCGGATGTTGCTCACTGGTCTTGTGAGGCTAAAGCGGCTTTTGCCCGTCTCAAAAGGGCATTTGTTTCGGCCAAGGTGCTGCGACACCCAGATCCAGAGCGTCCTTTTGTGGTGGAGGTGGATGCCTCTGAGATGGGTATTGGGGCAGTGCTTTCTCAGATGGGAGTGTCAGATAATCGCCTTCATCCCTGTGCTTACTTTTCCCGTAAATTTTCGCCTGCCGAGATGAATTATGACGTGGGTAACCGGGAATTGTTGGCTATTAAGGATGCACTCGAGGAGTGGAGACACTGGCTTGAGGGGGCTAAGTTTGTGGTCTCAATTCTCACTGACCATAAGAATCTGGCATATTTAGAGTCAGCGAAGCGTCTCAATGCCAGGCAGGCACGATGGGCTTTGTTTTTTGCTCGCTTTAATTTTTTGATAACATATCGCCCTGGGTCAAAAAACATCAAGGCTGATGCGCTCTCGCGGAGTTTTGCTCCAATCCAGGAGACCACCGAGGAGCCGTTGCCCATTGTTTCCCCATCATGTATTAAAGTGGGCATTACCCAGGACCTCTTATCATTAGTCCTTAGAGCACAGGAGCAGGCTCCTCCAGACCTTTCCGGTAGGTCTTTTGTTTGTGCCTCCTAGGTTAAGACAGCGAGTGTTCCTGGAATTCCATGCCAAGAAGTCTGCAGGTCACCCGGGTATTGCCAGAACTCGGGAGTTGCTATCTAGGGCGGTGTGGTGGCCCTCGGTGGCTAAGGATGTGGATCAGTGGGTTCGGGCATGTGACATCTGTGCCCGAAATAAGACTCCTAGAGGGGTTCCTGTTGGCCCACTACATCCACTCTCTATCCCATCTAAGCCATGGACCCACATTTCAATGGATTTTGTGGTGGACTTGCCCAAATCCTCGGGGATGACAGCCATCTGGGTTGTCGTTGACAGGTTTTCGAAGATGGCGCACTTCGTTCCACTGGTTGGGCTGCCATCGGCCAGACGCCTGTCTGAATTATTTATGCTGCATGTTGTGCGTCTCCACGGGTTGCCACTTGATGTGGTCTCTGACCGCGGATCCCAGTTTGTGGCCAAATTCTGGAGGGCATTTTGTTCCGATCTCCAGATTTCTGTCAGCTTGTCGTCGGGCTACCATCCGCAGTCTAATGGGCAGACTGAAAGGGTGAACCAGTCCTTGGAGCAGTTCCTCAGGTGTTATGTCTCCAAGTGTCAGACTGACTGGGTTGCTCATCTGTCCATGGCGGAGTTTGCCTATAACAACGCGGCTCACTCTGCTACAGGGATCTCTCCCTTCCTTTGTGTGTATGGGCATCATCCTAAGGCCAATTCTTTTGACCCCCTGGACTCCACGCCTGGTGGTTCCTCTGTGGTTTCGGTCCTTAGAGGTATTTGGCGGAAAGTGAAGAAAGCCCTTGTGTCTGTGACATTAGTGACCAAAAGGGTTTTTGATAAGCGGAAAAGACCCTGCAGCTTCAAATTAGGAGACTTCGTCTGGTTGTCTACCAAGAATTTGAAGTTGAGACAGCCATCTCATAAGTTAGGCCCCCGGTTCATCGGCCCTTATAAGATCACCAGGGTTATCAATCCGGTGGCATTTCAGTTAGATCTGCCCCGTTCTTTGGGTATCAATAAAACATTTCATTGTTCCCTTTTAAAACGGGCGATTAGTAATCCTTCTTCCAGTGGAAGACCTTCCCCTCTTCTGATACGTGGCCAGAGGGAGTTTGTTGTTGAAAGGATTCTTGACTCCAAGGTGGTTCGGGGTCGGCTGTCATTTTTGGTGCACTGGAAGGGGTATGGCCCGGAGGAGCGGTCGTGGGTGCGCAGTTGTGATCTTCATGCCCCCAGACTGATACGCTCTTTCTTCTCGCAGTTCCCCGATAAACCCGGTGGTAGGGGTTCTTTGACCCCTCGTCAGAGGGGGGGTACTGTTAGGGTCTCCTGCCCTGTGCTGCCACGTCGTCATGGCAACCGGGAGACAAGTGCTAGCGGAGTAACCTGAGCGCAGCTGATACTCCGGTTCGGGTCTTTTGCTGTGCAGTGGTTATAGGCTCTGTGCATGGCAGGGGATCCGGTGCTGGTTTTTGTGCTCACAGTCTGTGAGGTCTGAGTGGGGCGTGGACAGCACCTGCTTTATAAGGCCTCTTTTCAGGGTAAGCAGATGCTGCTGAATCTTTGTTGGTTAGTCAGTTTCTGAAAGTTAGCCAGTACTGTGTAGCTTTGTATTTGTTTGTTGCTTACTGCAAATAGGCCCGGGGATTTGGTATTACACTCTGCCAATCCAGACCTAGCAGTAAGACTGGAGTCAGTCGTTCAGCTTGCTGGGGTTCTGTTACTACTCTGTGAACTTAGCAAGTTTGCGGCTGTATTCTAAGACTTGCCTGTCTAATCCTGTCTCACTGTGCTAGGTGTCAGGGGTCAGTTTAGTGGCAGTAAACCGAACCTGTGCACTGCAAGTGAGAAATAGGATTGTGGAGAATCTCCTTGTGTCTATCATTCCATCTCTGACCAAGGAGTTTACTGCCACACCCGTTGGTAACCCTTTAGGGTTTTGCTGTTGCCCTTAGCAACAGCATTTCGGGTTTTCTATGTATTAAAAACACAACATCTTGCTTCTCACATCTGAGCAGTTCTAATACAAGGGAGATACCCTGTTCCTTAGCCTCTGGGCTTCTCTGTTCACGTTGTGTGTATTTTGTTACCCTTCCACCTTCTGTGTACGTTATGTCATATTCCCTAGTCTGTCTGTGAGTCCATGTGTTTTGCATAACAGTTCAAACACCAGTACATTCCTGCAGGCACTGGAGTGCATAACAGTCCTGACACCAGTACTTTCCTGCAGGCACTGGTGTGCATAACAACTGTATAACTCCTGCAGTAAGGGGAGAGTGAGGAATAATACTGTATATCTCCTGCAGTAAGGGGGAGTGAGGAATAATACTGTATATCTCCTGCAGTAAGGGGGGAGTGAGGAATAATACTGTATATCTCCTGCAGTAAGGGGGGAGTGAGGAATAATACTGTATAACTCCTGCAGTAAGGGGAGAGTGAGGAATAATACTGTATATCTCCTACAGTAAGGGCGGAGTGAAGAATAATACTGTATATCTCCTGCAGTAAGGGGGGAGTGAGGAATAATACTGTATAACTCCTGCAGTAAGGGGGGAGTGAGGAATAATACTGTATATCTCCTGCAGTAAGGGGAGAGTGTGGAATAATACTGTATATCTCCTGCAGTAAGGGGGAGTGAGGAATAATACTGTATATGTCCTGACACGTGGGGGAGTGAGGAATAATACTGTATATCTCCTGCAGTAAGGGGGGAGTGAGGAATAATACTGTATATCTCCTGCAGTAAGAGGAGAGTGAGGAATAATAATGTATATCTCCTGCAGTAAGGGGGGAGTGAGGAATAATACTGTATATCTCCTGCAGTAAGGGGGGAGTAAGGAATAATACTGTATATCTCCTGCAGTAAGGGGGGAGTGAGGAATAATACTGTATAACTCCTGCAGTAAGGGGGGGGGGGAGGAGTGAGGAATAATACTGTATATCTCCTGCAGTAAGAGGAGAGTGAGGAATAATACTGTATATCTCCTGCAGTAAGGGGGGAGTGAGGAATAATACTGTATAACTCCTGCAGAAAGGGGGGAGTGAGGAATAATACTGTATATCTCCTGCAGTAAGGGAGGAGTGAGGAATAATACTGTATATCTCCTGCAGTAAGGGGGGAGTGAGGAATAATACTGTATATCTCCTGCAGTAAGGGGGGAGTGAGGAATTATACTGTATATCTCCTGCAGTAAGAGGAGAGTGTGGAATAATACTGTATATCTCCTGCAGTAAGGGGGGAGTGAGGAATAATACTGTATATCTCCTGCAGTAAGGGTGGTGAGGAATAATACTGTATATCTCCTGCAGTAAGGGGAGAGTGAGGAATAATACTGTATATCTCCTGCAGTAAGGGTAGAGTGAGGAATAATACTGTATATCTCCTGCAGTAAGGGGGGAGTGAGGAATAATACTGTATATCTCCTGCAGTAAGGGGGGAGTGAGGAATAATACTGTATATCTCCTGCAGTAAGGGTGGTGAGGAATAATACTGTATATCTCCTGCAGTAAGGGGAGAGTGAGGAATAATACTGTATATCTCCTGCAGTAAGGGGGAGTGAGGAATAATACTGTATATGTCCTGACACGTGGGGGAGTGAGGAATAATACTGTATATCTCCTGCAGTAAGGGGGGAGTGAGGAATAATACTGTATATCTCCTGCAGTAAGGGTGGTGAGGAATAATACTGTATATCTCCTGCAGTAAGGGGAGAGTGAGGAATAATACTGTATATCTCCTGCAGTAAGGGTAGAGTGAGGAATAATACTGTATATCTCCTGCAGTAAGGGGGGAGTGAGGAATAATACTGTATATCTTCTGCAGTAAGGGTGGTGAGGAATAATACTGTATATCTCCTGCAGTAAGGGTGGTGAGGAATAATAATGTATATCTCCTGCAGTAAGGGGAGAGTGAGGAATAATACTGTATATCTACTGCAGTAAGGGGGAGTGAGGAATAATACTGTATATTTCCTGACACGTGGGGGAGTGAGGAATAATACTGTATATCTCCTGCAGTAAGGGGAGAGTGAGGAATAATACTGTATATCTCCTGCAGTAAGGGGGAGTGAGGAATAATACTGTATATCTCCTGCAGTAAGGGTGGTGAGGAATAATACTGTATATCTCCTGCAGTAAGGGAGAGTGAGGAATAATACTGTATATCTCCTGCAGTAAGGGGAGAGTGAGGAATAATACTGTATATCTCCTGCAGTAAGGGGGAGTGAGGAATAATACTGTATATGTCCTGACACGTGGGGGAGTGAGGAATAATACTGTATATCTCCTGCAGTAAGGGGAGAGTGAGGAATAATACTGTATACTGTATCTCCTGCAGTAAGGGGGAGTGAGGAATAATACTGTATACTGTATCTCCTGCAGTAAGGGGGAGTGAGGAATAATACTGTATACTGTATTTCCTGCAGTAAGGGGGAGTGAGGAATAATACTGTATATGTCCGGACACGTGGGGGATTGATGTACAAATTATATTATTTCCCTGAATATTTACCTCATCGGCCATAAGAAACAGGTTCTCTTCTGCTGCAAAATGAATAACGTCCTCAATGCATTTCCGGCTCTGTACCTGACCTGGCGTATGGAGAAAATCTGTCAGTGCTAAGACAGAATGACATAGGGAAAACATGACATAAAAGGGTGAGAGAGCCATAGGGCATGACATCATGACAGAGAGGGAGAGTGACAGATAGAGAGGAGAGGGTGACGCAGAGAGGTTAGGGTGACATATATTATTAGGATGATAAACAGAAAGGGAGAGGGTGACAGACAGGCAGAAGGTTACAGAGAGGGTGAAAGAGAGGAAGAGGGAGACAGAGAGAGGTTACAGACAGACGAGAGGGAGAGGGTGACAGACAGAAAGAGGGTGACAGAGAGAGGTTACAGACAGACGAGAGGGAGAGGGTGACAGACAGAAAGAGGGTGACAGAGAGAGGTTACAGACAGACGAGAGGGTGACAGACAGAAAGAGGGTGACAGAGAGGGAAAGAGGTGGTCATTCCGAGTTGATCGCTCGCTAGCAGTTTTTAGCAGCCATGGAAACGCTATGCCGCCACGCGATCTCACTCACCGCTCCGCTGCCTGCCACTTCCGCTTAGCTCCCCCCGTCTGCTGTCTCATCTCCTCTACCTCCTCATCACGGCCACGGCCACTGAGTTCTCATATCGCTGCGCTCCCCCTGGCCGTTGCGCATGCCAGGAAAAACAGTGAGATGTGCGATATGAGAACTCTGTGGCCGCGGCGGTGATGAGGAGGGAGAGGAGATGAAAAGCAGACGGGGAGCTAAGGGGAAGCGGCGGGCAGCGGAGTGGTGGGTCAGATCGCAGAGAAAACGGCACTTAACGCGGCGGCGGAGGTTAGTACGTCCCGCCCGAAGAGGGTAACAGACAGAGAGGGAGAGGGTGACAGACAGATATGGATAGGATGACAGACAGGGAGATACAGGGTGTAACAGACAGAGAAAGAGGGTAACAGACAGAGAGGGAGAGGGTGACAGACAGATATGGATAGGATGACAGACAGGGAGATACAGGGTGTAACAGACAGAGAAAGAGGGTAACAGACAGAGAGGGAGAGGGTGACAGACAGATATGGATAGGATGACAGACAGAGAGATACAGGGTGTAACAGACAGAGAGAAAGAGGGTGAGAGACAGTGTGGAAGAGGGTGACAGAGAGGAAGAGGGTGAGAGAGACGGAGAGAGTTACATAAGGAGAGGGTGAAAGACAGAGAGGAAGAGGGTGACAGAGAGGAAGAGGGTGAGAGAGGGAGAGAGTTACAGAGATAGATGGAGATGGTGACAGACAGAGAAGGTGAGTGTAACACAGAGAAGGAGAGGGTGAGAGGGTGACAGAGAGGGTGACAGACAGAGAGGGAGAGGGTGACAGAGAGGGAGAGGGTGACAGACAGCAGAGTGCATGAGGGAGAGACACCAGTACACAGGGCTGGGGAGGGATTGGGAGAGGGTGACAGAGAGAGAGGGAGAGGGTGACAGAGAGAGAGGGAGAGGGTGACAGAGAGGGAGAGGGTGACAGTGAGACATACCAGTACACGGGCCTGGGGAGGATTGGGAGAGGGTGACAGACAGGGAGAGGATGACAGTGAGACACCAGTACACAGGGCTGGGGAGGGATTCGGAGAGGGTGACAGAGAGGGAGAGGGTGACAGTGAGATACACCAGTACACGGGGCTGGGGAGGGATTGGGAGAGGGTGACAGAGAGAGAGGGAGAGGGTGACAGAGAGAGAGGGAAAGGGTGACAGAGAGGGAGACAGTGAGACACACCACTAAACAGGGCTGGGGAGGGATTGGGAGAGGGTGACAGAGAGGGAGAGGGAGACAGTGAGACACACCAGTACACGGGGCTGGGGAAGGATTGGGAGAGGGAGACAGAGAGGGAGGGGGAGACAGTGAGACACACCAGTACACAGGGCTGGGGAGGGATTGGGAGAGGGTGACAGAGAGGGAGAGGGTGACAGTGAGACACACCAGTACACGGGGCTGGGGAGGGATTGGGAGAGGGTGACAGAGAGGGAGACAGTGAGACACCAGTACACGGGGCTGGAGAGGATTGGGAGAGGGTGACAGAGAGGGAGAGGGAGACAGTGAGACACCAGTACACAGGGCTGGGGAGGGATTGGGAGAGGGTGACAGAGAGGGAGAGGGAGACACTGAGACACCAGTACACAGGGCTGGGGAGGGATTGGGAGAGGGTGACAGAGAGGGAGAGGGTGACAGTGAGACATACCAGTACACGGGCCTGGGGAGGATTGGGAGAGGGTGACAGACAGGGAGAGGATGACAGTGAGACACCAGTACACAGGGCTGGGGAGGGATTCGGAGAGGGTGACAGAGAGGGAGAGGGTGACAGTGAGATACACCAGTACACGGGGCTGGGGAGGGATTGGGAGAGGGTGACAGAGAGAGAGGGAGAGGGTGACAGAGAGAGAGGGAAAGGGTGACAGAGAGGGAGACAGTGAGACACACCACTAAACAGGGCTGGGGAGGGATTGGGAGAGGGTGACAGAGAGGGAGAGGGAGACAGTGAGACACACCAGTACACGGGGCTGGGGAAGGATTGGGAGAGGGAGACAGAGAGGGAGGGGGAGACAGTGAGACACACCAGTACACAGGGCTGGGGAGGGATTGGGAGAGGGTGACAGAGAGGGAGAGGGTGACAGTGAGACACACCAGTACACGGGGCTGGGGAGGGATTGGGAGAGGGTGACAGAGAGGGAGACAGTGAGACACCAGTACACGGGGCTGGAGAGGATTGGGAGAGGGTGACAGAGAGGGAGAGGGAGACAGTGAGACACCAGTACACAGGGCTGGGGAGGGATTGGGAGAGGGTGACAGAGAGGGAGAGGGAGACACTGAGACACCAGTACACAGGGCTGGGGAGGGATTGGGAGAGGGTGACAGAGAGGGAGAGGGAGACAGTGAGACACACCAGTACAAGGGGCTGGGGAGGGATTGGGAGAGGGTGACAGAGAGGGAGAGGGAGACAGTGAGACACCAGTACACAGGGCTGGGGAGGGATTGGGAGAGGGTGACAGAGAGGGCGAGGGAGACAGTGAGACACCAGTACACAGGGCTGGGAAGGGATTGGGAGAGGGTGACAGAGAGGGAGAGGTAGACAGTGAGACACCAGTACAAGGGGCTGGGGAGGGATTGGGAGAGGGTGACAGAGAGGGAGAGGGTGACAGTGAGACACACCAGTACAAGGGGCTGGGGAGGGATTGTGGGCCAGATGTACTAAGCTTGAAAAGTGATAAATATCACTGTGATAAAGCACCAGCCAATCGGCTCCTAACTGTCATTTTTCAAACACAGCCTGTGACATGGCAGTTAGGAGCCGATTGGCTGGTGCTTTATCACAGTGATATTTATCACTTTTCAGGCTTAGTACATCTCCCCCTGGGAGAGGGTGACAGAGGGAGAGGGAGACAGTGAGAGACACCAGTACACAGGGCTTGGGAGGGATTGGGAGAGGGTAACAGAGAGGGAGAGGGAGACAGTGAGACACCAGTACACAGGGCTGGGGAGGGATTGGGAGAGGGTGACAGAGATGGAGGGAGAGGGAGACAGTGAGACACCAGTAAACAGGGCTGGGGAGGGATTGGGAGAGGGTGACAGAGAGGGAGAGGGAGACAGTGAGACACACCAGTACAAGGGGCTGGGGAGGGATTGGGAGAGGGTGACAGAGAGGGAGAGGGTGACAGTGAGACACACCAGTACAAGGGGCTGGGGAGGGATTGGGAGAGGGTGACAGAGAGGGAGAGGGTGACAGTGAGACACCAGTACACAGGGCTGGGGAGGGATTGGGAGAGGGTGACAGAGAGGGAGAGGGTGACAGTGAGACACACCAGTACACAGGGCTGGGGAGGGATTGGGAGAGGGTGACAGAGAGGGAGAGGGAGACAGTGAGACACCAGTACACAGGGCTGGGGAGGGATTGGGAGAGGGTGACAGAGAGGGAGAGGGTGACAGTGAGACACCAGTACACAGGGCTGGGGGGGGATTGGGAGAGGATGACAGAGAGGGAGAGGGAGACAGTGAGACACACCAGTACACAGGGCTGGGGAGGGATTGGGAGAGAGTGACAGAGAGGGAGAGGGAGACAGTGAGACACCAGTACACAGGGCTGGGGAGGGATTGGGAGAGGGTGACAGAGAGGGAGAGGGAGACAGTGAGACACCAGTACACAGGGCTGGGGAGGGATTACCGGTGGGGTTTCCAGGGTTGATGATGCACAGGACCTTGGGGTTGCAATGTGTTCGGGCCTCCTCCAGCGCTCTCCTCAGCGCCTTGATGTCCAGCGCCCAGCAATTATCCTCATCAAGATAGTAATTCACCTGCACGGCGCCCAGCTCCGCCAGAGCCGCTGAGTACAGGGGGTACTGTGGGATGGGGATGAGGACCCCAGTGCGAGAGTTCCCCTGGCCAGACATCAGTAGCTTCAGCATGGTCTGCAGGAGAAGAAGTCAGAGAGGTGGGATGGAGCCAGAGACACCGGAGGCCCAGTACGTGGTCACACATAGCATCTGAGTGGGGACATGCTGAGTAACACGCAGGGCAGGGAGGGGACACATATGGGGACCTCAGTGCACCATTCTGGGAATATCCTCTAGGGGACAGCAGAGAGTTACTGTAGATATTTTGTCACAGCCCATCACAATGATGACAATACAAGTAACAGTGTGGTTGGTGTAATGACGTGTGTGTGTGTGTGTGTGTGTGTGTGTGTGTGTGTGTGTGTGTGTGTGTGTGTGTGTGTGTGTACACATGTGATAGGGAATATACTGTAGAAGGTAAGTTCTACTGGGGCAGATGTGGCACCCCTGAAAGTAGATTGTGGCACCACAAGTGCCATCATGCCCCTGTGTGATCTAGAGGCATACAGCTGTGGCACTACAGACATCAGGATGCCCTGTTATATTGAGGCAGACATGCAGGTCACGGGTGGTCTTCAGGTTGCCGACTGTCGGGGCTCATTTGCGCTCGCCACGCTGTCGGTATGCCGGCGGTCGGGCTTCCGGCGCAAGTATGCTGGTCGCCAGGAGCCTGGCCGCCGGCATACCATACTACACCCTCAGGCCACAGCTCAACAGAGGGTTAATGCAGCCCACATCTGAAACAATGTATCCAGATAGCCTGTGGTCTCCTACCTGATTGGCTGCCTGCAGGGAGAGAATGGAACCTTGCCCTAGACAGGACAGGGGGGAGGAGAGGGGCGCCTGCTTTGTAGGAAAAAGTGTGCTAAAGTCATACTTGCCTACCTGCCCCTCTCCATGAGGGAGAAAATGCTCTGTTCCTGGACTTTCCTGGTAATGTATGATTGCCATCACCTGTGGTGAGCTAGTTAATTGATAAGAAAGGTGTTTCACCAAAGGTTACCAGGAAAGTCCAGTAACAGAGCATTTTCTCCCTCATGGAGAGGGTCAGGTAGGCAAGTATGACCTAAGTTCCTATACCCCCTGTATTCCTCCTTATTGCCCCACAATCCTACTGTCACACCCTGGCCTCCGTCTGGCGTTCCTGTTACTACGCAGCAGCGCCTCAAACCCTTTCTTATATCTTCACAGATGACTGGCCCCTAGCGCCTTACAGCAGCAAGGCCATCACACTAGGCCTATGCGCTCCATTGTAACCAATGGTGGGAACTTTGTAGTCAGCGGTTGACCGAAAGTGACCTCACCGCTGACCACAAAGTTCCCACCATTGGTTACAAAGGAGCGCATAGGCGCTACATTGTAACACTGCCATGTGCCGCCTGTCAGACAGTACAGGAGCACACAGCCGATCAGGAGGGTGCCACAACGTGGCGCTCCCTGATTGGCTGAAGAAACCCACTTAGACATCAGTCAGAGGGGGTTTCTGGCATTCGGGGAAAGGGGTCCCATGTGAAAACATGGGTCCCCTTTCAGTTCGTGGTCGGGTGTCCCGTTTTTTTATTTTTACAAGTACGTGGATTACAAATGGATTATCCGAGGAGCCCTCTACACTGGATTTGGTGAGTAGGATTTTTTAAACAGGTACACCATGGATTCTACTGGAGAAGGGGACCGACCCTCGTGTGAACATAAGGTAAGTATGTGTATATGGTGGTGTGTATGTATGCATTAAAGTTATACTTTCAAGGTGTGTGTGTAATGTCTTTATTGGGGTATTTTTTTAGTAGTAGTACTACAGGTACCAGCGGGCCCGGTTTTCCGCCGCATGCTGGTACTTGTGGTTCTCCAAGTACCAGCTTGCGGGGGAGGCTTGCTGGGACTTGTAGTACTGCTACTAAAAACAATATTCATTACTTTCAACAAAGGCTATCAGCCCCCCATCCGCAGCCCATTGGATGGGGGGGACAGCCTCGGGCTTCACCCCTGGCCCTTGGGTGGCTGGGGGGGGGACCCCTTGATTGAAGGGGTCCCCACTCCCCCAGGGTACCCCGGCCAGGGGTGACTAGTTGGATATTTGATGCCACGGCCGCAAGGCACTGTATAAAAGTGACCCCCGGCTGTGGCATTATCTGTCCAGCTAGTGGAGCCCGGTGCTGGTTTCAAAAATACGGGGGACCCCTACGCTTTTTGTCCCCCGTATTTTTGGAACCAGGACCAGGCGCAGAGCCCGGTGCTGGTTGCTTAAATATGGGGGAACCCCTGTCAATTTTTGTCCCATATTTTTGCAACCAGGGCCGGCTCAAAGAGCCCGAGGCTGGTTTGGTTTAGGAGGGGGGACCCCACGCAATTTTTTTTTTTAAGTTTAAACATTTTTTATTTTTTTTACATCGGGCACAATGAAGCCCTGCACGGATCTCTCAGATCCGGCCGAGATTCATTGTATTAAAGTCGGCAGTGTTTTACAAGTCACTCACGTAAAACACTGCCTAAAAAAACGAATGACATCGACATCGGAAAAAACGAAAATGCAGAATACGGCAGCTTAGTAAATTAGTCGTAATCAATTCAAAAAGTTGCATATTTACACTTTCGATGTCATTCGTGATTGAACTTTGACCTCAAACGGGAAAATACGATTCTTAGTAAATTTACCCCATTGTGCATTTATACACCCACATTTACGATGCTATCCAAGGGTCCATTGTACAGCGTGTTACTTCATGCTATTCTGCCTCTCCTCCTTATATGCATATTCCCGGAAAAAGAACATTCCTGCTAATTCTCCTTTACCATGGCGGAGTGACATCACCTAACTTTAATCGCTCCTGTAGTGACCCTTTGCCAAAAATCCTGTGAAGTGGAAAGTGTGTTTCTTAACTTCTGCCGTCCCTCGAATAAAAACTCATTCCTTTATGTAAAATGTGTGCACGCTGTATATATAACGGATAGATAAATAAAATAAGTACTGAGGTCACGGGTTCTATTCCCACTGTAAGTTCTCTGTCTGTGAAGCCTGCAGACTCCTGATTACAGTATAGTTTGTATCCTCCTGTAAGTGCTAGACCTGAACTGCAGAGTTCATGTGAACGTATTGTTTCCATTCTCTTTTACAGAAACCGCAGTTCCCTTTGCAGGTTCTCAGCATGCAGAAAGCTGGAGTTCCCTCCAAAATTGGCCCTGGGAGCAGCCATGACAGTACAGATCTGCTGACTGGTCAGTATCCATTCAGGAGTCAGTCAGCAGTCAGATGACTCCTCTGACCAATCCAAAAGCGTCCAGGGGTGTAAAGAGCCTTAAGTGGCACTTTCTGGTTGTCAGTGCTTTGTTGTCTCCAGAGTCGCAGCAATCTAATGTGCATCTTCCTGACTGCTTTCACCTAGAGCCAGTGGTGCAAGTGGGCGGGTACGGGTGGGTACGGCGTACCCGTAAGAATTTAGCCGTGGGTACGCCGTACCCACACCGACGGGCCGCCGCTCCTCTTCCTTCCCTCCCTCCCCCACGCCGCACACGCCTCTGATGTGAGGGCAGGAGAGTGCAGCCTGCGCCTCTCGTTCCCCTCAGTCTCCGGTGGGTGTTTCAGTTTACTTCAGCGCCGATCCGTGAGCCAATCAGAGCTCGCACCCGCGAGCTCTGATTGGCTCACGGATCGGCGCTGAATTAAACTGAGACACCCGCCGAAGACTGAGGGGAACGAGAGGCGCAGGCTGCACTCTCCTTCCCTCACATGACAGACAGGAGGACAGCGACGGCAGCGGTGAGTAGGGGAGGGGGGCATGTTATACCTGGCACTGGGGGGGCATGTATACCTGGCACTGGGGGCATATCTGGCACAGGGGGGCATATATACCTGGCACTGGGGGCATATCTGGCACAGGGGGGCATATATACCTGGCACTGGGGGATATCTGGCACAGGGGGGCATGTATACCTGGCACTGGGGGCATATCTGGCACAGGGGGGCATATATACCTGGCACTGGGGGCATATCTGGCACAGGGGGGCATATATACCTGGCACTGGGGGATATCTGGCACAGGGGGGCATGTATACCTGGCACTGGGGGCATATCTGGCACAGGGAGGCATATATACCTGGCACTGGGGGATATCTGGCACAGGGGGGCATGTATACCTGGCACTGGGGGATATCTGGCACTGGGGGGGCATGTTATACCTGGCACTGGGGGATATCTGGCACTGGGGGGGCATGTTATACCTGGCACTGGGGGATATCTGGCACTGGGGGGGCATGTATACCTGGCACTGGGGGATATCTGGCACTGGGGGGGCATGTATACCTGGCACTGGGGGATATCTGGCACTGGGGGCATATCTAGCACAGGGGGGCATATATACCTGGCACTGGGGGATATCTGGCACAGGGGGGCATGTATACCTGGCACTGGAGGATATCTGGCACTGGGGGCATATCTGGCACTGTAGGGGCATTTCTGTATCTGGCACGGGGGGCAATGTATATCTGACACAGTGGGGGCATTTGTGTATCTAGCACTGTGGGGCAATGTGTATCTGACACTGTGAGGCAATGTATGGCACTCTGGGGGCATTTCTGTATCTGGCACTGTGGGGCAATGTGTATCTGGCACTGTGGGGCAATGTGCATCTGGCACTGTGGGGCAATGTGCATCTGGCACTGTGGGGCAATGTGTATCTGGCACTCTGGGGACATTTGTGTATCTGGCACTGTGGGGCAATGTGTATCTGGCACTGTGGGGCAATGTGTATCTGGCACTGTGGGGACATTTGTGTATCTGGCACTGTGGGGCAATGTGCATCTGGCACTGTGGGGCAATGTGTATCTGGCACTGTGAGGCAATGTGTATCTGACACTCTGGGGACATTTGTGTATCTGGCACTCTGGGGACATTTGTGTATCTGGCACTGTGGGGCAATGTGTATCTGGCACTGTGGGGTTATATGTATCTGGCACTGTGGGGCAATGTATATCTAGCACTGTGGTGCAACGTGTATCTGACACTATTGGGGTCATACGTGTATCTGCCCCTCCCCCATATGTGTATCACGCCCCCATTTTCATTGGCCACGCCCCATGTGGCATTTGGCCACACCCATTTTTTCGCTCCCACCCGACAGCCGCGCTCTCCTCCGTGTCCCGCCGAAAGGAGCACGGTAAGCAGCACGGAGGGGAGAGGGGAGGGGGGGGAGGGCATCTGTATACCTGCCACTGTGGGGGCATTTGTATACCTGGCACTGTGGGGGCATTTGTATAACTAGCACTGTGAGGGGCATTTGTATACCTGGCACTGTGGGGGCATCTGTATACCTGGCACTGTGGGGGCATCTGTATACCTGGCACTGTGGGGACATATGTATACCTGGCACTGTAGGGACATCTGTATACCTGGCACTGTGGGGGTATCTGTATACCTGGCACTGTGAGGGGCATTTGTATACCTGGCACTGTGGGGGCATCTGTATACCTAGCACTGTGGGGGCATCTGTATACCTAGCACTGTGGGGGCATCTGTATACCTGGCACTGTGGGGACTGTCCCGTCTGTATCACAATCCAATTGCCTCACCGTGGGGTATATTCATCAAGAAAAATTGTGAACTGTGATACTTATTCTCTTCTGAAAAGCTGCTCCTTTTGCGGAGAAAGCTTTTCGTAAATGGGACACTATTCTCCAGCTGCTTTGGTCTCTTTACACTTTCCACAGCCTGTCTTCAAGCTGCGCATGCCATAAAAACATCAAAGCAGCAGGAGGAGATGTCGTAGTACCGCCCCCCCCCCCCCCCCTCTCCCCTATCCTGACTCCTGCGAACCCCGCCAATGGTGCCAGTGTCTGTACTGGCCAATTCCCACTCTACCTGCCACTGTAAAGTAGGAGCCACTGCTGGGACCAGTGCCCACCCAATCAGCTGCCTACCCGCTTCTGCAGACGCTGGAGTCTGTCCCCGCCACCACTGCTGTGACCTTTCTCCCTTGCCCCCGGCTCACAGGAGGACTGCTCGGGAGCCGGGGGAGCTGCAGGAGGTAAGAGGACATAGCAGAGGGGTCTTTTCTGACCCCTCTGCTGCATCGGGAATCGGCTCGCCATCTCAGGATGGAGAGCAATTTCACTATCAAATTCCAAAAAAAAGAAGCTTTTTCGGAGTTTGATGAATGTACTAATTTCTACATCCCCATTCTATAGTATGGGGAGTGTAGACATTATCGAAGCAGGCTGTAACAAAGTAGATATTAGTCATATCTCATTTATTACAGCACTGATTAATAAGGAATTCACCCCAAACATTTTTTTTACAAATTGTAAACTATTAGGGATAACGAATATGCCCCCATATGAGAAAGAACCACATTAGACCTCCCAGTCTAGTCCAAATTCACAACCAACCACAGCCGTGACAGTGGGGTTTGCATATTCTCCCTGTACTTGCATGGATTTCCTACGAGTACTCCGGTTTCCCACAATCCAAAATATATATACTGATAGGTTAATTAGCTCCTGACTAAAAAGAACCCTACTGTGTGTGTGCGTGTACATGATCAGACTAGATGGAACTAGTGGTTCTTATCTGCCATCAAATTCTATATTTCTACGTAAGTTTAAATCACAGCAGATATGGCTGGAAGGGGAGAGAATGAAGAAAGATCAATGAGAGCAAGAGCAATTTGGTGCCAGTATGTGCCAGGATGTGGGGCCAGCACCAGCGAACATATGACACATAAACTAATCCTGCTGAGGGTCTGAATTTGACCATACACAACTTGTGTAACCAACAACCATGCTTCATACATGTAACCTACAGCCATACTTTACATATGTATCCTACATCTGTACATCACACATGTAACCAATGGTCATATATCACACATGTAACTAATGGTCATAAATCATACAAAACATATGGCCATGTATCATAAATGCAACCCGCAGCCATGTATTATAAATGTAACCTACAGCTCTGTATCCTCTATGTAACCAATGGTCATACATCATACATGTAACCAGCAGCTGTGCATCACGCATGTAAACTACAGCCAACATACATGTAACTAATGGTCATAAATCATACAAAACATATGGCCATGTATCATAAATGCAACCCGCAGCCATGTATTATAAATGTAACCTACAGCTCTGTATCCTCTATGTAACCAATGGTCATACATCATACATGTAACCAGCAGCTGTGCATCATGCATGTAAACTACAGCCAACATATATGTAAACAATGGTCATACATTATGTATGTAACCAATGTTCATACATCATAAACAACCTATGGTTATGCATCACACATGTAACCTACAGCTGTGCATCATACATGTCTCATATATGTAGATGTTGGTCATACATCATACAAACTACAGATGTACATACCTACAACGTATTGCCATGCAACATATATGTAACCTACAGTCATGCATCATTCATGTAACCTATGGGCATGCATCATACATTTAGTTTACAGTCATTCATCATGCATGTACATATTACTCATATATCATACATGTATCCAATGTACAGTGGCAGTATCAGCAAAGATGGTGCTGTGAGCTGAGCAGCTGATTCAGTGTGAGGCTGGAGAGATCCAGCCACACACAGATAAAAAGGGTATGGGGTCACACCTTCAGCCTATCTGAGAAGTCAGAGCCCAGGTAGAGTTCTATCGGTCAGACAGAAAGTATTAGAGCAAGACATTTATGAATTGCACCAGATGTGTTTTGTACTTCAGCAGGAAGTGGAAGTGTCAAAAGGGACATCAAAGTGGTGCAGAGTGTACACAAGTAAAAATGGCAGATCTGGCTCATTAAAATTAAAAGACTCTTTAATTGTGTCCAAACAAGCAAAACCTAAAGTGTGAGAATCAGAGAGAGATTCTCTGGCAGAGAAGCTATGTGTATACTCTGGAGAAAGGGAGAAATAGCTCCAGATGCTGCAGACTCCTACTCAGTATGAGAAAAAACTGAGGCAAAAGACATAGAGGTTGTCTATATTGAAGCAAATTTTAAGGAGCAAATACAGACACTCCAATACAACCTGGCTGCAACCAAAGCACATTCAGAGTATCTGGCTAAAAGAAATGTATTTCTGGAGGAAAGCCATTGTAAATTAGCAGAGCAAAGAGAAACTTTGGAGGAAGAACTTAGTCTTGCAAATGATGTGGCTGGTAACTTGCAAGGAGACAATGAGAACATTGAGAAAGTTGCAAAATCTCCAAATGGAAATTAATGACAAATAACTGGAACATGCACACTGCAAGCGCTGGCATGTTTATGGTAGCCCCCTGCCTCCACAGCCTACCTGCAAAGCCAGTCACCGAGCCACCATGTTTTCGGTCACAGCGACCCACTAACCGTCTAGACACGCCTGCATTGTCCAAACCACACCCCATCAATGCCGCAATACTGTCCCCGAAACACTGCATTGCTGACCTGTTACTGCCCCCTGTGGGGCTTAGATAGCGATCACGTGCGAGATGGGGCAGGAGGTAGAACACTAAACTGATTTCCCACTACATGACTTCCAGGGTGGTAATGGGGTGTTTAATACGCAGGGGAGGTGCAGATAGTGGAGTGGGCTTAATAGTCTTCATTTTCCGGTGGAAGGGCAACTTGCTTGACTGCAGATATCTCCAATTCCTGGAAATAAATATCTTAGCTTTTAATGGCATAAAAAAATAGTGTCTCACCTGCAAGGAGGTACTGGGACTTGTACAGACTTCAGGAGCCAGAGCAATCCACCAACAAAAAATATATAAAACTGCATACCGCGCGTGTGGAGCTGGAGCACGGTACGGCTGCTGGAAGGCTGATATCTCTGGTCCTGGGCATAGTAGAGATAAGCTGCCAGTGTCTACTAAAAGGTAAGAGTCCCAGCTTTTGGCGTATAACATAAAAAAAACTGTGAGTTAGAAAGAACTGGAGATATTTGGCTCAGAAGAGCAAATAAAATGCTCAGATGGGGACCACTGCTTTGAAGTTGGATATTCTCTGGCTCCCCACGGCTAATTTTTAAAATTCTGGAACCCCTGGAAAAAGGGGATAATCAGCGATCAGCCTGGGGCTCTTATACTCCTGGGGCCCTTAGGCAACTGCCCATTGAGCCCATATGAAAAGACAGCTCTGAAAGGCAGGGAGGACCCTAAAATGCTAAAACTGTATTGAAGTAGTTGCGGAAGCCAAGCCAAGACAGGCCAAAGCCTGTGGATATACATGCAAGAAGTAGCCAAGACTTTGACATTTAGTGCCCTATTCAGTAAGGACTGCAAATTCTGCAAGGCCACCCAGCATGCTAACCGCTGCCCCGCTCTGCGACCTCGCACTAACTGCGATTGTGCCGCAATTAGTGCATGGTTGCAGAAACTAGGGCAGCCTCCTGCCGGCACAGCCTGGCTGCGATGACAGGAGGCCCGCTGCCAACTATTTGAAAGGAGCGGCTGCGTGTGACATCATGCAGCCGCCCCGATAATGCTACCGCCACGCCCCGTTCGGAAGTCACCCCACCCCTACAATGCTCCATCTCCGTCTTGGAAACGGAGTGTTGCCGCACCACGAACGCCTTTGCCAGTCAATAAGGCAGAGGCATTCACAGGCACATGCGCAGGACGGGCCCTGTGCATACACCTGCATCGTCATTGTAATTATTGCGGTTGGATCGCGAGTGAGTTGTGAGAAGTGCCCTGCACAGGGGCTGGGCTGTAATTTATGCTGACAGTAAAGCTCCATTTCATTTACCTACATGAAAGCAGTGCATGGACAATACATATGTGACCAGCCATTCATCATACTGTACATGTAAGCGATGGTCATACATTATACATGGAAGTCTTACATCTTATACAGATCAAAAGTGGGGAACAAATTCCTGGCTACACCCTATAGAAGAATCAGCCAATCTGCACTCTGCGTGTCTGCCCAGCTGTCAGTCACTCTCTGTCTGCTCCCCGACACATGGAACCGTGCTGCAGGCGGGGTGAGGCCGAGTGTGCTCACTCCATTTATTACATGTATATTATTGTTATATAATAGCATCTGTATGCTGAATAACAAGGCAGTGCGTAACGGGGAACTCAGGATACATGAGCGGACACAAGAGGAAAATAAAACCATAGAAATGTATCTTCTGAAATGTGGAGAAACATACAGGAATAATAAGGTGAAGGAGCTGGAACCCGTGCAGATATGGGGATATAGCAGCTCAGCAATGTAATAAAGTGGAGGAATATACGGTGGACAGGCCTAGTCTGGGTATAGCGTGGAAGATGGTTACACAGCGCAGGGTCATGAGATTATCACTTACGAAGATAGAGTCTGTGGCTCCGGTGGAGAGATAAATATTGTCCGCGCTGGAAGGGATTCCCCCGTCTCTCCGCTCGATGTACTTCGCTACGTCCTGGCGGATGATCTCTATACCCTGACTGGCGCTGTATGACCCTGTAATGGGCAGACAGATTATTACTCCAGTACACAATGCCCACCACGCCATCCTAATACATATAGCAGTAACAGGTGATACACTGTGTCAGCATACGGGGTGACGCTGGAGGTAACAGGTGATACACTGTGTCAGTATACGGGGTGACACTGGAGGTAACAGGTGATACACTGTGTCAGCATACGGGGTGACGCTGGAGGTAACAGGTGATACACTGTGTCAGTATACGGGGTGACGCTGGATGTAACAGGTGATACGCTGTGTCAGTATACGGGGTGACGCTGGAGGTAACAGGTGATACACTGTGTCAGTATACGGGGTGACGCTGGAGGTAACAGGTGATACACTGTGTCAGTATACGGGGTGACGCTGGAAGTAACAGGTGATACACTGTGTCAGTATACGGGGTGACGCTGGAAGTAACAGGTGATACACTGTGTCAGTATACGGGGTGACGCTGGAGATAACAGGTGATACACTGTGTCAGTATACGGGGTGACGCTGGAGGTAACAGGTGATACACTGTGTCAGTATACGGGGTGACGCTGGAAGTAACAGGTGATACACTGTGTCAGTATACGGGGGTGACGCTGGAGGTAAGAGTGATACACTGTGTCAGTATACGGGGTGACGCTGGAGGTAACAGGTGATACACTGTGTCAGTATACGGGGAGACGCTGGAGGTAACAGGTGATACACTGTGTCAGTATACGGGGTGACGCTGGAGGTAACAGGTGATACACTGTGTCAGTATACGGGGTGACGCTGGAGGTAAGAGTGATACACTGTGTCAGTATACGGGGTGACGCTGGAGGTAACAGGTGATACACTGTGTCAGTATACGGGGAGACGCTGGAGGTAACAGGTGATACACTGTGTCAGTATACGGGGTGACGCTGGAGGTAACAGGTGATACACTGTGTCAGTATACGGGGTGACGCTGGAGATAAGAGTGATACACTGTGTCAGTATACGGGGTGACGCTGGAGGTAAGAGTGATACAGTGTGTCAGTATACGGGGTGACGCTGGAGGTAACATGTGATACACTGTGTCAGTATACGGGGTGACGCTGGAGGTAACAGGTGATACACTGTGTCAGTATACGGGGTGACGCTGGAGGTAACAGGTGATACACTGTGTCAGTATACGGGGTGACGCTGGAGGTAACAGGTGATACACTGTCAGTATACGGGTGACGCTGGAGGTAACAGGTGATACACTGTGTCAGTATACGGGGTGACGCTGGAGGTAAGAGTGATACACTGTGTCAGTATACGGGGTGACGCTGGAGGTAACAGGTGATACACTGTGTCAGTATACGGGGAGACACTGGAGGTAACAGGTGATACACTGTGTCAGTATACAGGGTGACGCTGGAGGTAACAGGTGATACACCGTGTCAGTATACGGGGTGACGCTGGAGGTAACAGGTGATACACTGTGTCAGTATACGGGGTGACGCTGGAGGTAACAGGTGATACACTGTCAGTATACGGGGTGACGCTGGAGGTAACAGGTGAGACACTGTCACTGTATACAGGGTGACGCTGGAGGTAACAGGTGATACACTGTGTCAGTATACGGGGTGATGCTGGAGGTAACAGGTGATACACTGTGTCAGTATACGGGGTGATGCTGGAGGTAACAGGTGATACACTGTGTCAGTATACGGGGTGAGGCTGGAGGTAACAGGTGATACACTGTGTCAGTATACGGGGTGATGCTGGAGGTAACAGGTAATACACTGTGTCAGTATATGGGGGGACACTGGAGGTAACAGGTGATACACTGTCAGTATACGGGGTGAGGCTGGAGGTAACAGGTGATACACTGTGTCAGTATGAGGGGTGATGCTGGAGGTAACAGGTAATACACTGTGTCAGTATATGGGGTGACGCTGGAGGTAACAGGTGATACATTGTGTCAGTATACGGGGTGATGCTGGAGGTAACAGGTGATACACTGTCAGTATACGGGGAGACGCTGGAGGTAACAGGTGATACACTGTGTCAGTATATGGGGTAATGCTGGAGGTAACAGATGATACACTGTCAGTATACGGGGTGAGGCTGTAGGTAACAGGTGATACACTGTGTCAGTATACGGGGTGATGCTGGAGGTAGCAGGTAATACACTGTGTCAGTATATGGGGTGACGCTGGAGGTAACAGGTGATACATTGTGTCAGTATACGGGGTGACACTGGAGGTAATAGGTGATACGCTGTGTCAGTATACGGATTGACGCTGGAGGTAACAGGTGATACACTGTGTCAGTATACGGGATGACGCTGGAGGTATCAGGTGATATACGGGGTGACGCTGGAGGTATCAGGTGATACACTGTCAGTATACGGGGTGACGCTGGAGTTATCAGGTGATATACTGTGTCAGTATACAGGGTGACACTGGAGGTAACAGGTGATACACTGTGTCAGTATACAGTGTGACGCTGGAGGTATCAGGTGATACGCTTTGTCAGTATACGAGGTGACGCTGGAGGTAACAGGTGATACACTGAGTCAGTATACGGGGTGACGCTGGAGGTAACAGGTGAAACACTTTGTCAGTATACGGGGTGATGCTGAAGGTAACAGGTGATACACTGTGTCAGTATACGGGGTGACGCTGGAGGTAACAGGTGATACACTGTCAGTATACAGGGTGAAGCTGGAGGTAACAGGTGATACACTGTGTCAGTATACGGGGTGACGCTAGAAGTAACAGTTGATACACTGTGTCAGTATACGGGGTGATGCTGGAGGTAACAGGTGATACACTGTGTCAGTATACGGGGTGACGCTGGAAGTAACAGTTGATACACTGTGTCAGTATACAGGGTGACGCTGGAGGTAACAGGTGATACACTGTGTCAGTATACGGGGTGACGCTGGAAGTAACCGTTGATACACTGTGTCAGTTTACGGGGTGACGCTGGAGGTAACAGGTGATACACTGTGTCAGTATACGGGGTGACGCTGGAGGTATAAGGTGATACACTGTCAGTATACGGGGTGACACTGGAGGTAACAGGTGATACACTGTCAGTATACGGGGTGACGCTGGAGGTAACAGGTGATACACTGTGTCAGTATATGGTGTGATGCTGGAGGTAACAGGTGATACACTGTGTCAGTATACGGGGTGATGCTGGAGGTAACAGGTGATATACTGTCAGTACATGGGGTGACGCTGGAGGTATCAGGTGATACGCTGTGTCAGTATACGGGGAGACGCTGGAGGTAACAGGCGATACATTGTGTCAGTATACGGGGTGACACTGGAGGTAACAGGTGATACGCTGTGTCAGTATATGGGGTGACGCTGGAGGTAACAGGTGATACGCTGTGTCAGTATACGGGGTGACGCTGGAGGTATCAGATGATACACTGTCAGTATACGGGGTGACGCTGGAGTTATCAGGTGATACACTGTATCAGTATACAGGGTGACACTGGAGGTATCAGGTGATACGCTGTGTCAGTATACAAGGTGACGCTGGAGGTAGCAGGTAATACACTGTGTCAGTATATGGGGTGACGCTGGAGGTAACAGGTGATACATTGTGTCAGTATACGGGGTGACACTGGAGGTAATAGGTGATACGCTGTGTCAGTATACGGATTGACGCTGGAGGTAACAGGTGATACACTGTGTCAGTATACGGGATGACGCTGGAGGTATCAGGTGATATACGGGGTGACGCTGGAGGTATCAGGTGATACACTGTCAGTATACGGGGTGACGCTGGAGTTATCAGGTGATATACTGTGTCAGTATACAGGGTGACACTGGAGGTAACAGGTGATACACTGTGTCAGTATACAGTGTGACGCTGGAGGTATCAGGTGATACGCTTTGTCAGTATACGAGGTGACGCTGGAGGTAACAGGTGATACACTGAGTCAGTATACGGGGTGACGCTGGAGGTAACAGGTGAAACACTTTGTCAGTATACGGGGTGATGCTGAAGGTAACAGGTGATACACTGTGTCAGTATACGGGGTGACGCTGGAGGTAACAGGTGATACACTGTCAGTATACAGGGTGAAGCTGGAGGTAACAGGTGATACACTGTGTCAGTATACGGGGTGACGCTAGAAGTAACAGTTGATACACTGTGTCAGTATACGGGGTGATGCTGGAGGTAACAGGTGATACACTGTGTCAGTATACGGGGTGACGCTGGAAGTAACAGTTGATACACTGTGTCAGTATACAGGGTGACGCTGGAGGTAACAGGTGATACACTGTGTCAGTATACGGGGTGACGCTGGAAGTAACAGTTGATACACTGTGTCAGTTTACGGGGTGACGCTGGAGGTAACAGGTGATACACTGTGTCAGTATACGGGGTGACGCTGGAGGTATAAGGTGATACACTGTCAGTATACAGGGTGAAGCTGGAGGTAACAGGTGATACACTGTGTCAGTATACGGGGTGACGCTAGAAGTAACAGTTGATACACTGTGTCAGTATACGGGGTGATGCTGGAGGTAACAGGTGATACACTGTGTCAGTATACGGGGTGACGCTGGAAGTAACAGTTGATACACTGTGTCAGTATACAGGGTGACGCTGGAGGTAACAGGTGATACACTGTGTCAGTATACGGGGTGACGCTGGAAGTAACAGTTGATACACTGTGTCAGTTTATGGGGTGACGCTGGAGGTAACAGGTGATACACTGTGTCAGTATACGGGGTGACGCTGGAAGTAACAGTTGATACACTGTGTCAGTTTACGGGGTGACGCTGGAGGTAACAGGTGATACACTGTGTCAGTATACGGGGTGACGCTGGAGGTAACAGGTGATACACTGTCAGTATACAGGGTGAAGCTGGAGGTAACAGGTGATACACTGTGTCAGTATACGGGGTGACGCTAGAAGTAACAGTTGATACACTGTGTCAGTATACGGGGTGATGCTGGAGGTAACAGGTGATACACTGTGTCAGTATACGGGGTGACGCTGGAAGTAACAGTTGATACACTGTGTCAGTATACAGGGTGACGCTGGAGGTAACAGGTGATACACTGTGTCAGTATACGGGGTGACGCTGGAAGTAACAGTTGATACACTGTGTCAGTTTACGGGGTGACGCTGGAGGTAACAGGTGATACACTGTGTCAGTATACGGGGTGATGCTGGAGGTAACAGGTGATACACTGTGTCAGTATACGGGGTGATGCTGGAGGTAACAGGTGATATACTGTCAGTACACGGGGTGACGCTGGAGGTATCAGGTGATACGCTGTGTCAGCATACGGGGAGACGCTGGAGGTAACAGGCGATACATTGTGTCAGTATACGGGGTGACACTGGAGGTAACAGGTGATACGCTGTGTCAGTATATGGGGTGACGCTGGAGGTAACAGGTGATACGCTGTGTCAGTATACGGGGTGACGCTGGAGGTATCAGATGATACACTGTCAGTATACGGGGTGACGCTGGAGTTATCAGGTGATACACTGTATCAGTATACAGGGTGACACTGGAGGTATCAGGTGATACGCTGTGTCAGTATACAAGGTGACGCTGGAGGTAACAGGTGATACACTGTGTCAGTATACAGGGTGACGCTGGAGGTAACAGGTGATACACTGTGTCAGTATACGGGGTGACGCTGGAGGTAACAGGTGATACACTGTGTCAGTATACGGGGTGACGCTGGAGGTAACAGGTGATACACTGTGTCAGTATACGGGGTGACGCTGGAGGAAACAGGTGATACACTGTCAGTATACGGGGTGACGCTGGAGGTAACAGGTGATACATTGTGTCAGTATACGGGGTGATGCTGGAGGTAACAGGTGATACACTGTGTCAGTATACGTGGTGACGCTGGAGGTAACAGGTGATACAATGTGTCAGTATACGGGGTGATGCTGGAGGTAACAGGTGATACACTGTGTCAGTATACGGGGTGACGCTGGAAGTAACAGGTGATACACTGTGTCAGTATACGGGGTGACGCTGGAAGTAACAGGTGATACACTGTCAGTATACGCGGTGGCGCTGGAGGTAACAGGTGATACACTGTCCGTATACGGGGTGACACTGGAGGTAACAGGTGATACACTGTGTCAGTATACGGGGTGACGCTGGAGGTAACAGGTGATACACTGTCAGTATACAGGGTGACGCTGGAGGTAACAGGTGATACACTGTGTCAGTATACGGGGTGATGCTGGAGGTAACAGATGATACACTGTCAGTATACGGGGTGAGGCTGGAGGTAACAGGTGATACACTGTGTCAGTATACGGGGTGATGCTGGAGGTAACAGGTAATACACTGTGTCAGTATATGGGGGGACACTGGAGGTAACAGGTGATACACTGTGTCAGTATACGGGGTGACGCTGGAGGTAACAGGTGATACACTGTCAGTATACAGGGTGACGCTGGAGGTAACAGGTGATACACTGTGTCAGTATACGGGGTGACGCTGGAAGTAACAGGTGATACACTGTGTCAGTATACGGGGTGACGCTGGAGGTAACAGGTGATACACTGTGTCAGCATATGGGGTGACGCTGGAGGTAAGAGTGATACACTGTGTCAGTATACGGGGTGACGCTGGAGGTAACAGGTGATACACTGTGTCAGTATACGGGGAGACGCTGGAGGTAACAGGCGATACACTGTGTCAGTATACGGGGTGACGCTGGAGGTAACAGGTGATACACCGTGTCAGTATACGGGGTGACGCTGGAGGTAACAGGTGATACACTGTGTCAGTATACGGGGTGACGCTGGAGGTAACAGGTGATACACTGTCAGTATACGGGGTGACGCTGGAGGTAACGGGTGAGACACTGTCACTTTATACAGGGTGACGCTGGAGGTAACAGGTGATACACTGTGTCAGTATACGGGGTGATGCTGGAGGTAACAGGTGATACACTGTGTCAGTATACGGGGTGACGCTGGAAGTAACAGGTGATACACTGTGTCTGTATACACGGTGGCGCTGGAGGTAACAGGTGATACACTGTCCGTATACGGGGTGACACTGGAGGTAACAGGTGATACACTGTGTCAGTATACGGGGTGACGCTGGAGGTAACAGGTGATACACTGTCAGTATACAGGGTGACGCTGGAGGTAACAGGTGATACACTGTGTCAGTATACGGGGTGATGCTGGAGGTAACAGATGATACACTGTCAGTATACGGGGTGAGGCTGGAGGTAACAGGTGATACACTGTGTCAGTATACGGGGTGATGGTGGAGGTAACAGGTAATACACTGTGTCAGTATATGGGGGGACACTGGAGGTAACAGGTGATACACTGTGTCAGTATACGGGGTGACGCTGGAGGTAACAGGTGATACACTGTCAGTATACGGGGTGACGCTGGAGGTAACAGGTGATACACTGTGTCAGTATACGGGGTGACGCTGGAAGTAACAGGTGATACACTGTGTCAGTATACGGGGTGACGCTGGAGGTAACAGGTGATACACTGTGTCAGTATACGGGGTGACGCTGGAGGTAAGAGTGATACACTGTGTCAGTATACGGGGTGACGCTGGAGGTAACAGGTGATACACTGTGTCAGTATACGGGGAGACGCTGGAGGTAACAGGCGATACACTGTGTCAGTATACGGGGTGACGCTGGAGGTAACAGGTGATACACTGTGTCAGTATACGGGGTGACGCTGGAGGTAACAGGTGATACACTGTGTCAGTATACGGGGTGACGCTGGAGGTAACAGGTGATACACTGTCAGTATACGGGGTGACGCTGGAGGTAACAGGTGAGACACTGTCACTGTATACAGGGTGACGCTGGAGGTAACAGGTGATACACTGTGTCAGTATACGGGGTGATGCTGGAGGTAACAGGTGATACACTGTGTCAGTATACCGGGTGACGCTGGAGGTAACAGATGATACACTGTCCGTATACGGGGTGACACTGGAGGTAACAGGTGATACACTGTGTCAGTATACGGGGTGACGCTGGAGGTAACAGGTGATACACTGTCAGTATACAGGGTGACGCTGGAGGTAACAGGTGATACACTGTGTCAGTATACGGGGTGATGCTGGAGGTAACAGATGATACACTGTCAGTATACGGGGTGAGGCTGGAAGTAACAGGTGATACACTGTGTCAGTATACGGGGTGATGCTGGAGGTAACAGGTAATACACTGTGTCAGTATATGGGGTGATGCTGGAGGTAACAGGTAATACACTGTGTCAGTATATGGGGTGACGCTGGAGGTAACAGGTGATACATTGTGTCAGTATACGGGGTGATGCTGGAGGTAACAGGTGATACACTGTCAGTATACGGGGAGACGCTGGAGGTAACAGGTGATACACTGTGTCAGTATACGGGGTGATGCTGGAGGTAACAGATGATACACTGTCAGTATACGGGGTGAGGCTGTAGGTAACAGGTGATACACTGTGTCAGTATACGGGGTGATGCTGGAGGTAACAGGTAATACACTGTGTCAGTATATGGGGTGACGCTGGAGGTAACAGGTGATACATTGTGTCAGTATACGGGGTGACGCTGGAGGTAACAGGTGATACACTGTGTCAGTATACGGGGTGACGCTGGAGGTAAGAGTGATACACTGTGTCAGTATACGGGGTGACGCTGGAGGTAACAGGTGATACACTGTGTCAGTATACGGGGAGACGCTGGAGGTAACAGGCGATACACTGTGTCAGTATACGGGGTGACGCTGGAGGTAACAGGTGATACACTGTCAGTATACAGGGTGACGCTGGAGGTAACAGGTGATACACTGTGTCAGTATACGGGGTGATGCTGGAGGTAACAGATGATACACTGTCAGTATACGGGGTGAGGCTGGAGGTAACAGGTGATACACTGTGTCAGTATACGGGGTGATGCTGGAGGTAACAGGTAATACACTGTGTCAGTATATGGGGGGACACTGGAGGTAACAGGTGATACACCTTGTCAGTATACGGGGTGACGCTGGAGGTAACAGGTGATACACTGTCAGTATACGGGGTGACGCTGGAGGTAACAGGTGATACACTGTGTCAGTATACGGGGTGACGCTGGAAGTAACAGGTGATACACTGTGTCAGTATACGGGGTGACGCTGGAGGTAACAGGTGATACACTGTGTCAGTATACGGGGTGACGCTGGAGGTAAGAGTGATACACTGTGTCAGTATACGGGGTGACGCTGGAGGTAACAGGTGATACACTGTGTCAGTATACGGGGAGACGCTGGAGGTAACAGGCGATACACTGTGTCAGTATACGGGGTGACGCTGGAGGTAACAGGTGATACACTGTGTCAGTATACGGGGTGACGCTGGAGGTAAGAGTGATACACTGTGTCAGTATACGGGGTGACGCTGGAGGTAACAGGTGATACACTGTGTCAGTATACGGGGAGACGCTGGAGGTAACAGGCGATACACTGTGTCAGTATACGGGGTGACGCTGGAGGTAACAGGTGATACACTGTCAGTATACAGGGTGACGCTGGAGGTAACAGGTGATACACTGTGTCAGTATACGGGGTGATGCTGGAGGTAACAGATGATACACTGTCAGTATACGGGGTGAGGCTGGAGGTAACAGGTGATACACTGTGTCAGTATACGGGGTGATGCTGGAGGTAACAGGTAATACACTGTGTCAGTATATGGGGGGACACTGGAGGTAACAGGTGATACACCTTGTCAGTATACGGGGTGACGCTGGAGGTAACAGGTGATACACTGTCAGTATACGGGGTGACGCTGGAGGTAACAGGTGATACACTGTGTCAGTATACGGGGTGACGCTGGAAGTAACAGGTGATACACTGTGTCAGTATACGGGGTGACGCTGGAGGTAACAGGTGATACACTGTGTCAGTATACGGGGTGACGCTGGAGGTAAGAGTGATACACTGTGTCAGTATACGGGGTGACGCTGGAGGTAACAGGTGATACACTGTGTCAGTATACGGGGAGACGCTGGAGGTAACAGGCGATACACTGTGTCAGTATACGGGGTGACGCTGGAGGTAACAGGTGATACACCATGTCAGTATACGGGGTGACGCTGGAGGTAACAGGTGATACACTGTGTCAGTATACGGGGTGACGCTGGAGGTAACAGGTGATACACTGTCAGTATACGGGGTGACGCTGGAGGTAACAGGTGAGACACTGTCACTGTATACAGGGTGACGCTGGAGGTAACAGGTGATACACTGTGTCAGTATACGGGGTGATGCTGGAGGTAACAGGTGATACACTGTGTCAGTATACGGGGTGACGCTGGAAGTAACAGGTGATACACTGTGTCTGTATACACGGTGGCGCTGGAGGTAACAGGTGATACACTGTCCGTATACGGGGTGACACTGGAGGTAACAGGTGATACACTGTGTCAGTATACGGGGTGACGCTGGAGGTAACAGGTGATACACTGTCAGTATACAGGGTGACGCTGGAGGTAACAGGTGATACACTGTGTCAGTATACGGGGTGATGCTGGAGGTAACAGATGATACACTGTCAGTATACGGGGTGAGGCTGGAGGTAACAGGTGATACACTGTGTCAGTATGCGGGGTGATGCTGGAGGTAACAGGTAATACACTGTGTCAGTATATGGGGGGACACTGGAGGTAACAGGTGATACACTGTGTCAGTATACGGGGTGACGCTGGAGGTAACAGGTGATACACTGTCAGTATACGGGGTGACGCTGGAGGTAACAGGTGATACACTGTGTCAGTATACGGGGTGACGCTGGAAGTAACAGGTGATACACTGTGTCAGTATACGGGGTGACGCTGGAGGGAACAGGAGATACACTGTGTCAGTATACGGGGTGACGCTGGAGGTAAGAGTGATACACTGTGTCAGTATACGGGGTGACGCTGGAGGTAACAGGTGATACACTGTGTCAGTATACGGGGAGACGCTGGAGGTAACAGGCGATACACTGTGTCAGTATACGGGGTGACGCTGGAGGTAACAGGTGATACACTGTGTCAGTATACGGGGTGACGCTGGAGGTAACAGGTGATACACTGTGTCAGTATACGGGGTGACGCTGGAGGTAACAGGTGATACACTGTCAGTATACGGGGTGACGCTGGAGGTAACAGGTGAGACACTGTCACTGTATACAGGGTGACGCTGGAGGTAACAGGTGATACACTGTGTCAGTATACGGGGTGATGCTGGAGGTAACAGGTGATACACTGTGTCAGTATACCGGGTGACGCTGGAGGTAACAGATGATACACTGTCCGTATACGGGGTGACACTGGAGGTAACAGGTGATACACTGTGTCAGTATACGGGGTGACGCTGGAGGTAACAGGTGATACACTGTCAGTATACAGGGTGACGCTGGAGGTAACAGGTGATACACTGTGTCAGTATACGGGGTGATGCTGGAGGTAACAGATGATACACTGTCAGTATACGGGGTGAGGCTGGAAGTAACAGGTGATACACTGTGTCAGTATACGGGGTGATGCTGGAGGTAACAGGTAATACACTGTGTCAGTATATGGGGTGATGCTGGAGGTAACAGGTAATACACTGTGTCAGTATATGGGGTGACGCTGGAGGTAACAGGTGATACATTGTGTCAGTATACGGGGTGATGCTGGAGGTAACAGGTGATACACTGTCAGTATACGGGGAGACGCTGGAGGTAACAGGTGATACACTGTGTCAGTATACGGGGTGATGCTGGAGGTAACAGATGATACACTGTCAGTATACGGGGTGAGGCTGTAGGTAACAGGTGATACACTGTGTCAGTATACGGGGTGATGCTGGAGGTAACAGGTAATACACTGTGTCAGTATATGGGGTGACGCTGGAGGTAACAGGTGATACATTGTGTCAGTATACGGGGTGAGGCTGGAGGTAACAGGTGATACACTGTGTCAGTATATGGGGGGACACTGGAGGTAACAGGTGATACACCTTGTCAGTATACGGGGTGACGCTGGAGGTAACAGGTGATACACTGTCAGTATACGGGGTGACGCTGGAGGTAACAGGTGATACACTGTGTCAGTATACGGGGTGACGCTGGAAGTAACAGGTGATACACTGTGTCAGTATACGGGGTGACGCTGGAGGTAACAGGTGATACACTGTGTCAGTATACGGGGTGACGCTGGAGGTAAGAGTGATACACTGTGTCAGTATACGGGGTGACGCTGGAGGTAACAGGTGATACACTGTGTCAGTATACGGGGAGACGCTGGAGGTAACAGGCGATACACTGTGTCAGTATACGGGGTGACGCTGGAGGTAACAGGTGATACACTGTGTCAGTATACGGGGTGACGCTGGAGGTAAGAGTGATACACTGTGTCAGTATACGGGGTGACGCTGGAGGTAACAGGTGATACACTGTGTCAGTATACGGGGAGACGCTGGAGGTAACAGGCGATACACTGTGTCAGTATACGGGGTGACGCTGGAGGTAACAGGTGATACACTGTCAGTATACAGGGTGACGCTGGAGGTAACAGGTGATACACTGTGTCAGTATACGGGGTGATGCTGGAGGTAACAGATGATACACTGTCAGTATACGGGGTGAGGCTGGAGGTAACAGGTGATACACTGTGTCAGTATACGGGGTGATGCTGGAGGTAACAGGTAATACACTGTGTCAGTATATGGGGGGACACTGGAGGTAACAGGTGATACACCTTGTCAGTATACGGGGTGACGCTGGAGGTAACAGGTGATACACTGTCAGTATACGGGGTGACGCTGGAGGTAACAGGTGATACACTGTGTCAGTATACGGGGTGACGCTGGAAGTAACAGGTGATACACTGTGTCAGTATACGGGGTGACGCTGGAGGTAACAGGTGATACACTGTGTCAGTATACGGGGTGACGCTGGAGGTAACAGGTGATACACTGTGTCAGTATACGGGGAGACGCTGGAGGTAACAGGCGATACACTGTGTCAGTATACGGGGTGACGCTGGAGGTAACAGGTGATACACCGTGTCAGTATACGGGGTGACGCTGGAGGTAACAGGTGATACACTGTGTCAGTATACGGGGTGACGCTGGAGGTAACAGGTGATACACTGTCAGTATACGGGGTGACGCTGGAGGTAACAGGTGAGACACTGTCACTGTATACAGGGTGACGCTGGAGGTAACAGGTGATACACTGTGTCAGTATACGGGGTGATGCTGGAGGTAACAGGTGATACACTGTGTCAGTATACCGGGTGACGCTGGAGGTAACAGATGATACACTGTCCGTATACGGGGTGACACTGGAGGTAACAGGTGATACACTGTGTCAGTATACGGGGTGACGCTGGAGGTAACAGGTGATACACTGTCAGTATACAGGGTGACGCTGGAGGTAACAGGTGATACACTGTGTCAGTATACGGGGTGATGCTGGAGGTAACAGATGATACACTGTCAGTATACGGGGTGAGGCTGGAGGTAACAGGTGATACACTGTGTCAGTATACGGGGTGATGCTGGAGGTAACAGGTAATACACTGTGTCAGTATATGGGGTGATGCTGGAGGTAACAGGTAATACACTGTGTCAGTATATGGGGTGACGCTGGAGGTAACAGGTGATACATTGTGTCAGTATACGGGGTGATGCTGGAGGTAACAGGTGATACACTGTCAGTATACGGGGAGACGCTGGAGGTAACAGGTGATACACTGTGTCAGTATACGGGGTGATGCTGGAGGTAACAGATGATACACTGTCAGTATACGGGGTGAGGCTGTAGGTAACAGGTGATACACTGTGTCAGTATACGGGGTGATGCTGGAGGTAACAGGTAATACACTGTGTCAGTATATGGGGTGACGCTGGAGGTAACAGGTGATACATTGTGCCAGTATACGGCGTGACACTGGAGGTAATAGGTGATACGCTGTGTCAGTATACGGATTGACGCTGGAGGTAACAGGTGATACACTGTGTCAGTATACGGGGTGACGCTGGAGGTATCAGGTGATATACGGGGTGACGCTGGAGGTATCAGGTGATACACTGTCAGTATACGGGGTGACGCTGGAGTTATCAGGTGATATACTGTGTCAGTATACAGGGTGACACTGGAGGTAACAGGTGATACACTGTGTCAGTATACAGGGTGACGCTGGAGGAATCAGGTGATACGCTTTGTCAGTATACGAGGTGACACTGGAGGTAACAGGTGATACACTGTGTCAGTATACGGGGTGACGCTGGAGGTAACAGGTGAAACACTTTGTCAGTATACGGGGTGATGCTGAAGGTAACAGGTGATACACTGTGTCAGTATACGGGGTGACGCTGGAGGTAACAGGTGATACACTGTCAGTATACAGGGTGAAGCTGGAGGTAACAGGTGATACACTGTGTCAGTATACGGGGTGACGCTAGAAGTAACAGTTGATACACTGTGTCAGTATACGGGGTGATGCTGGAGGTAACAGGTGATACACTGTGTCAGTATACGGGGGACGCTGGAAGTAACAGTTGATACACTGTGTCAGTATACAGGGTGACGCTGGAGGTAACAGGTGATACACTGTGTCAGTATACGGGGTGACGCTGGAGGTAACAGGTGATACACTGTGTCAGTATACGGGGTGACGCTGGAGGTAACAGGTGATACACTGTGTCAGTATACGGGGTGACGCTGGAGGTAACAGGTGATACATTGTGTCAGTATACGGGGTGATGCTGGAGGTAACAGGTGATACACTGTGTCAGTATACGTGGTGACGCTGGAGGTAACAGGTCATACACTGTGTCAGTATACGGGGTGACGCTGGAGGTAACAGGTGATACACTGTGTCAGTATACCAGGTGACGCTGGAGGTAACAGGTGATACACTGTGTCAGTATACGGGGTGACGCTGGAGGTAACAGGTGATACACTGTGTCAGTATACGGGGTGACGCTGGAGGTAACAGGTGATACACTGTGTCAGTATACGGGGTGACGCTGGAGGTACCAGGTGATACACTGTGTCATTATACGGGGTGACGCTGGAGGTAACAGGTGACACACTGTGTCAGTATACAGGGTGACGCTGGAGGTACCATATGATACACTGTGTCAGTATACGGGGTGACGCTGGAGGTAACAGGTGATACACTGTGTCAGTATACGGGGTGACACTGGAGGTAACAGGTGATACACTGTGTCATTATACGGGGTGACGCTGGAGGTAACAGGTGATACACTGTGTCAGTATACAGGGTGACGCTGGAGGTACCAGGTGATACACTGTGTCAGTATACGGGGTGACGCTGGAGGTAACAGGTGATACACTGTGTCAGTATACGGGGTGACACTGGAGGTACCAGGTTATACACTGTGTCAGTATACGGGGTGACGCTGGAGGTAACAGGTGATACACTGTGTCAGTATACGGGGTGATGCTGGAGGTAACAGGTGATACACTGTGTCAGTATATGGGGTGACGCTGGAGGTAACAGGAGATACACTGTGTCAGTATACGGGGTGATGCTGGAGGTAACAGGTGATACGCTGTCAGTATACGGGGTGACGCTGGAGGTAACAGTTTATACACTGTGTCAGTATACGGGGTGACGCTGGAGGTAACAGGTGATACACTGTGTCAGTATACGGGCTGACGCTGGAGGTAAAAGGTGATACACTGTGTCAGTATACGGGGCGGCGCTGGAGGTAACAGGTGATACGCTGTGTCAGTATACGGGGTGATGCTGGAGGTAACAGGTGATACACTGTGTCAGTATACGGTGATGCTGGAGGTAACAGATGATACGCTGTATCAGTATACGGGGTGACGCTGGAGGTAACATGTGATACACTGTGTCAGTATACGGGGTGACGCTGGAGGTAACAGGTGATACACTGTGTCAGTACACGGGGTGACGCTGAAGGTAACAGGTGATACACTGTGTCAGTATACGGGGTGACGCTGGAGGTAACAGGTGATACACTGTGTCAGTATACGGGGTGACGCTGGAGGTTACAGGTGATACACTGTGTCAGTATACGGGGTGACGCTGAAGGTAACAGGTGATACACTGTGTCAGTATACGGGGTGAAGCTGGAGGTAACAGGTGATAAACTGTGTCAGTATACGGGGTGACGCTGGAGGTAACAGGTGATACACTGTGTCAGTATACGGGGTGACGCTGGAGGTAACAGGTGATACACTGTGTCAGTATACGGGGTGACTCTGGAGGTAACATGTGATACACTGTGTCAGTATATGGGGTGACGCTGGAGGTAACAAGTGATACACTGTGTCAGTATACGGGGTGACGCTGGAGGTAACAGGTGATACACTGTGTCAGTATACGGGGTGACGCTGGAGGTAACAGGTGATGCACTGTGTCAGTATACGGGGTGATGCTGGAGGTAACAGGTGAAACACTTTGTCAGTATACGGGGTGATGCTGAAGGTAACAGGTGATACACTGTCAGTATACGGGGTGACGCTGGAGGTAACAGGTGAAACACTTTGTCAGTATACGGGGTGATGCTGAAGGTAACAGGTGATACACTGTGTCAGTATACGGGGTGACACTGGAGGTAACAGGTGATACACTGTCAGTATACAGGGTGACGCTGGAGGTAACAGGTGATACACTGTGTCAGTATACGGGGTGACGCTGGAAGTAACAGTTGATACACTGTGTCAGTATACGGGGTGATGCTGTAGGTAACAGGTGATACACTGTCAGTATACAGGGTGACGCTGGAGGTAACAGGTGATACACTGTGTCAGTATACGGGGTGACGCTGGAAGTAACAGTTGATACACTGTCAGTATACGGGGTGACGCTGGAGGTAACAGGTGATACACTGTGTCAGTACACGGGGTGACGCTGGAGGTATAAGGTGATACACTGTCAGTATACGGGGTGACACTGGAGGTAACAGGTGATACACTGTGTCAGTATACGGGGTGACGCTGGAGGTAACAGGTGACACACTTTGTCAGTTTACGGTGTGACACTGGAGGTAACAGGTGATACACTGTGTCAGTATACGGGGTGATGCTGGAGGTAACAGGTGATATACTGTCAGTACACGGGGTGACGCTGTAGGTATCAGGTGATACGCTGTGTCAGTATACGGGGAGACGCTGGAGGTAACAGGCGATACATTGTGTCAGTATACGGGGTGACACTGGAGGTAACAGGTGATACAGTGTCAGTATACAGGGTAACGCTGGAGGTAACAGGTGATACACTGTATCAGTATACAGGGTGACGCTGGAGGTATCAGGTGATACGCTGTGTCAGTATACGAGGTGACGCTGGAGGTAACAGGTGATACAGTGTCAGTATACAGGGTAACGCTGGAGGTAACAGGTGATACACTGTATCAGTATACAGGGTGACGCTGGAGTTATCAGGTGATATACTGTGTCAGTATACAGGGTGACGCTGGAGGTAACAGGTGATACAGTGTCAGTATACAGGGTAACGCTGGAGGTAACAGGTGATACACTGTATCAGTATACAGGGTGACGCTGGAGGTATCAGGTGATACGCTGTGTCAGTATACGAGGTGACGCTGAAGGTAACAGGTGATACACTGTGTCAGTATACAGGGTGACGCTGGAGGTAACAGGTGATACACTGTGTCAGTATACGGGGTGACGCTGGAGGTAACAGGTGATACACTGTGTCAGTATACGGGGTGACGCTGGAGGTAACAGGTGATACACTGTGTCAGTATACGGGATGACGCTGGAGGTAACAGGTGATACACTGTGTCAGTATACGGGGTGACGCTGGAGGTAACAGGTGATACATTGTGTCAGTATACGGGGTGATGCTGGAGGTAACAGGTGATACACTGTGTCAGTATACGTGGTGACGCTGGAGGTAACAGGTGATACACTGTGTCAGTATACGGGGTGACGCTGGAGGTAACAGGTGATACACTGTGTCAGTATACGGGGTGACGCTGGAAGTAACAGGTGATACACTGTGTCAGTATACGGGGTGACGCTGGAAGTAACAGGTGATACACTGTGTCAGTATACGCGGTGGCGCTGGAGGTAACAGGTGATACACTGTCCGTATACGGGGTGACACTGGAGGTAACAGGTGATACACTGTGTCAGTATATGGGGTGACGCTGGAGGTAACAGGTGATACACTGTCAGTATACGTGGTGACGCTGGAGGTAACAGGTGATACACTGTGTCAGTAAACGGGGTGACGCTGGAGGTAACAGGTGATACACTGTGTCAGTATATGGGGTGACGCTGGAAGTAACAGGTGATACACTGTGTCAGTATACGGGGTGACGCTGGAAGTAACAGGTGATACACTGTGTCAGTATACGCGGTGGCGCTGGAGGTAACAGGTGATACACTGTCCGTATACGGGGTGACACTGGAGGTAACAGGTGATACACTGTGTCAGTATATGGGGTGACGCTGGAGGTAACAGGTGATACACTGTCAGTATACAGGGTGACGCTGGAGGTAACAGGTGATACACTGTGTCAGTATACGGGGTGATGCTGGAGGTAACAGATGATACACTGTCAGTATACGGGGTGAGGCTGGAGGTAACAGGTGATACACTGTGTCAGTATACGGGGTGATGCTGGAGGTAACAGGTAATACACTGTGTCAGTATATGGGGGACACTGGAGGTAACAGGTGATACACTGTGTCAGTATACGGGGTGACGCTGGAGGTAACAGGTGATACACTGTCAGTATACGGGGTGACGCTGGAGGTAACAAGTGATACACTATGTCAGTATACGGGGTGACGCTGGAAGTAACAGGTGATACACTGTGTCAGTATACGGGGTGACGCTGGAGGTAACAGGTGATACACTGTGTCAGTATACGGGGTGACGCTGGAGGTAAGAGTGATACACTGTGTCAGTATACGGGGTGACGCTGGAGGTAACAGGTGATACACTGTGTCAGTATACGGGGAGACGCTGGAGGTAACAGGTGATACACTGTGTCAGTATACGGGGTGACGCTGGAGGTAACAGGTGATACACCGTGTCAGTATACGGGGTGACGCTGGAGGTAACAGGTGATACACTGTGTCAGTATACGGGGTGACGCTGGAGGTAACAGGTGATACACTGTCAGTATACAGGGTGACGCTGGAGGTAACAGGTGAGACACTGTCACTGTATACAGGGTGACGCTGGAGGTAACAGGTGATACACTGTGTCAGTATACGGGGTGATGCTGGAGGTAACAGGTGACACACTGTGTCAGTATACGGGGTGATGCTGGAGGTAACAGGTGATACACTGTGTCAGTATACCGGGTGACGCTGGAGGTAACAGATGATACACTGTCCGTATACGGGGTGACACTGGAGGTAACAGGTGATACACTGTGTCAGTATATGGGGTGACGCTGGAAGTAACAGGTGATACACTGTGTCAGTATACGGGGTGACGCTGGAGGTAACAGGTGATACACTGTGTCAGTATATGGGGTGACGCTGGAGGTAACAGGTGATACACTGTCAGTATACAGGGTGACGCTGGAGGTAACAGGTGATACACTGTGTCAGTATACGGGGTGATGCTGGAGGTAACAGATGATACACTGTCAGTATACGGGGTGAGGCTGGAGGTAACAGGTGATACACTGTGTCAGTATACGGGGTGATGCTGGAGGTAACAGGTAATACACTGTGTCAGTATATGGGGGACACTGGAGGTAACAGGTGATACACTGTGTCAGTATACGGGGTGACGCTGGAGGTAACAGGTGATACACTGTCAGTATACGGGGTGACGCTGGAGGTAACAGGTGATACACTATGTCAGTATACGGGGTGACGCTGGAAGTAACAGGTGATACACTGTGTCAGTATACGGGGTGACGCTGGAGGTAACAGGTGATACACTGTGTCAGTATACGGGGTGACGCTGGAGGTAAGAGTGATACACTGTGTCAGTATACGGGGTGACGCTGGAGGTAACAGGTGATACACTGTGTCAGTATACGGGGAGACGCTGGAGGTAACAGGTGATACACTGTGTCAGTATACGGGGTGACGCTGGAGGTAACAGGTGATACACCGTGTCAGTATACGGGGTGACGCTGGAGGTAACAGGTGATACACTGTGTCAGTATACGGGGTGACGCTGGAGGTAACAGGTGATACACTGTCAGTATACAGGGTGACGCTGGAGGTAACAGGTGAGACACTGTCACTGTATACAGGGTGACGCTGGAGGTAACAGGTGATACACTGTGTCAGTATACGGGGTGATGCTGGAGGTAACAGGTGACACACTGTGTCAGTATACGGGGTGATGCTGGAGGTAACAGGTGATACACTGTGTCAGTATACCGGGTGACGCTGGAGGTAACAGATGATACACTGTCCGTATACGGGGTGACACTGGAGGTAACAGGTGATACACTGTGTCAGTATACGGGGTGACGCTGGAGGTAACAGGTGATACACTGTCAGTATACAGGGTGACGCTGGAGGTAACAGGTGATACACTGTCAGTATACGGGGTGATGCTGGAGGTAACAGATGATACACTGTCAGTATACGGGGTGAGGCTGGAGGTAACAGGTGATACACTGTGTCAGTATACGGGGTGATGCTGGAGGTAACAGGTAATACACTGTGTCAGTATATGGGGGGACACTGGAGGTAACAGGTGATACACTGTCAGTATACGGGGTGAGGCTGGAGGTAACAGGTGATACACTGTGTCAGTATATGGGGTGATGCTGGAGGTAACAGGTAATACACTGTGTCAGTATATGGGGTGACGCTGGAGGTAACAGGTGATACATTGTGTCAGTATACGGGGTGATGCTGGAGGTAACAGGTGATACACTGTCAGTATACGGGGAGACGCTGGAGGTAACAGGTGATACACTGTGTCAGTATACGGGGTGATGCTGGAGGTAACAGATGATACACTGTCAGTATACGGGGTGAGGCTGTAGGTAACAGGTGATACACTGTGTCAGTATACGGGGTGATGCTGGAGGTAACAGGTAATACACTGTGTCAGTATATGGGGTGACGCTGGAGGTAACAGGTGATACATTGTGTCAGTATACGGCGTGACACTGGAGGTAATAGGTGATACGCTGTGTCAGTATACGGATTGACGCTGGAGGTAACAGGTGATACACTGTGTCAGTATACGGGGTGACGCTGGAGGTATCAGGTGATATACGGGGTGACGCTGGAGGTATCAGGTGATACACTGTCAGTATACGGGGTGACGCTGGAGTTATCAGGTGATATACTGTGTCAGTATACAGGGTGACACTGGAGGTAACAGGTGATACACTGTGTCAGTATACAGGGTGACGCTGGAGGTATCAGGTGATACGCTTTGTCAGTATACGAGGTGACGCTGGAGGTAACAGGTGATACACTGTGTCAGTATACGGGGTGACGCTGGAGGTAACAGGTGAAACACTTTGTCAGTATACGGGGTGATGCTGAAGGTAACAGGTGATACACTGTGTCAGTATACGGGGTGACGCTGGAGGTAACAGGTGATACACTGTCAGTATACAGGGTGAAGCTGGAGGTAACAGGTGATACACTGTGTCAGTATACGGGGTGACGCTAGAAGTAACAGTTGATACACTGTGTCAGTATACGGGGTGACGCTGGAGGTAACAGGTGACACACTGTGTCAGTATACAGGGTGACGCTGGAGGTACCATATGATACACTGTGTCAGTATACGGGGTGACGCTGGAGGTAACAGGTGATACACTGTGTCAGTATACGGGGTGACACTGGAGGTAACAGGTGATACACTGTGTCATTATACGGGGTGACGCTGGAGGTAACAGGTGATACGCTGTGTCAGTATACAGGGTGACGCTGGAGGTACCAGGTGATACACTGTGTCAGTATACGGCGTGACGCTGGAGGTAACAGGTGATACACTGTGTCAGTATACGGGGTGACACTGGAGGTACCAGGTCATACACTGTGTCAGTATACGGGGTGACGCTGGAGGTAACAGGTGATACACTGTGTCAGTATACGGGGTGATGCTGGAGGTAACAGGTGATACACTGTGTCAGTATATGGGGTGACGCTGGAGGTAACAGGAGATACACTGTGTCAGTATACGGGGTGATGCTGGAGGTAACAGGTGATATGCTGTCAGTATACGGGGTGACGCTGGAGGTAACAGTTTATACACTGTGTCAGTATACGGGGTGACGCTGGAGGTAACAGGTGATACACTGTGTCAGTATACGGGCTGACGCTGGAGGTACCAGGTGATACACTGTGTCAGTATACGGGGTGGCGCTGGAGGTAACAGGTTATACGCTGTGTCAGTATACGGGGTGATGCTGGAGGTAACAGGTGATACACTGTGTCAGTATACGGTGATGCTGGAGGTAACAGATGATACGCTGTATCAGTATACGGGGTGACGCTGGAGGTAACAGGTGATACACTGTGTCAGTATACGGGGTGACGCTGGAGGTAACAGGTGATACACTGTGTCAGTACACGGGGTGACGCTGAAGGTAACAGGTGATACACTGTGTCAGTATACGGGGTGATGCTGAAGGTAACAGGTGATACACTGTGTCAGTATACGGGGTGACGCTGGAGGTAACAGGTGATACACTGTCAGTATACGGGGTGACGCTGGAGGTAACAGGTGATACACTATGTCAGTATACGGGGTGACGCTGGAAGTAACAGGTGATACACTGTGTCAGTATACGGGGTGACGCTGGAGGTAACAGGTGATACACTGTGTCAGTATACGGGGTGACGCTGGAGGTAAGAGTGATACACTGTGTCAGTATACGGGGTGACGCTGGAGGTAACAGGTGATACACTGTGTCAGTATACGGGGAGACGCTGGAGGTAACAGGTGATACACTGTGTCAGTATACGGGGTGACGCTGGAGGTAACAGGTGATACACCGTGTCAGTATACGGGGTGACGCTGGAGGTAACAGGTGATACACTGTGTCAGTATACGGGGTGACGCTGGAGGTAACAGGTGATACACTGTCAGTATACGGGGTGACGCTGGAGGTAACAGGTGAGACACTGTCACTGTATACAGGGTGACGCTGGAGGTAACAGGTGATACACTGTGTCAGTATACGGGGTGATGCTGGAGGTAACAGGTGATACACTGTGTCAGTATACGGGGTGATGCTGGAGGTAACAGGTGATACACTGTGTCAGTATACCGGGTGACGCTGGAGGTAACAGATGATACACTGTCCGTATACGGGGTGACACTGGAGGTAACAGGTGATACACTGTGTCAGTATACGGGGTGACGCTGGAGGTAACAGGTGATACACTGTCAGTATACAGGGTGACGCTGGAGGTAACAGGTGATACACTGTGTCAGTATACGGGGTGATGCTGGAGGTAACAGATGATACACTGTCAGTATACGGGGTGAGGCTGGAGGTAACAGGTGATACACTGTGTCAGTATATGGGGTGATGCTGGAGGTAACAGGTAATACACTGTGTCAGTATATGGGGTGACGCTGGAGGTAACAGGTGATACATTGTGTCAGTATACGGGGTGATGCTGGAGGTAACAGGTGATACACTGTCAGTATACGGGGAGACGCTGGAGGTAACAGGTGATACACTGTGTCAGTATACGGGGTGATGCTGGAGGTAACAGATGATACACTGTCAGTATACGGGGTGAGGCTGTAGGTAACAGGTGATACACTATGTCAGTATACGGGGTGATGCTGGAGGTAACAGGTAATACACTGTGTCAGTATATGGGGTGACGCTGGAGGTAACAGGTGATACATTGTGTCAGTATACGGCGTGACACTGGAGGTAATAGGTGATACGCTGTGTCAGTATACGGATTGACGCTGGAGGTAACAGGTGATACACTGTGTCAGTATACGGGGTGACGCTGGAGGTATCAGGTGATATACGGGGTGACGCTGGAGGTATCAGGTGATACACTGTCAGTATACGGGGTGACGCTGGAGTTATCAGGTGATATACTGTGTCAGTATACAGGGTGACACTGGAGGTAACAGGTGATACACTGTGTCAGTATACAGGGTGACGCTGGAGGTATCAGGTGATACGCTTTGTCAGTATACGAGGTGACGCTGGAGGTAACAGGTGATACACTGTGTCAGTATACGGGGTGACGCTGGAGGTAACAGGTGAAACACTTTGTCAGTATACGGGGTGATGCTGAAGGTAACAGGTGATACACTGTGTCAGTATACGGGGTGACGCTGGAGGTAACAGGTGATACACTGTCAGTATACAGGGTGAAGCTGGAGGTAACAGGTGATACACTGTGTCAGTATATGGGGTGACGCTAGAAGTAACAGTTGATACACTGTGTCAGTATACGGGATGACGCTGGAGGTAACAGGTGACACACTGTGTCAGTATACAGGGTGACGCTGGAGGTACCATATGATACACTGTGTCAGTATACGGGGTGACGCTGGAGGTAACAGGTGATACACTGTGTCAGTATACGGGGTGACACTGGAGGTAACAGGTGATACACTGTGTCATTATACGGGGTGACGCTGGAGGTAACAGGTGATACACTGTGTCAGTATACAGGGTGACGCTGGAGGTACCAGGTGATACACTGTGTCAGTATACGGGGTGACGCTGGAGGTAACAGGTGATACACTGTGTCAGTATACGGGGTGACACTGGAGGTACCAGGTCATACACTGTGTCAGTATACGGGGTGACGCTGGAGGTAACAGGTGATACACTGTGTCAGTATACGGGGTGATGCTGGAGGTAACAGGTGATACACTGTGTCAGTATATGGGGTGACGCTGGAGGTAACAGGAGATACACTGTCAGTATACGGGGTGATGCTGGAGGTAACAGGTGATACGCTGTCAGTATACGGGGTGACGCTGGAGGTAACAGTTTATACACTGTGTCAGTATACGGGGTGACGCTGGAGGTAACAGGTGATACACTGTGTCAGTATACGGGCTGACGCTGGAGGTACCAGGTGATACACTGTGTCAGTATACGGGGTGGCGCTGGAGGTAACCGGTTATACGCTGTGTCAGTATACGGGGTGATGCTGGAGGTAACAGGTGATACACTGTGTCAGTATACGGTGATGCTGGAGGTAACAGATGATACGCTGTATCAGTATACGGGGTGACGCTGGAGGTAACAGGTGATACACTGTGTCAGTATACGGGGTGACGCTGGAGGTAACAGGTGATACACTGTGTCAGTACACGGGGTGACGCTGAAGGTAACAGGTGATACACTGTGTCAGTATACGGGGTGATGCTGAAGGTAACAGGTGATACACTGTGTCAGTATACGGGGTGATGCTGAAGGTAACAGGTGATACACTGTGTCAGTATACGGGGTGACGCTGGAGGTAACAGGTGAAACACTTTGTCAGTATACGGGGTGATGCTGAAGGTAACAGGTGATACACTGTGTCAGTATACGGGGTGACACTGGAGGTAACAGGTGATACACTGTCAGTATACAGGGTGACGCTGGAGGTAACAGGTGATACACTGTGTCAGTATACGGGGTGACGCTGGAAGTAACAGTTGATACACTGTGTCAGTATACGGGGTGATGCTGGAGGTAACAGGTGATACACTGTGTCAGTACACGGGGTGACGCTGGAAGTAACAGTTGATACACTGTGTCAGTATACGGGGTGATGCTGTAGGTAACAGGTGATACACTGTCAGTATACGGGGTGACGCTGGAGGTAACTGGTGATACACTGTGTCAGTATACGGGGTGACGCTGGAAGTAACAGTTTATACACTGTCAGTATACGGGGTGACGCTGGAGGTAACAGGTGATACACTGTGTCAGTACACGGGGTGACGCTGGAGGTATAAGGTGATACACTGTCAGTATACGGGGTGACACTGGAGGTAACAGGTGATACACTGTGTCAGTATACGGGGTGACGCTGGAGGTAACAGGTGACACACTTTGTCAGTTTACGGTGTGATGCTGGAGGTAACAGGTGATACACTGTGTCAGTATACGGGGTGATGCTGGAGGTAACAGGTGATATACTGTCAGTACACGGGGTGACGCTGTAGGTATCAGGTGATACGCTGTGTCAGTATACGGGGAGACGCTGGAGGTAACAGGCGATACATTGTGTCAGTATACGGGGTGACACTGGAGGTAACAGGTGATACGCTGTGTCAGTATATGGGGTGACGCTGGAGGTAACAGGTGATACGCTGTGTCAGTATACGGGGTGACGCTGGAGGTATCAGATGATACACTGTCAGTATACGGGGTGACGCTGGAGTTATCAGGTGATATACTGTGTCAGTATACAGGGTGACGCTGGAGGTAACAGGTGATACACTGTGTCAGTATACAGGGTAACACTGGAGGTAACAGGTGATACACTGTATCAGTATACAGGGTGACGCTGGAGGTATCAGGTGATACACTGTGTCAGTATACGGGGTAACGCTGGAGGTAACAGGTGATACACTGTGTCAGTATACGGGGTAACGCTGGAGGTAACAGGTGATACACTGTGTCAGTATATGGGGTGACGCTGGAGGTAACAGGTGATACGCTGTGTCAGTATACGGGGTGACGCTGGAGGTATCAGATGATACACTGTCAGTATACGGGGTGACGCTGGAGTTATCAGGTGATATACTGTGTCAGTATACAGGGTGACGCTGGAGGTAACAGGTGATACACTGTGTCAGTATACAGGGTAACACTGGAGGTAACAGGTGATACACTGTGTCAGTATACGAGGTGACGCTGGAGGTAACAGGTGATACACTGTGTCAGTATACGGGGTAACGCTGGAGGTAACAGGTGATACACTGTGTCAGTATACGGGGTAACGCTGGAGGTAACAGGTGATACACTGTGTCAGTATACGGGGTGACGCTGGAGGTAACAGGTGATACACTGTGTCAGTATACGGGATGACGCTGGAGGTAACAGGTGATACACTGTGTCAGTATACGGGGTGACGCTGGAGGTAACAGGTGATACACTGTGTCAGTATACGGGGTAACGCTGGAGGTAACAGGTGATACACTGTGTCAGTATACGGGGTGACGCTGGAGGTAACAGGTGATACACTGTGTCAGTATACGGGATGACGCTGGAGGTAACAGGTGATACACTGTGTCAGTATACGGGGTGACGCTGGAGGTAACAGGTGATACATTGTGTCAGTATACGGGGTGATGCTGGAGGTAACAGGTGATACACTGTGTCAGTATACGTGGTGACGCTGGAGGTAACAGGTGATACACTGTGTCAGTATACGGGGTGACGCTGGAGGTAACAGGTGATACACTGTGTCAGTATACGGGGTGACGCTGGAAGTAACAGGTGATACACTGTGTCAGTATACGGGGTGACGCTGGAAGTAACAGGTGATACACTGTGTCAGTATACGCGGTGGCGCTGGAGGTAACAGGTGATACACTGTCCGTATACGGGGTGACACTGGAGGTAACAGGTGATACACTGTGTCAGTATATGGGGTGACGCTGGAGGTAACAGGTGATACACTGTCAGTATACAGGGTGACGCTGGAGGTAACAGGTGATACACTGTGTCAGTATACGGGGTGATGCTGGAGGTAACAGATGATACACTGTCAGTATACGGGGTGAGGCTGGAGGTAACAGGTGATACACTGTGTCAGTATACGGGGTGATGCTGGAGGTAACAGGTAATACACTGTGTCAGTATATGGGGGGACACTGGAGGTAACAGGTGATACACTGTGTCAGTATACGGGGTGACGCTGGAGGTAACAGGTGATACACTGTCAGTATACGGGGTGACGCTGGAGGTAACAGGTGATACACTATGTCAGTATATGGGGTGACGCTGGAAGTAACAGGTGATACACTGTGTCAGTATACGGGGTGACGCTGGAGGTAACAGGTGATACACTGTGTCAGTATACGGGGTGACGCTGGAAGTAACAGGTGATACACTGTGTCAGTATACGGGGTGACGCTGGAGGTAACAGGTGATACACTGTGTCAGTATACGGGGTGACGCTGGAGGTAAGAGTGATACACTGTGTCAGTATACGGGATGACGCTGGAGGTAACAGGTGATACACCGTGTCAGTATACAGGGTGACGCTGGAGGTAACAGGTGATACACTGTGTCAGTATACGGGGTGACGCTGGAGGTAACAGGTGATACACTGTCAGTATACGGGGTGACGCTGGAGGTAACAGGTGAGACACTGTCACTGTATACAGGGTGACGCTGGAGGTAACAGGTGATACACTGTGTCAGTATACGGGGTGATGCTGGAGGTAACAGGTGATACACTGTGTCAGTATACGGGGTGATGCTGGAGGTAACAGGTGATACACTGTGTCAGTATACCGGGTGACGCTGGAGGTAACAGATGATACACTGTCCGTATACGGGGTGACACTGGAGGTAACAGGTGATACACTGTGTCAGTATACGGGGTGACGCTGGAGGTAACAGGTGATACACTGTCAGTATACAGGGTGACGCTGGAGGTAACAGGTGATACACTGTGTCAGTATACGGGGTGATGCTGGAGGTAACAGATGATACACTGTCAGTATACGGGGTGAGGCTGGAGGTAACAGGTGATACACTGTGTCAGTATACGGGGTGATGCTGGAGGTAACAGGTAATACACTGTGTCAGTATATGGGGGGACACTGGAGGTAACAGGTGATACACTGTCAGTATGCGGGGTGAGGCTGGAGGTAACAGGTGATACACTGTGTCAGTATATGGGGTGATGCTGGAGGTAACAGGTAATACACTGTGTCAGTATATGGGGTGACGCTGGAGGTAACAGGTGATACATTGTGTCAGTATACGGGGTGATGCTGGAGGTAACAGGTGATACACTGTCAGTATACGGGGAGACGCTGGAGGTAACAGGTGATACACTGTGTCAGTATACGGGGTGATGCTGGAGGTAACAGATGATACACTGTCAGTATACGGGGTGAGGCTGTAGGTAACAGGTGATACACTGTGTCAGTATACGGGGTGATGCTGGAGGTAACAGGTGATACACTGTGTCAGTATATGGGGTGACGCTGGAGGTAACAGGTGATACATTGTGTCAGTATACGGCGTGACACTGGAGGTAATAGGTGATACGCTGTGTCAGTATACGGATTGACGTTGGAGGTAACAGGTGATACACTGTGTCAGTATACGGGGTGACGCTGGAGGTATCAGGTGATATACGGGGTGACGCTGGAGGTATCAGGTGATACACTGTCAGTATACGGGGTGACGCTGGAGTTATCAGGTGATATACTGTGTCAGTATACAGGGTGACACTGGAGGTAACAGGTGATACACTGTGTCAGTATACAGGGTGACGCTGGAGGTATCAGGTGATACGCTTTGTCAGTATACGAGGTGACGCTGGAGGTAACAGGTGATACACTGTGTCAGTATACGGGGTGACGCTGGAGGTAACAGGTGAAACACTTTGTCAGTATACGGGGTGATGCTGAAGGTAACAGGTGATACACTGTGTCAGTATACGGGGTGACGCTGGAGGTAACAGGTGATACACTGTCAGTATACAGGGTGAAGCTGGAGGTAACAGGTGATACACTGTGTCAGTATACGGGGTGACGCTAGAAGTAACAGTTGATACACTGTGTCAGTATACGGGGTGATGCTGGAGGTAACAGGTGATACACTGTGTCAGTATACGGGGGACGCTGGAAGTAACAGTTGATACACTGTGTCAGTATACAGGGTGACGCTGGAGGTAACAGGTGATACACTGTGTCAGTATACGGGGTGACGCTGGAGGTAACAGGTGATACACTGTGTCAGTATACGGGGTGACGCTGGAGGTAACAGGTGATACACTGTGTCAGTATACGGGGTGACGCTGGAGGTAACAGGTGATACACTGTGTCAGTATACGGGGTGACGCTGGAGGTAACAGGTGATACACTGTGTCAGTATACGGGGTGACGCTGGAGGTAACAGGTGATACACTGTGTCAGTATACGGGGTGACGCTGGAGGTACCAGGTGATACACTGTGTCATTATACGGGGTGACGCTGGAGGTAACAGGTGACACACTGTGTCAGTATACAGGGTGACGCTGGAGGTACCATATGATACACTGTGTCAGTATACGGGGTGACGCTGGAGGTAACAAGTGATACACTGTGTCAGTATACGGGGTGACGCTGGAGGTAACAAGTGATACACTGTGTCAGTATACGGGGTGACACTGGAGGTAACAGGTGATACACTGTGTCATTATACGGGGTGACGCTGGAGGTAACAGGTGATACACTGTGTCAGTATACAGGGTGACGCTGGAGGTACCAGGTGATACACTGTGTCAGTATACGGGGTGACGCTGGAGGTTACAGGTGATACACTGTGTCAGTATACGGGGTGACACTGGAGGTACCAGGTCATACACTGTGTCAGTATACGGGGTGACGCTGGAGGTAACAGGTGATACACTGTGTCAGTATACGGGGTGATGCTGGAGGTAACAGGTGATACACTGTGTCAGTATATGGGGTGACGCTGGAGGTAACAGGAGATACACTGTGTCAGTATACGGGGTGATGCTGGAGGTAACAGGTGATACGCTGTCAGTATACGGGGTGACGCTGGAGGTAACAGTTTATACACTGTGTCCGTATACGGGGTGACGCTGGAGGTAACTGGTGATACACTGTGTCAGTATACGGTCAGATGCTGGAGGTACCAGGTGATACACTGTGTCAGTATACGGGGTGGCGCTGGAGGTAACAGATGATACGCTGTATCAGTATACGGGGTGACGCTGGAGGTAACAGGTGATACACTGTGTCAGTATACGGGGTGACGCTGGAGGTAACAGGTGATACACTGTGTCAGTACACGGGGTGACGCTGAAGGTAACAGGTGATACACTGTGTCAGTATACGGGGTGACGCTGGAGGTAACAGGTGATACACTGTGTCAGTACACGGGGTGACGCTGGAAGTAACAGTCGATACACTGTGTCAGTATACGGGGTGCTGCTGTAGGTAACAGGTGATACACTGTCAGTATACAGGGTGACGCTGGAGGTAACAGGTGATACACTGTGTCAGTATACGGGGTGACGCTGGAAGTAACAGTTGATACACTGTCAGTATACAGGGTGACGCTGGAGGTAACAGGTGATACACTGTGTCAGTATACGGGGTGATGCTGGAGGTAACAGATGATACACTGTCAGTATACGGGGTGAGGCTGGAGGTAACAGGTGATACACTGTGTCAGTATATGGGGTGATGCTGGAGGTAACAGGTAATTCACTGTGTCAGTATATGGGGGGACACTGGAGGTAACAGGTGATACACTGTCAGTATACGGGGTGAGGCTGGAGGTAACAGGTGATACACTGTGTCACAATATGCGGTGATGCTGGAGGTAACAGGTAATACACTGTGTCAGTATATGGGGTGACGCTGGAGGTAACAGGTGATACATTGTGTCAGTATACGGGGTGATGCTGGAGGTAACAGGTGATACACTGTCAGTATACGGGGAGACGCTGGAGGTAACAGGTGATACACTGTGTCAGTATACGGGGTGATGCTGGAGGTAACAGGTAATACACTGTGTCAGTATATGGGGGGACACTGGAGGTAACAGGTGATACACTGTCAGTATACGGGGTGAGGCTGGAGGTAACAGGTGATACACTGTGTCAGTATATGGGGTGATGCTGGAGGTAACAGGTAATACACTGTGTCAGTATATGGGGTGACGCTGGAGGTAACAGGTGATACATTGTGTCAGTATACGGGGTGATGCTGGAGGTAACAGGTGATACACTGTCAGTATACGGGGAGACGCTGGAGGTAACAGGTGATACATTGTGTCAGTATACGGCGTGACACTGGAGGTAATAGGTGATACGCTGTGTCAGTATATGGGGGGACACTGGAGGTAACAGGTGATACACTGTCAGTATACGGGGTGAGGCTGGAGGTAACAGGTGATACACTGTGTCAGTATACGGGGTGATGCTGGAGGTAACAGATGATACACTGTCAGTATACGGGGTGAGGCTGTAGGTAACAGGTGATACACTGTGTCAGTATACGGGGTGATGCTGGAGGTAACAGGTAATACACTGTGTCAGTATATGGGGTGACGCTGGAGGTAACAGGTGATACATTGTGTCAGTATACGGCGTGACACTGGAAGTAATAGGTGATACGCTGTGTCAGTATACGGATTGACGCTGGAGGTAACAGGTGATACACTGTGTCAGTATACGGGGTGACGCTGGAGGTATCAGGTGATATACGGGGTGACGCTGGAGGTATCAGGTGATACACTGTCAGTATACGGGGTGACGCTGGAGTTATCAGGTGATATACTGTGTCAGTATACAGGGTGACACTGGAGGTAACAGGTGATACACTGTGTCAGTATACAGGGTGACGCTGGAGGTATCAGGTGATACGCTTTGTCAGTATACGAGGTGACGCTGGAGGTAACAGGTGATACACTGTGTCAGTATACGGGGTGATGCTGGAGGTAACAGGTGAAACACTTTGTCAGTATACGGGGTGATGCTGAAGGTAACAGGTGATACACTGTGTCAGTATACGGGGTGACGCTGGAGGTAACAGGTGATACACTGTCAGTATACAGGGTGAAGCTGGAGGTAACAGGTGATACACTGTGTCAGTATACGGGGTGACGCTAGAAGTAACAGTTGATACACTGTGTCAGTATACGGGGTGATGCTGCAGGTAACAGGTGATACACTGTGTCAGTATACGGGGGACGCTGGAAGTAACAGTTGATACACTGTGTCAGTATACAGGGTGACGCTGGAGGTAACAGGTGATACACTGTGTCAGTATACGGGGTGACGCTGGAGGTAACAGGTGATACACTGTGTCAGTATACGGGGTGACGCTGGAGGTAACAGGTGATACACTGTGTCAGTATACGGGGTGACGCTGGAGGTACCAGGTGATACACTGTGTCATTATACGGGGTGACGCTGGAGGTAACAGGTGACACACTGTGTCAGTATACAGGGTGACGCTGGAGGTACCATATGATACACTGTGTCAGTATACGGGGTGACGCTGGAGGTAACAGGTGATACACTGTGTCAGTATACGGGGTGACACTGGAGGTAACAGGTGATACACTGTGTCATTATACGGGGTGACGCTGGAGGTAACAGGTGATACACTGTGTCAGTATACAGGGTGACGCTGGAGGTACCAGGTGATACACTGTGTCAGTATACGGGGTGACGCTGGAGGTAACAGGTGATACACTGTGTCAGTATACGGGGTGACACTGGAGGTACCAGGTCATACACTGTGTCAGTATACGGGGTGACGCTGGAGGTAACAGGTGATACACTGTGTCAGTATACGGGGTGATGCTGGAGGTTACAGGTGATACACTGTGTCAGTATATGGGGTGACGCTGGAGGTAACAGGAGATACACTGTGTCAGTATACGGGGTGATGCTGGAGGTAACAGGTGATACGCTGTCAGTATACGGGGTGACGCTGGAGGTAACAGTTTAAACACTGTGTCAGTATACGGGGTGACGCTGGAGGTAACAGGTGATACACTGTGTCAGTATACGGGCTGACGCTGGAGGTACCAGGTGATACACTGTGTCAGTATACGGGGTGGCGCTGGAGGTAACAGGTTATACGCTGTGTCAGTATACGGGGTGATGCTGGAGGTAACAGGTGATACACTGTGTCAGTATACGGTGATGCTGGAGGTAACAGATGATACGCTGTATCAGTATACGGGGTGACGCTGGAGGTAACAGGTGATACACTGTGTCAGTATACGGGGTGACGCTGGAGGTAACAGGTGATACACTGTGTCAGTACACGGGGTGACGCTGAAGGTAACAGGTGATACACTGTGTCAGTATACGGGGTGACACTGGAGGTAACAGGTGATACACTGTGTCAGTATACGGGGTGACGTTGGAGGTAACAGGTGATACACTGTGTCAGTATACGGGGTGACGCTGAAGGTAACAGGTGATACACTGTGTCAGTATACGGGGTGAAGCTGGAGGTAACAGGTGATAAACTGTGTCAGTATACGGGGTGACGCTGGAGGTAACAGGTGATACACTGTGTCAGTATACGGGGTGACGCTGGAGGTAACAGGTGATACACTGTGTCAGTATACGGGGTGACTCTGGAGGTAACATGTGATACACTGTGTCAGTATACGGGGTGACGCTGGAGGTAACAGGTGATACACTGTGTCAGTATACGGGGTGACGCTGGAGGTAACAGGTGATGCACTGTGTCAGTATACGGGGTGACGCTGGAGGTAACAGGTGAAACACTTTGTCAGTATACGGGGTGATGCTGAAGGTAACAGGTGATACACTGTGTCAGTATACGGGGTGACGCTGGAGGTAACAGGTGAAACACTTTGTCAGTATACGGGGTGATGCTGAAGGTAACAGGTGATACACTGTGTCAGTATACGGGGTGACACTGGAGGTAACAGGTGATACACTGTCAGTATACAGGGTGACGCTGGAGGTAACAGGTGATACACTGTGTCAGTATACGGGGTGACGCTGGAAGTAACAGTTGATACACTGTGTCAGTATACGGGGTGACGCTGGAGGTAACAGGTGATACACTGTCAGTATACGGGGTGACGCTGGAGGTAACAGGTGAGACACTGTCACTGTATACAGGGTGACGCTGGAGGTAACAGGTGATACACTGTGTCAGTATACGGGGTGATGCTGGAGGTAACAGGTGATACACTGTGTCAGTATACGGGGTGATGCTGGAGGTAACAGGTGATACACTGTGTCAGTATACCGGGTGACGCTGGAGGTAACAGATGATACACTGTCCGTATACGGGGTGACACTGGAGGTAACAGGTGATACACTGTGTCAGTATACGGGGTGACGCTGGAGGTAACAGGTGATACACTGTCAGTATACAGGGTGACGCTGGAGGTAACAGGTGATACACTGTGTCAGTATACGGGGTGATGCTGGAGGTAACAGATGATACACTGTCAGTATACGGGGTGAGGCTGGAGGTAACAGGTGATACACTGTGTCAGTATACGGGGTGATGCTGGAGGTAACAGGTAATACACTGTGTCAGTATATGGGGGGACACTGGAGGTAACAGGTGATACACTGTCAGTATGCGGGGTGAGGCTGGAGGTAACAGGTGATACACTGTGTCAGTATATGGGGTGATGCTGGAGGTAACAGGTAATACACTGTGTCAGTATATGGGGTGACGCTGGAGGTAACAGGTGATACATTGTGTCAGTATACGGGGTGATGCTGGAGGTAACAGGTGATACACTGTCAGTATACGGGGAGACGCTGGAGGTAACAGGTGATACACTGTGTCAGTATACGGGGTGATGCTGGAGGTAACAGATGATACACTGTCAGTATACGGGGTGAGGCTGTAGGTAACAGGTGATACACTGTGTCAGTATACGGGGTGATGCTGGAGGTAACAGGTGATACACTGTGTCAGTATATGGGGTGACGCTGGAGGTAACAGGTGATACATTGTGTCAGTATACGGCGTGACACTGGAGGTAATAGGTGATACGCTGTGTCAGTATACGGATTGACGTTGGAGGTAACAGGTGATACACTGTGTCAGTATACGGGGTGACGCTGGAGGTATCAGGTGATATACGGGGTGACGCTGGAGGTATCAGGTGATACACTGTCAGTATACGGGGTGACGCTGGAGTTATCAGGTGATATACTGTGTCAGTATACAGGGTGACACTGGAGGTAACAGGTGATACACTGTGTCAGTATACAGGGTGACGCTGGAGGTATCAGGTGATACGCTTTGTCAGTATACGAGGTGACGCTGGAGGTAACAGGTGATACACTGTGTCAGTATACGGGGTGACGCTGGAGGTAACAGGTGAAACACTTTGTCAGTATACGGGGTGATGCTGAAGGTAACAGGTGATACACTGTGTCAGTATACGGGGTGACGCTGGAGGTAACAGGTGATACACTGTCAGTATACAGGGTGAAGCTGGAGGTAACAGGTGATACACTGTGTCAGTATACGGGGTGACGCTAGAAGTAACAGTTGATACACTGTGTCAGTATACGGGGTGATGCTGGAGGTAACAGGTGATACACTGTGTCAGTATACGGGGGACGCTGGAAGTAACAGTTGATACACTGTGTCAGTATACAGGGTGACGCTGGAGGTAACAGGTGATACACTGTGTCAGTATACGGGGTGACGCTGGAGGTAACAGGTGATACACTGTGTCAGTATACGGGGTGACGCTGGAGGTAACAGGTGATACACTGTGTCAGTATACGGGGTGACGCTGGAGGTAACAGGTGATACACTGTGTCAGTATACGGGGTGACGCTGGAGGTAACAGGTGATACACTGTGTCAGTATACGGGGTGACGCTGGAGGTAACAGGTGATACACTGTGTCAGTATACGGGGTGACGCTGGAGGTACCAGGTGATACACTGTGTCATTATACGGGGTGACGCTGGAGGTAACAGGTGACACACTGTGTCAGTATACAGGGTGACGCTGGAGGTACCATATGATACACTGTGTCAGTATACGGGGTGACGCTGGAGGTAACAAGTGATACACTGTGTCAGTATACGGGGTGACGCTGGAGGTAACAAGTGATACACTGTGTCAGTATACGGGGTGACACTGGAGGTAACAGGTGATACACTGTGTCATTATACGGGGTGACGCTGGAGGTAACAGGTGATACACTGTGTCAGTATACAGGGTGACGCTGGAGGTACCAGGTGATACACTGTGTCAGTATACGGGGTGACGCTGGAGGTTACAGGTGATACACTGTGTCAGTATACGGGGTGACACTGGAGGTACCAGGTCATACACTGTGTCAGTATACGGGGTGACGCTGGAGGTAACAGGTGATACACTGTGTCAGTATACGGGGTGATGCTGGAGGTAACAGGTGATACACTGTGTCAGTATATGGGGTGACGCTGGAGGTAACAGGAGATACACTGTGTCAGTATACGGGGTGATGCTGGAGGTAACAGGTGATACGCTGTCAGTATACGGGGTGACGCTGGAGGTAACAGTTTATACACTGTGTCCGTATACGGGGTGACGCTGGAGGTAACTGGTGATACACTGTGTCAGTATACGGTCAGATGCTGGAGGTACCAGGTGATACACTGTGTCAGTATACGGGGTGGCGCTGGAGGTAACAGATGATACGCTGTATCAGTATACGGGGTGACGCTGGAGGTAACAGGTGATACACTGTGTCAGTATACGGGGTGACGCTGGAGGTAACAGGTGATACACTGTGTCAGTACACGGGGTGACGCTGAAGGTAACAGGTGATACACTGTGTCAGTATACGGGGTGACGCTGGAGGTAACAGGTGATACACTGTGTCAGTACACGGGGTGACGCTGGAAGTAACAGTTGATACACTGTGTCAGTATACGGGGTGCTGCTGTAGGTAACAGGTGATACACTGTCAGTATACAGGGTGACGCTGGAGGTAACAGGTGATACACTGTGTCAGTATACGGGGTGACGCTGGAAGTAACAGTTGATACACTGTCAGTATACAGGGTGACGCTGGAGGTAACAGGTGATACACTGTGTCAGTATACGGGGTGATGCTGGAGGTAACAGATGATACACTGTCAGTATACGGGGTGAGGCTGGAGGTAACAGGTGATACACTGTGTCAGTATATGGGGTGATGCTGGAGGTAACAGGTAATTCACTGTGTCAGTATATGGGGGGACACTGGAGGTAACAGGTGATACACTGTCAGTATACGGGGTGAGGCTGGAGGTAACAGGTGATACACTGTGTCACAATATGCGGTGATGCTGGAGGTAACAGGTAATACACTGTGTCAGTATATGGGGTGACGCTGGAGGTAACAGGTGATACATTGTGTCAGTATACGGGGTGATGCTGGAGGTAACAGGTGATACACTGTCAGTATACGGGGAGACGCTGGAGGTAACAGGTGATACACTGTGTCAGTATACGGGGTGATGCTGGAGGTAACAGGTAATACACTGTGTCAGTATATGGGGGGACACTGGAGGTAACAGGTGATACACTGTCAGTATACGGGGTGAGGCTGGAGGTAACAGGTGATACACTGTGTCAGTATATGGGGTGATGCTGGAGGTAACAGGTAATACACTGTGTCAGTATATGGGGTGACGCTGGAGGTAACAGGTGATACATTGTGTCAGTATACGGGGTGATGCTGGAGGTAACAGGTGATACACTGTCAGTATACGGGGAGACGCTGGAGGTAACAGGTGATACATTGTGTCAGTATACGGCGTGACACTGGAGGTAATAGGTGATACGCTGTGTCAGTATATGGGGGGACACTGGAGGTAACAGGTGATACACTGTCAGTATACGGGGTGAGGCTGGAGGTAACAGGTGATACACTGTGTCAGTATACGGGGTGATGCTGGAGGTAACAGATGATACACTGTCAGTATACGGGGTGAGGCTGTAGGTAACAGGTGATACACTGTGTCAGTATACGGGGTGATGCTGGAGGTAACAGGTAATACACTGTGTCAGTATATGGGGTGACGCTGGAGGTAACAGGTGATACATTGTGTCAGTATACGGCGTGACACTGGAAGTAATAGGTGATACGCTGTGTCAGTATACGGATTGACGCTGGAGGTAACAGGTGATACACTGTGTCAGTATACGGGGTGACGCTGGAGGTATCAGGTGATATACGGGGTGACGCTGGAGGTATCAGGTGATACACTGTCAGTATACGGGGTGACGCTGGAGTTATCAGGTGATATACTGTATCAGTATACAGGGTGACACTGGAGGTAACAGGTGATACACTGTGTCAGTATACAGGGTGACGCTGGAGGTATCAGGTGATACGCTTTGTCAGTATACGAGGTGACGCTGGAGGTAACAGGTGATACACTGTGTCAGTATACGGGGTGATGCTGGAGGTAACAGGTGAAACACTTTGTCAGTATACGGGGTGATGCTGAAGGTAACAGGTGATACACTGTGTCAGTATACGGGGTGACGCTGGAGGTAACAGGTGATACACTGTCAGTATACAGGGTGAAGCTGGAGGTAACAGGTGATACACTGTGTCAGTATACGGGGTGACGCTAGAAGTAACAGTTGATACACTGTGTCAGTATACGGGGTGATGCTGCAGGTAACAGGTGATACACTGTGTCAGTATACGGGGGACGCTGGAAGTAACAGTTGATACACTGTGTCAGTATACAGGGTGACGCTGGAGGTAACAGGTGATACACTGTGTCAGTATACGGGGTGACGCTGGAGGTAACAGGTGATACACTGTGTCAGTATACGGGGTGACGCTGGAGGTAACAGGTGATACACTGTGTCAGTATACGGGGTGACGCTGGAGGTACCAGGTGATACACTGTGTCATTATACGGGGTGACGCTGGAGGTAACAGGTGACACACTGTGTCAGTATACAGGGTGACGCTGGAGGTACCATATGATACACTGTGTCAGTATACGGGGTGACGCTGGAGGTAACAGGTGATACACTGTGTCAGTATACGGGGTGACACTGGAGGTAACAGGTGATACACTGTGTCATTATACGGGGTGACGCTGGAGGTAACAGGTGATACACTGTGTCAGTATACAGGGTGACGCTGGAGGTACCAGGTGATACACTGTGTCAGTATACGGGGTGACGCTGGAGGTAACAGGTGATACACTGTGTCAGTATACGGGGTGACACTGGAGGTACCAGGTCATACACTGTGTCAGTATACGGGGTGACGCTGGAGGTAACAGGTGATACACTGTGTCAGTATACGGGGTGATGCTGGAGGTTACAGGTGATACACTGTGTCAGTATATGGGGTGACGCTGGAGGTAACAGGAGATACACTGTGTCAGTATACGGGGTGATGCTGGAGGTAACAGGTGATACGCTGTCAGTATACGGGGTGACGCTGGAGGTAACAGTTTAAACACTGTGTCAGTATACGGGGTGACGCTGGAGGTAACAGGTGATACACTGTGTCAGTATACGGGCTGACGCTGGAGGTACCAGGTGATACACTGTGTCAGTATACGGGGTGGCGCTGGAGGTAACAGGTTATACGCTGTGTCAGTATACGGGGTGATGCTGGAGGTAACAGGTGATACACTGTGTCAGTATACGGTGATGCTGGAGGTAACAGATGATACGCTGTATCAGTATACGGGGTGACGCTGGAGGTAACAGGTGATACACTGTGTCAGTATACGGGGTGACGCTGGAGGTAACAGGTGATACACTGTGTCAGTACACGGGGTGACGCTGAAGGTAACAGGTGATACACTGTGTCAGTATACGGGGTGACACTGGAGGTAACAGGTGATACACTGTGTCAGTATACGGGGTGACGTTGGAGGTAACAGGTGATACACTGTGTCAGTATACGGGGTGACGCTGAAGGTAACAGGTGATACACTGTGTCAGTATACGGGGTGAAGCTGGAGGTAACAGGTGATAAACTGTGTCAGTATACGGGGTGACGCTGGAGGTAACAGGTGATACACTGTGTCAGTATACGGGGTGACGCTGGAGGTAACAGGTGATACACTGTGTCAGTATACGGGGTGACTCTGGAGGTAACATGTGATACACTGTGTCAGTATACGGGGTGACGCTGGAGGTAACAGGTGATACACTGTGTCAGTATACGGGGTGACGCTGGAGGTAACAGGTGATGCACTGTGTCAGTATACGGGGTGACGCTGGAGGTAACAGGTGAAACACTTTGTCAGTATACGGGGTGATGCTGAAGGTAACAGGTGATACACTGTGTCAGTATACGGGGTGACGCTGGAGGTAACAGGTGAAACACTTTGTCAGTATACGGGGTGATGCTGAAGGTAACAGGTGATACACTGTGTCAGTATACGGGGTGACACTGGAGGTAACAGGTGATACACTGTCAGTATACAGGGTGACGCTGGAGGTAACAGGTGATACACTGTGTCAGTATACGGGGTGACGCTGGAAGTAACAGTTGATACACTGTGTCAGTATACGGGGTGATGCTGGAGGTAACAGGTGATACACTGTGTCAGTACACGGGGTGACGCTGGAAGTAACAGTTGATACACTGTGTCAGTATACGGGGTGATGCTGTAGGTAACAGGTGATACACTGTCAGTATACAGGGTGACGCTGGAGGTAACAGGTGATACACTGTGTCAGTATACGGGGTGACGCTGGAAGTAACAATTGATACACTGTCAGTATACGGGGTGACGCTGGAGGTAACAGGTGATACACTGTGTCAGTACACGGGGTGACGCTGGAGGTATACGGTGATACACTGTCAGTATACGGGGTGACACTGGAGGTAACAGGTGATACACTGTGTCAGTATACGGGGTGACGCTGGAGGTAACAGGTGATGCACTGTGTCAGTATACGGGGTGACTCTGGAGGTAACAGGTGAAACACTTTGTTAGTATACGGGGTGATGCTGAAGGTAACAGGTGATACACTGTGTCAGTATACGGGGTGACGCTGGAGGTAACAGGTGAAACACTTTGTCAGTATACGGGGTGATGCTGAAGGTAACAGGTGATACACTGTGTCAGTATACGGGGTGACGCTGGAGGTAACAGGTGATACACTGTCAGTATACAGGGTGACGCTGGAAGTAACAGGAGATACACTGTGTCAGTATTCGGGGTGACGCTGGAAGTAACAGTTGATACGCTGTGTCAGTATACGGGGAGATGCTGGAGGTAACAGGTGATACACTGTGTCAGTACACGGGGTGACGCTGGAAGTAACAGTTGATACACTGTGTCAGTATACGGGGTGATGCTGGAGGTAACAGGTGATACACTGTCAGTATACAGGGTGACGCTGGAGGTAACAGGTGATACACTGTGTCAGTATACGGGGTGACGCTGGAAGTAACAGTTGATACACTGTGTCAGTATACGGGGTGACGCTGGAGGTAACAGGTGATACACTGCGTCAGTATACAGGGTGATGCTGGAGGTATAAGGTGATACACTGTCAGTATACGGGGTGACACTTGAGGTAACAGGTGATACACTGTGTCAGTATACGGGGTGACGCTGGAGGTAACAGGTGATACACTGTGTCAGTATACGGTGTGATGCTGGAGGTAACAGGTGATACACTGTGTCAGTATACGGGGTGATGCTAGAGGTAACAGGTGATATACTGTCAGTACACGGGGTGACGCTGTAGGTATCAGGTGATACGCTGTGTCAGTATATGGGGTGACGCTGGAGGTAACAGGTGATACGCTGTGTCAGTATACGGGGTGACGCTGGAGGTATCAGATGATACACTGTCAGTATACGGGGTGTCGCTGGAGTTATCAGGTGATATACTGTGTCAGTATACAGGGTGACGCTGGAGGTAACAGGTGATACACTGTGTCAGTATACGGGGTGACGCTGGAGGTAACAGGTGATACACTGTGTCAGTATACGGGGTGACGCTGGAGGTATCAGATGATACACTGTCAGTATACGGGGTGACGCTGGAGGTAACAGGTGATACACTGTGTCAGTATACGGGGTGACGCTGGAGGTAACAGGTGATTCACTGTTTCAGTATATGGGGTGACGCTGGAGGTAACAGGTGATATACCGTGTCAGTATACGGGGTGATGCTGGAGGTAACAGATGATACACTGTGTCAGTATACGGGGTGACGCTGGAGGTAACAGGTGATACACTGTGTCAGTATACGGGGTGACACTGGAGGTAACAGGTGATACACTGTGTCATCATACGGGTTGACGCTGGAGGTAACAGGTGATACACTGTATCAGTATACAGGGTGACGCTGGAGGTACCAGGTGATACACTGTGTCAGTATACGGGGTGACGCTGGAGGTAACAGGTGATACACTGTGTCAGTATACGGGGTGATGCTGTAGGTAACAGGTGATACACTGTCAGTATACAGGGTGACGCTGGAGGTAACAGGTGATACACTGTGTCAGTATACGGGGTGACGCTGGAAGTAACAATTGATACACTGTCAGTATACGGGGTGACGCTGGAGGTAACAGGTGATACACTGTGTCAGTACACGGGGTGACGCTGGAGGTATACGGTGATACACTGTCAGTATACGGGGTGACACTGGAGGTAACAGGTGATACACTGTGTCAGTATACGGGGTGACGCTGGAGGTAACAGGTGACACACTTTGTCAGTTTACGGTGTGATGCTGGAGGTAACAGGTGATACACTGTGTCAGTATACGGGGTAATGCTGGAGGTAACAGGTGATATACTGTCAGTACACGGGGTGACGCTGTAGGTATCAGGTGATACGCTGTGTCAGTATACGGGGAGACGCTGGAGGTAACAGGCGATACATTGTGTCAGTATACGGGGTGACACTGGAGGTAACAGGTGATACGCTGTGTCAGTATATGGGGTGACGCTGGAGGTAACAGGTGATACGCTGTGTCAGTATACGGGGTGACGCTGGAGGTATCAGATGATACACTGTCAGTATACGGGGTGACGCTGGAGTTATCAGGTGATATACTGTGTCAGTATACAGGGTGACGCTGGAGGTAACAGGTGATACACTGTGTCAGTATACAGGGTAACGCTGGAGGTAACAGGTGATACACTGTATCAGTATACAGGGTGACGCTGGAGGTATCAGGTGATACGCTGTGTCAGTATACGAGGTGACGCTGGAGGTAACAGGTGATACACTGTGTCAGTATACAGGGTGACGCTGGAGGTAACAGGTGATACCCTGTGTCAGTATACGGGGTGACTCTGGTGGTAACATGTGATACACTGTGTCAGTATACGGGGTGACGCTGGAGGTAACAAGTGATACACTGTGTCAGTATACGGGGTGACGCTGGAGGTAACAGGTGATGCACTGTGTCAGTATACGGGGTGACGCTGGAGGTAACAGGTGAAACACTTTGTTAGTATACGGGGTGATGCTGAAGGTAACAGGTGATACACTGTGTCAGTATACGGGGTGACGCTGGAGGTAACAGGTGAAACACTTTGTCAGTATACGGGGTGATGCTAAAGGTAACAGGTGATACACTGTGTCAGTATACGGGGTGACGCTGGAGGTAACAGGTGATACACTGTCAGTATACAGGGTGACGCTGGAAGTAACAGGAGATACACTGTGTCAGTATTCGGGGTGACGCTGGAAGTAACAGTTGATACACTGTGTCAGTATACGGGGAGATGCTGGAGGTAACAGGTGATACACTGTGTCAGTACACGGGGTGACGCTGGAAGTAACAGTTGATACACTGTGTCAGTATACGGGGTGACGCTGGAGGTAACAGGTGATACACTGTCAGTATACAGGGTGACGCTGGAGGTAACAGGTGATACACTGTGTCAGTATACGGGGTGACGCTGGAAGTAACAGTTGATACACTGTGTCAGTATACGGGGTGACGCTGGAGGTAACAGGTGATACACTGCGTCAGTATACAGGGTGATGCTGGAGGTATAAGGTGATACACTGTCAGTATACGGGGTGAAACTTGAGGTAACAGGTGATACACTGTGTCAGTTAACAGGGTGACGCTGGAGGTAACAGGTGATACACTGTGTCAGTATACGGGGTGACGCTGGAGGTAACAGGTGATACACTGTGTCAGTATACGGGGTGACGCTGGAGGTAACAGGTGATACACTGTGTCAGTATATGGGGTGACGCTGGAGGTAACAGGTGATACACCGTGTCAGTATACGGGGTGATGCTGGAGGTAACAGGTGATACATTGTGTCAGTATACGGGGTGACGCTGGAGGTAACAGGTGATACACTGTGTCAGTATACGGGGTGACGCTGGAGGTAACAGGTGATACACTGTGTCAGTATACGGGGTGACGCTGGAGGTAACAGGTGATACACTGTGTCAGTATACGGGGTGACGCTGGAGGTAACAGGTGATACACTGTGTCAGTATACGGGGTGACGCTGGAGGTAACAGGTGATACACTGTGTCAGTATACAGGGTGACGCTGGAGGTAACAGGTGATACACTGTGTCAGTATACGGGGTGACGCTGGAGGTAACAGGTGATACACTGTGTCAGTATACGGGGTGACGCTGGAGGTAACAGGTGATACACTGTGTCATTATACGGGGTGACGCTGGAGGTTACAGGTGATAGATACACTGTGTCAGTATACGGGGTGATGCTGGAGGTACCAGATGATACACTGTGTCAGTATACGGGGTGACGCTGGAGGTAACAGGTGATACACTGTGTCAGTATACGGGGTGACACTGGAGGTAACAGGTGATACACTGTGTCATCATACGGGTTGACGCTGGAGGTAACAGGTGATACACTGTATCAGTATACAGGGTGACGCTGGAGGTACCAGGTGATACACTGTGTCAGTATACGGGGTGATGCTGGAGGTAACAGGTGATACACTGTGTCAGTATACGGGGTGACGCTGGAGGTAACAGGTGAAATACTTTGTCAGTATACGGGGTGATGCTGAAGGTAACAGGTGATACACTGTGTCAGTATACGGGGTGACACTGGAGGTAACAGGTGATACACTGTCAGTATACAGGGTGACGCTGGAGGTAACAGGTGATACACTGTGTCAGTATACGGGGTGACGCTGGAAGTAACAGTTGATACACTGTGTCAGTATACGGGGTGATGCTGGAGGTAACAGGTGATACACTGTGTCAGTACACGGGGTGACGCTGGAAGTAACAGTTGATACACTGTGTCAGTATACGGGGTGATGCTGTAGGTAACAGGTGATACACTGTCAGTATACAGGGTGACGCTGGAGGTAACAGGTGATACACTGTGTCAGTATACGGGGTGACGCTGGAAGTAACAGTTGATACACTGTCAGTATACGGGGTGACGCTGGAGGTAACAGGTGATACACTGTGTCAGTACACGGGGTGACGCTGGAGGTATAAGGTGATACACTGTCAGTATACGGGGTGACACTGGAGGTAACAGGTGATACACTGTGTCAGTATACGGGGTGACGCTGGAGGTAACAGGTGACACACTTTGTCAGTTTACGGTGTGATGCTGGAGGTAACAGGTGATACACTGTGTCAGTATACGGGGTAATGCTGGAGGTAACAGGTGATATACTGTCAGTACACGGGGTGACGCTGTAGGTATCAGGTGATACGCTGTGTCAGTATACGGGGAGACGCTGGAGGTAACAGGCGATACATTGTGTCAGTATACGGGGTGACACTGGAGGTAACAGGTGATACGCTGTGTCAGTATATGGGGTGACGCTGGAGGTAACAGGTGATACGCTGTGTCAGTATACGGGGTGACGCTGGAGGTATCAGATGATACACTGTCAGTATACGGGGTGACGCTGGAGTTATCAGGTGATATACTGTGTCAGTATACAGGGTGACGCTGGAGGTAACAGGTAATACACTGTGTCAGTATACAGGGTAACGCTGGAGGTAACAGGTGATACACTGTATCAGTATACAGGGTGACGCTGGAGGTATCAGGTGATACGCTGTGTCAGTATACGAGGTGACGCTGGAGGTAACAGGTGATACACTGTGTCAGTATACAGGGTGACGCTGGAGGTAACAGGTGATACCCTGTGTCAGTATACGGGGTGACTCTGGTGGTTACATGTGATACACTGTGTCAGTATATGGGGTGACGCTGGAGGTAACAAGTGATACACTGTGTCAGTATACGGGGTGACGCTGGAGGTAACAGGTGATACACTGTGTCAGTATACGGGGTGACGCTGGAGGTAACAGGTGATGCACTGTGTCAGTATACGGGGTGACGCTGGAGGTAACAGGTGAAACACTTTGTTAGTATACGGGGTGATGCTGAAGGTAACAGGTGATACACTGTGTCAGTATACGGGGTGACGCTGGAGGTAACAGGTGAAACACTTTGTCAGTATACGGGGTGATGCTGAAGGTAACAGGTGATACACTGTGTCAGTATACGGGGTGACGCTGGAGGTAACAGGTGATACACTGTCAGTATACAGGGTGACGCTGGAAGTAACAGGAGATACACTGTGTCAGTATTCGGGGTGACGCTGGAAGTAACAGTTGATACACTGTGTCAGTATACGGGGAGATGCTGGAGGTAACAGGTGATACACTGTGTCAGTATACGGTGTGATGCTGGAGGTAACAGGTGATACACTGTGTCAGTATACGGGGTGATGCTAGAGGTAACAGGTGATATACTGTCAGTACACGGGGTGACGCTGTAGGTATCAGGTGATACGCTGTGTCAGTATATGGGGTGACGCTGGAGGTAACAGGTGATACGCTGTGTCAGTATACGGGGTGACGCTGGAGGTATCAGATGATACACTGTCAGTATACGGGGTGACGCTGGAGTTATCAGGTGATATACTGTGTCAGTATACAGGGTGACGCTGGAGGTAACAGGTGATACACTGTGTCAGTATACAGGGTGACGCTGGAGGTAACAGGTGATACACTGTGTCAGTATACGGGGTGACGCTGGAGGTAACAGGTGATACACTGTGTCAGTATACGGGGTGACGCTGGAGGTATCAGATGATACACTGTCAGTATACGAGGTGACGCTGGAGGTAACAGGTGATACACTGTGTCAGTTAACAGGGTGACGCTGGAGGTAACAGGTGATACACTGTGTCAGTATACGGGGTGACGCTGGAGGTAACAGGTGATACACTGTGTCAGTATACGGGGTGACGCTGGAGGTAACAGGTGATACACTGTGTCAGTATACGGTGTGATGCTGGAGGTAACAGGTGATACACTGTGTCAGTATACGGGGTGATGCTAGAGGTAACAGGTGATATACTGTCAGTACACGGGGTGACGCTGTAGGTATCAGGTGATACGCTGTGTCAGTATATGGGGTGACGCTGGAGGTAACAGGTGATACGCTGTGTCAGTATACGGGGTGACGCTGGAGGTATCAGATGATACACTGTCAGTATACGGGGTGACGCTGGAGTTATCAGGTGATATTCTGTGTCAGTATACAGGGTGACGCTGGAGGTAACAGGTGATACACTGTGTCAGTATACAGGGTGACGCTGGAGGTAACAGGTGATACACTGTGTCAGTATACGGGGTGACGCTGGAGGTAACAGGTGATACACTGTGTCAGTATACGGGGTGACGCTGGAGGTATCAGATGATACACTGTCAGTATACGAGGTGACGCTGGAGGTAACAGGTGATACACTGTGTCAGTTAACAGGGTGACGCTGGAGGTAACAGGTGATACACTGTGTCAGTATACGGGGTGACGCTGGAGGTAACAGGTGATACACTGTGTCAGTATACGGGGTGACGCTGGAGGTAACAGGTGATACACTGTGTCAGTATATGGGGTGACGCTGGAGGTAACAGGTGATACACCGTGTCAGTATACGGGGTGATGCTGGAGGTAACAGGTGATACATTGTGTCAGTATACGGGGTGACGCTGGAGGTAACAGGTGATACACTGTGTCAGTATACGGGGTGACGCTGGAGGTAACAGGTGATACACTGTGTCAGTATACGGGGTGACGCTGGAGGTAACAGGTGATACACTGTGTCAGTATACGGGGTGACGCTGGAGGTAACAGGTGATACACTGTGTCAGTATACGGGGTGACGCTGGAGGTAACAGGTGATACACTGTGTCAGTATACGGGGTGACGCTGGAGGTAACAGGTGATACACTGTGTCAGTATACGGGGTGACACTGGAGGTACCAGGTGATACACTGTGTCAGTATACAGGGTGACGCTGGAGGTAACAGGTGATACACTGTGTCAGTATACGGGGTGATGCTGGAGGTAACAGGTGATACACTGTGTCAGTATACGGGGTGATGCTGGAGGTAACAGGTGATATACTGTCAGTACACGGGGTGACGCTGGAGGTATCAGGTGATACGCTGTGTCAGTATACGGGGAGACGCTGGAGGTAACAGGCGATACATTGTGTCAGTATACGAGGTGACACTGGAGGTAACAGGTGATACGCTGTGTCAGTATATGGGGTGACGCTGGAGGTAACAGGTGATACGCTGTGTCAGTATACGGGGTGACGCTGGAGGTATCAGATGATACACTGTCAGTATACGGGGTGACGCTGGAGTTATCAGGTGATATACTGTGTCAGTATACAGGGTGACGCTGGAGGTAACAGGTGATACACTGTGTCTGTATACAGGGTGACGCTGGAGGTAACAGGTGATACACTGTATCAGTATACAGGGTGACGCTGGAGGTATCAGGTGATACGCTGTGTCAGTATACAAGGTGACGCTGGAGGTAACAGGTGATACACTGTGTCAGTATACAGGGTGACGCTGGAGGTAACAGGTGATACACCGTGTCAGTATACGGGGTGACACTGGAGGTAACAGGTGATACACTGTGTCATTATACGGGGTGACGCTGGAGGTAACAGGTGACACACTGTGTCAGTATACAGGGTGACGCTGGAGGTACCAGGTGATACACTGTGTCAGTATACGGGGTGATGCTGGAGGTAACAGGTGATACACTGTGTCAGTATACGGGGTGACACTGGAGGTACCAGGTGATACACTGTGTCAGTATATGGGGTGATGCTGGAGGTAACAGATGATACACTGTGTCAGTATACGGGGTGATGCTGGAGGTAACAGGTGATACACTGTGTCAGTATATGGGGTGACGCTGGAGGTAACAGGAGATACACTGTGTCAGTATACGGGGTGACGCTGGAGGTAACAGGTGATACACTGTCAGTATACAGGGTGACGCTGGAGGTAACAGGTGATACACTGTGTCAGTATACGGGGTGACGCTGGAAGTAACAGTTGATACACTGTGTCAGTATACGGGGTGACGCTGGAGGTAACAGGTGATACACTGCGTCAGTATACAGGGTGATGCTGGAGGTATAAGGTGATACACTGTCAGTATACGGGGTGACACTTGAGGTAACAGGTGATACACTGTGTCAGTATACGGGGTGACGCTGGAGGTAACAGGTGATACACTGTGTCAGTATACGGTGTGATGCTGGAGGTAACAGGTGATACACTGTGTCAGTATACGGGGTGATGCTAGAGGTAACAGGTGATATACTGTCAGTACACGGGGTGACGCTGTAGGTATCAGGTGATACGCTGTGTCAGTATATGGGGTGACGCTGGAGGTAACAGGTGATACGCTGTGTCAGTATACGGGGTGACGCTGGAGGTATCAGATGATACACTGTCAGTATACGGGGTGACGCTGGAGTTATCAGGTGATATACTGTGTCAGTATACAGGGTGACGCTGGAGGTAACAGGTGATACACTGTGTCAGTATACAGGGTGACGCTGGAGGTAACAGGTGACACACTGTGTCAGTATACGGGGTGACGGTGGAGGTAACAGGTGATACACTGTGTCAGTATACGGGGTGACGCTGGAGGTAACAGGTGATACACTGTGTCAGTATACGGGGTGACGCTGGAGGTAACAGGTGATACACTGTGTCAGTATACGGGGTGACGCTGGAGGTAACAGGTGATACACTGTGTCAGTATACGGGGTGACGCTGGAGGTACCAGGTGATACAGTGTGTCATTATACGGGGTGACGCTGGAGGTAACAGGTGATACACTGTGTCAGTATACAGGGTGACGCTGGAGGTACCAGATGATACACTGTGTCAGTATACGGGGTGACGCTGGAGGTAACAGGTGATACACTGTGTCAGTATACGGGGTGACACTGGAGGTAACAGGTGATACACTGTGTCATTATACGGGGTGACGCTGGAGGTAACAGGAGATACACTGTGTCAGTATACAGGGTGACGCTGGAGGTACCAGGTGATACACTGTGTCAGTATACGGGGTGATGCTGGAGGTAACAGGTGATACACTGTGTCAGTATACGGGGTGACACTGGAGGTACCAGGTGATACACTGTGTCAGTATACGGGGTGACGCTGGAGGTAACAGATGATACACTGTGTCAGTATACGGGGTGATGCTGGAGGTAACAGGTGATACACTGTGTCAGTATATGGGGTGACGCTGGAGGTAACAGGAGATACACTGTGTCAGTATACTGGGTGACGCTGGAGGTAACAGGTGATACACTGTCAGTATACAGGGTGACGCTGGAGGTAACAGGTGATACACTGTGTCAGTATACGGGGTGACGCTGGAAGTAACAGTTGATACACTGTGTCAGTATACGGGGTGACGCTGGAGGTAACAGGTGATACACTGCGTCAGTATACAGGGTGATGCTGGAGGTATAAGGTGATACACTGTCAGTATACGGGGTGACACTTGAGGTAACAGGTGATACACTGTGTCAGTATACGGGGTGACGCTGGAGGTAACAGGTGATACACTGTGTCAGTATACGGTGTGATGCTGGAGGTAACAGGTGATACACTGTGTCAGTATACGTGGTGATGCTAGAGGTAACAGGTGATATACTGTCAGTACACGGGGTGACGCTGTAGGTATCAGGTGATACGCTGTGTCATTATATGGGGTGACGCTGGAGGTAACAGGTGATACGCTGTGTCAGTATACGGGGTGACGCTGGAGGTATCAGATGATACACTGTCAGTATACGGGGTGACGCTGGAGTTATCAGGTGATATACTGTGTCAGTATACAGGGTGACGCTGGAGGTAACAGGTGATACACTGTGTCAGTATACAGGGTGACGCTGGAGGTAACAGGTGATACACTGTGTCAGTATACGGGGTGACGATGGAGGTAACAGGTGATACACTGTGTCAGTATACGGGGTGACGCTGGAGGTATCAGATGATACACTGTCAGTATACGAGGTGACGCTGGAGGTAACAGGTGATACACTGTGTCAGTTAACAGGGTGACGCTGGAGGTAACAGGTGATACACTGTGTCAGTATACGGGGTGACGCTGGAGGTAACAGGTGATACACTGTGTCAGTATACGGGGTGACGCTGGAGGTAACAGGTGATACACTGTGTCAGTATATGGGGTGACGCTGGAGGTAACAGGTGATACACCGTGTCAGTATACGGGGTGATGCTGGAGGTAACAGGTGATACATTGTGTCAGTATACGGGGTGACGCTGGAGGTAACAGGTGATACACTGTGTCAGTATACGGGGTGACGCTGGAGGTAACAGGTGATACACTGTGTCAGTATACGGGGTGACGCTGGAGGTAACAGGTGATACACTGTGTCAGTATACGGGGTGACGCTGGAGGTAACAGGTGATACACTGTGTCAGTATACGGGGTGACGCTGGAGGTAACAGGTGATACACTGTGTCAGTATACGGGGTGACGCTGGAGGTAACAGGTGATACACTGTGTCAGTATACGGGGTGACGCTGGAGGTACCAGGTGATACACTGTGTCATTATACGGGGTGACGCTGGAGGTAACAGGTGATAGATACACTGTGTCAGTATACGGGGTGACGCTGGAGGTACCAGATGATACACTGTGTCAGTATACGGGGTGACGCTGGAGGTAACAGGTGATACACTGTGTCATTATACGGGGTGACGCTGGAGGTAACAGGTGATACACTGTATCAGTATACAGGGTGACGCTGGAGGTACCAGGTGATACACTGTGTCAGTATACGGGGTGACGCTGGAGGTAACAGGTGATACACTGTGTCAGTATACGGGGTGACACTGGAGGTACCAGGTGATACACTGTGTCAGTATACAGGGTGACGCTGGAGGTAACAGGTGATACACTGTGTCAGTATACGGGGTGATGCTGGAGGTAACAGGTGATACACTGTGTCAGTATACGGGGTGATGCTGGAGGTAACAGGTGATATACTGTCAGTACACGGGGTGACGCTGGAGGTATCAGGTGATACGCTGTGTCAGCATACGGGGAGACGCTGGAGGTAACAGGCGATACATTGTGTCAGTATACGGGGTGACACTGGAGGTAACAGGTGATACGCTGTGTCAGTATATGGGGTGACGCTGGAGGTAACAGGTGATACGCTGTGTCAGTATACGGGGTGACGCTGGAGGTATCAGATGATACACTGTCAGTATACGGGGTGACGCTGGAGTTATCAGGTGATATACTGTGTCAGTATACAGGGTGACGCTGGAGGTAACAGGTGATACACTGTGTCTGTATACAGGGTGACGCTGGAGGTAACAGGTGATACCCTGTATCAGTATACAGGGTGACGCTGGAGGTATCAGGTGATACGCTGTGTCAGTATACAAGGTGACGCTGGAGGTAACAGGTGATACACTGTGTCAGTATACAGGGTGACGCTGGAGGTAACAGGTGATACACTGTGTCAGTATACGGGGTGACGCTGGAGGTAACAGGTGATACACTGTGTCAGTATACGGGGTGACGCTGGAGGTAACAGGTGATGCACTGTGTCAGTATACGGGGTGACGCTGGAGGTAACAGGTGATACACTGTGTCAGTATACGGGGTGACGCTGGAGGTAACAGGTGATACACTGTGTCAGTATATGGGGTGACGCTGGAGGTAACAGGTGATACACCGTGTCAGTATACGGGGTGATGCTGGAGGTAACAGGTGATACATTGTGTCAGTATACGGGGTGACGCTGGAGGTAACAGGTGATACACTGTGTCAGTATACGGGGTGACGCTGGAGGTAACAGGTGATACACTGTGTCAGTATACGGGGTGACGCTGGAGGTAACAGGTGATACACTGTGTCAGTATACGGGGTGATGCTGGAGGTAACAGGTGATACACTGTGTCAGTATACGGGGTGACGCTGGAGGTAACAGGTGATACACTGTGTCAGTATACGGGGTGACGCTGGAGGTAACAGGTGATACACTGTGTCAGTATACGGGGTGACGCTGGAGGTACCAGGTGATACACTGTGTCATTATACGGGGTGACGCTGGAGGTAACAGGTGATAGATACACTGTGTCAGTATACGGGGTGACGCTGGAGGTACCAGATGATACACTGTGTCAGTATACGGGGTGACGCTGGAGGTAACAGGTGATACACTGTGTCATTATACGGGGTGACGCTGGAGGTAACAGGTGATACACTGTATCAGTATACAGGGTGACGCTGGAGGTACCAGGTGATACACTGTGTCAGTATACGGGGTGACGCTGGAGGTAACAGGTGATACACTGTGTCAGTATACGGGGTGACACTGGAGGTACCAGGTGATACACTGTGTCAGTATACAGGGTGACGCTGGAGGTAACAGGTGATACACTGTGTCAGTATACGGGGTGATGCTGGAGGTAACAGGTGATACACTGTGTCAGTATACGGGGTGATGCTGGAGGTAACAGGTGATATACTGTCAGTACACGGGGTGACGCTGGAGGTATCAGGTGATATACTGTGTCAGTATACGGGGTGACACTGGAGGTACCAGGTGATACACTGTGTCAGTATACAGGGTGACGCTGGAGGTAACAGGTGATACACTGTGTCAGTATACGGGGTGATGCTGGAGGTAACAGGTGATACACTGTGTCAGTATACGGGGTGACGCTGGAGGTATCAGATGATACACTGTCAGTATACGGGGTGACGCTGGAGTTATCAGGTGATATACTGTGTCAGTATACAGGGTGACGCTGGAGGTAACAGGTGATACACTGTGTCTGTATACAGGGTGACGCTGGAGGTAACAGGTGATACACTGTATCAGTATACAGGGTGACGCTGGAGGTATCAGGTGATACGCTGTGTCAGTATACAAGGTGACGCTGGAGGTAACAGGTGATACACTGTGTCAGTATACAGGGTGACGCTGGAGGTAACAGGTGATACACTGTGTCAGTATACGGGGTGACGCTGGAGGTAACAGGTGATACACTGTGTCAGTATACGGGGTGACGCTGGAGGTAACAGGTGATGCACTGTGTCAGTATACGGGGTGACGCTGGAGGTAACAGGTGATACACCGTGTCAGTATACGGGGTGACGCTGGAGGTAACAGGTGATACATTGTGTCAGTATACGGGGTGACGCTGGAGGTAACAGGTGATACACTGTGTCAGTATACGGGGTGACGCTGGAGGAAACAGGTGATACACTGTGTCAGTATACGGGGTGACGCTGGAGGTAACAGGTGATACACTGTGTCAGTATACGGGGTGACGCTGGAGGTAACAGGTGATACACTGTGTCAGTATACGGGGTGACGCTGGAGGTAACAGGTGATACACTGTGTCAGTATACGGGGTGACGCTGGAGGTAACAGGTGATACACTGTGTCAGTATACGGGGTGACGCTGGAGGTAACAGGTGATACACTGTGTCAGTATACAGGGTGACGCTGGAGGTACCAGGTGATACAGTGTGTCATTATACGGGGTGACGCTGGAGGTAACAGGTGATACACTGTGTCAGTATACAGGGTGACGCTGGAGGTACCAGATGATATACTGTGTCAGTATACGGGGTGACGCTGGAGGTAACAGGTGATACACTGTGTCAGTATACGGGGTGACACTGGAGGTAACAGGTGATACACTGTGTCATTATACGGGGTGACGCTGGAGGTAACAGGTGATACACTGTGTCAGTATACGGGGTGATGCTGGAAGTAACAGGTGATACACTGTGTCAGTATACGGGGTGACACTGGAGGTACCAGGTGATACACTGTGTCAGTATACGGGGTGACGCTGGAGGTAACAGATGATACACTGTGTCAGTATACGGGGTGATACTGGAGGTAACAGGTGATACACTGTGTCAGTATATGGGGTGACGCTGGAGGTAACAGGAGATACACTGTGTCAGTATACGGGGTGATGCTGGAGGTAACAGGTGATACGCTGTCAGTATACGGGGTGACGCTGGAGGTAACAGTTTATACACTGTGTCAGTATACGGGGTGACGCTGGAGGTAACAGGTGATACACTGTGTCAGTATACGGGGTGGCGCTGGAGGTAACAGGTGATACACTGTGTCAGTATACGGTGATGCTGGAGGTAACAGATGATACGTTGTATCAGTTAACAGGGTGACGCTGGAGGTAACAGGTGATACACTGTGTCAGTATACGGGGTGACGCTGGAGGTAACAGGTGATACACTGTGTCAGTATACGGGGTGACGCTGGAGGTAACAGGTGATACACTGTGTCAGTATATGGGGTGACGCTGGAGGTAACAGGTGATACACTGTGTCAGTATACGGGGTGACGCTGGAGGTATCAGATGATACACTGTCAGTATACGAGGTGACGCTGGAGGTAACAGGTGATACACTGTGTCAGTTAACAGGGTGACGCTGGAGGTAACAGGTGATACACTGTGTCAGTATACGGGGTGACGCTGGAGGTAACAGGTGATACACTGTGTCAGTATACGGGGTGACGCTGGAGGTAACAGGTGATACACTGTGTCAGTATATGGGGTGACGCTGGAGGTAACAGGTGATACACCGTGTCAGTATACGGGGTGACGCTGGAGGTAACAGGTGATACATTGTGTCAGTATACGGGGTGACGCTGGAGGTAACAGGTGATACACTGTGTAAGTATACGGGGTGACGCTGGAGGTAACAGGTGATACACTGTGTCAGTATACGGGGTGACGCTGGAGGTAACAGGTGATACACTGTGTCAGTATACGGGGTGACGCTGGAGGTAACAGGTGATACACTGTGTCAGTATACGGGGTGACGCTGGAGGTAACAGGTGATACACTGTGTCAGTATACGGGGTGACGCTGGAGGTAACAGGTGATACACTGTGTCAGTATACGGGGTGACGCTGGAGGCACCAGGTGATACACTGTGTCATTATACGGGGTGACGCTGGAGGTTACAGGTGATAGATACACTGTGTCAGTATACGGGGTGACGCTGGAGGTACCAGATGATACACTGTGTCAGTATACGGGGTGACGCTGGAGGTAACAGGTGATACACTGTGTCAGTATACGGGGTGACACTGGAGATAACAGGTGATACACTGTGTCATCATACGGGGTGACGCTGGAGGTAACAGGTGATACACTGTATCAGTATACAGGGTGACGCTGGAGGTACCAGGTGATACACTGTGTCAGTATACGGGGTGACGCTGGAGGTAACAGGTGATACACTGTGTCAGTATACGGGGTGACACTGGAGGTACCAGGTGATACACTGTGTCAGTATACAGGGTGACGCTGGAGGTAACAGGTGATACACTGTGTCAGTATACGGGGTGACGCTGGAGGTAACAGGAGATACACTGTGTCAGTATACGGGGTGATGCTGGAGGTAACAGGTGATACGCTGTCAGTATACGGGGTGACGCTGGAGGTAACAGTTTATACACTGTGTCAGTATACGGGGTGACGCTGGAGGTAACAGGTGATACACTGTGTCAGTATACGGGGTGGCGCTGGAGGTAACAGGTGATACACTGTGTCAGTATACGGTGATGCTGGAGGTAACAGATGATACGTTGTATCAGTTAACAGGGTGACGCTGGAGGTAACAGGTGATACACTGTGTCAGTATACGGGGTGACGCTGGAGGTAACAGGTGATACACTGTGTCAGTATACGGGGTGACGCTGGAGGTAACAGGTGATACACTGTGTCAGTATACGGGGTGACGCTGGAGGTAACAGGTGATACACTGTGTCAGTATATGGGGTGACGCTGGAGGTAACAGGTGATACACCGTGTCAGTATACGGGGTGACGCTGGAGGTAACAGGTGATACATTGTGTCAGTATACGGGGTGACGCTGGAGGTAACAGGTGATACACTGTGTAAGTATACGGGGTGACGCTGGAGGTAACAGGTGATACACTGTGTCAGTATACGGGGTGACGCTGGAGGTAACAGGTGATACACTGTGTCAGTATACGGGGTGACGCTGGAGGTAACAGGTGATACACTGTGTCAGTATACGGGGTGACGCTGGAGGTAACAGGTGATACACTGTGTCAGTATACGGGGTGACGCTGGAGGTAACAGGTGATACACTGTGTCAGTATACGGGGTGACGCTGGAGGCACCAGGTGATACACTGTGTCATTATACGGGGTGACGCTGGAGGTTACAGGTGATAGATACACTGTGTCAGTATACGGGGTGACGCTGGAGGTACCAGATGATACACTGTGTCAGTATACGGGGTGACGCTGGAGGTAACAGGTGAAACACTGTGTCAGTATACGGGGTGACACTGGAGATAACAGGTGATACACTGTGTCATCATACGGGGTGACGCTGGAGGTAACAGGTGATACACTGTATCAGTATACAGGGTGACGCTGGAGGTACCAGGTGATACACTGTGTCAGTATACGGGGTGACGCTGGAGGTAACAGGTGATACACTGTGTCAGTATACGGGGTGACACTGGAGGTACCAGGTGATACACTGTGTCAGTATACAGGGTGACGCTGGAGGTAACAGGTGATACACTGTGTCAGTATACGGGGTGATGCTGGAGGTAACAGGTGATACACTGTGTCAGTATACGGGGTGATGCTGGAGGTAACAGGTGATATACTGTCAGTACACGGGGTGACGCTGGAGGTATCAGGTGATACGCTGTGTCAGCATACGGGGAGACGCTGGAGGTAACAGGCGATACATTGTGTCAGTATACGGGGTGACACTGGAGGTAACAGGTGATACGCTGTGTCAGTATATGGGGTGACGCTGGAGGTAACAGGTGATACGCTGTGTCAGTATACGGGGTGACGCTGGAGGTATCAGATGATACACTGTCAGTATACGGGGTGACGCTGGAGTTATCAGGTGATATACTGTGTCAGTATACAGGGTGACGCTGGAGGTAACAGGTGATACACTGTGTCTGTATACAGGGTGACGCTGGAGGTAACAGGTGATACACTGTATCAGTATACAGGGTGACCCTGGAGGTATCAGGTGATACGCTGTGTCAGTATACAAGGTGACGCTGGAGGTAACAGGTGATACACTGTGTCAGTATACAGGGTGACGCTGGAGGTAACAGGTGATACACTGTGTCAGTATACGGGGTGACGCTGGAGGTAACAGGTGATACACTGTGTCAGTATACGGGGTGACGCTGGAGGTAACAGGTGATGCACCGTGTCAGTATACGGGGTGACGCTGGAGGTAACAGGTGATACACCGTGTCAGTATATGGGGTGACGCTGGAGGTAACAGGTGATACATTGTGTCAGTATACGGGGTGACGCTGGAGGTAACAGGTGATACACTGTGTCAGTATACGGGGTGACGCTGGGGGTAACAGGTGATACACTGTGTCAGTATACGGGGTGACGCTGGAGGTAACAGGTGATACACTGTGTCAGTATACGGGGTGATGCTGGAGGTAACAGGTGATACACTGTGTCAGTATACGGGGTGACGCTGGAGGTAACAGGTGATACACTGTGTCAGTATACGGGGTGACGCTGGAGGTAACAGGTGATACACTGTGTCAGTATACGGGGTGACGCTGGAGGTACCAGGTGATACAGTGTGTCATTATACGGGGTGACGCTGGAGGTAACAGGTGATACACTGTGTCAGTATACAGGGTGACGCTGGAGGTACCAGATGATACACTGTGTCAGTATACGGGATGACGCTGGAGGTAACAGGTGATACACTGTGTCAGTATACGGGGTGACACTGGAGGTAACAGGTGATACACTGTGTCAGTATACGGGGTGACGCTGGAGGTACCAGGTGATACAGTGTGTCATTATACGGGGTGACGCTGGAGGTAACAGGTGATACACTGTGTCAGTATACAGGGTGACGCTGGAGGTACCAGATGATACACTGTGTCAGTATACGGGATGACGCTGGAGGTAACAGGTGATACACTGTGTCAGTATACGGGGTGACACTGGAGGTAACAGGTGATACACTGTGTCATTATACGGGGTGACGCTGGAGGTAACAGGTGATACACTGTGTCAGTATACAGGGTGACGCTGGAGGTACCAGGTGATACACTGTGTCAGTATACGGGGTGATGCTGGAGGTAACAGGTGATACACTGTGTCAGTGTACGGGGTGACACTGGAGGTACCAGGTGATACACTGTGTCAGTATACGGGGTGACGCTGGAGGTAACAGATGATACACTGTGTCAGTATACGGGGTGATGCTGGAGGTAACAGGTGATACACTGTGTCCGTATACGGGGTGACGCTGGAGGTAACAGGTGATACACTGTCAGTATACAGGGTGACGCTGGAGGTAACAGGTGATACACTGTGTCAGTATACGGGGTGACGCTGGAAGTAACAGTTGATACACTGTGTCAGTATTCGGGGTGACGCTGGAGGTAACAGGTGATACACTGCGTCAGTATACAGGGTGATGCTGGAGGTATAAGGTGATACACTGTCAGTATACGGGGTGACACTTGAGGTAACAGGTGATACACTGTGTCAGTATACGGGGTGACGCTGGAGGTAACAGGTGATACACTGTGTCAGTATACGGTGTGATGCTGGAGGTAACAGGTGATACACTGTGTCAGTATACGGGGTGATGCTAGAGGTAACAGGTGATATACTGTCAGTACACGGGGTGACGCTGTAGGTATCAGGTGATACGCTGTGTCAGTATATGGGGTGACGCTGGAGGTAACAGGGGATACGCTGTGTCAGTATACGGGGTGACGCTGGAGGTATCAGATGATACACTGTCAGTATACGGGGTGACGCTGGAGTTATCAGGTGATATACTGTGTAAGTATACAGGGTGACGCTGGAGGTAACAGGTGATACACTGTGTCAGTATACAGGGTGACGCTGGAGGTAACAGGTGATACACTGTGTCAGTATACGGGGTGACGCTGGAGGTAACAGGTGATACACTGTGTCAGTATACGGGGTGACGCTGGAGGTAACAGGTGATACACTGTGTCAGTATACGGGGTGACGCTGGAGGTAACAGGTGATACACTGTGTCAGTATACGGGGTGACGCTGGAGGTAACAGGTGATACACTGTGTCAGTATACGGGGTGACGCTGGAGGTACCAGGTGATACAGTGTGTCATTATACGGGGTGACGCTGGAGGTAACAGGTGATACACTGTGTCAGTATACAGGGTGACGCTGGAGGTACCAGATGATACACTGTGTCAGTATACGGGGTGACGCTGGAGGTAACAGGTGATACACTGTGTCATTATACGGGGTGACGCTGGAGGTAACAGGTGATACACTGTGTCAGTATACAGGGTGACGCTGGAGGTACCAGGTGATACACTGTGTCAGTATACGGGGTGATGCTGGAGGTAACAGGTGATACACTGTGTCAGTATACGGGGTGACACTGGAGGTACCAGGTGATACACTGTGTCAGTATACGGGGTGACGCTGGAGGTAACAGATGATACACTGTGTCAGTATACGGGGTGATGCTGGAGGTAACAGGTGATACACTGTGTCAGTACACGGGGTGACGCTGGAAGTAACAGTTGATACACTGTGTCAGTATACGGGGTGACGCTGGAGGTAACAGGTGATACACTGTCAGTATACAGGGTGACGCTGGAGGTAACAGGTGATACACTGTGTCAGTATACGGGGTGACGCTGGAGGTATAAGGTGATACACTGTCAGTATACGGGGTGACACTTGAGGTAACAGGTGATACACTGTGTCAGTATACGGGGTGACGCTGGAAGTAACAGTTGATACACTGTGTCAGTATACGGGGTGACGCTGGAGGTAACAGGTGATACACTGCGTCAGTATACAGGGTGATGCTGGAGGTATAAGGTGATACACTGTCAGTATACGGGGTGACACTTGAGGTAACAGGTGATACACTGTGTCAGTATACGGGGTGACGCTGGAGGTAACAGGTGATACACTGTGTCAGTATACGGTGTGATGCTGGAGGTAACAGGTGATACACTGTGTCAGTATACGGGGTGATGCTAGAGGTAACAGGTGATATACTGTCAGTACACGGGGTGACGCTGTAGGTATCAGGTGATACGCTGTGTCAGTATATGGGGTGACGCTGGAGGTAACAGGTGATACGCTGTGTCAGTATACGGGGTGACGCTGGAGGTATCAGATGATACACTGTCAGTATACGGGGTGACGCTGGAGTTATCAGGTGATATACTGTGTCAGTATACAGGGTGACGCTGGAGGTAACAGGTGATACACTGTGTCAGTATACAGGGTGACGCTGGAGGTAACAGGTGATACACTGTGTCAGTATACGGGGTGACGATGGAGGTAACAGGTGATACACTGTGTCAGTATACGGGGTGACGCTGGAGGTATCAGATGATACACTGTCAGTATACGAGGTGACGCTGGAGGTAACAGGTGATACACTGTGTCAGTTAACAGGGTGACGCTGGAGGTAACAGGTGATACACTGTGTCAGTATACGGGGTGACGCTGGAGGTAACAGGTGATACACTGTGTCAGTATACGGGGTGACGCTGGAGGTAACAGGTGATACACTGTGTCAGTATATGGGGTGACGCTGGAGGTAACAGGTGATACACCGTGTCAGTATACGGGGTGATGCTGGAGGTAACAGGTGATACATTGTGTCAGTATACAGGGTGACGCTGGAGGTAACAGGTGATACACTGTGTCAGTATACGGGGTGACGCTGGAGGTAACAGGTGATACACTGTGTCAGTATACGGGGTGACGCTGGAGGTAACAGGTGATACACTGTCAGTATACGGGGTGACGCTGGAGGTAACAGGTGATACACTGTGTCAGTATACGGGGTGACGCTGGAGGTAACAGGTGAAACACTGTGTCAGTATACGGGGTGACGCTGGAGGTAACAGGTGATACACTGTGTCAGTATACGGGGTGACGCTGGAGGTACCAGGTGATACACTGTGTCATTATACGGGGTGACGCTGGAGGTAACAGGTGATACACTGTGTCAGTATACGGGGTGACACTGGAGGTACCAGGTGATACACTGTGTCAGTATACAGGGTGACGCTGGAGGTAACAGGTGATACACTGTGTCAGTATACGGGGTGATGCTGGAGGTAACAGGTGATACACTGTGTCAGTATACGGGGTGATGCTGGAGGTAACAGGTGATATACTGTCAGTACACGGGGTGACGCTGGAGGTATCAGGTGATACGCTGTGTCAGCATACGGGGAGACGCTGGAGGTAACAGGCGATACATTGTGTCAGTATACGGGGTGACACTGGAGGTAACAGGTGATACACTGTGTCAGTATACGGGGTGACGCTGGAGGTAACAGGTGATACACTGTGTCAGTATACAGGGTGACGCTGGAGGTACCAGGTGATACAGTGTGTCATTATACGGGGTGACGCTGGAGGTAACAGGTGATACACTGTGTCAGTATACAGGGTGACGCTGGAGATACCAGATGATACACTGTGTCAGTATACGGGGTGACGCTGGAGGTAACAGGTGATACACTGTGTCAGTATACGGGGTGACACTGGAGGTAACAGGTGATACACTGTGTCATTATACGGGGTGACGCTGGAGGTAACAGGTGATACACTGTGTCAGTATACAGGGTGACGCTGGAGGTACCAGGTGATACACTGTGTCAGTATACGGGGTGATGCTGGAGGTAACAGGTGATACACTGTGTCAGTATACGGGGTGACACTGGAGGTACCAGGTGATACACTGTGTCAGTATACGGGGTGACGCTGGAGGTAACAGATGATACACTGTGTCAGTATACGGGGTGATGCTGGAGGTAACAGGTGATACACTGTGTCAGTATATGGGGTGACGCTGGAGGTAACAGGAGATACACTGTGTCAGTATACGGGGTGATGCTGGAGGTAACAGGTGATACGCTGTCAGTATACGGGGTGACGCTGGAGGTAACAGTTTATACACTGTGTCAGTATACGGGGTGACGCTGGAGGTAACAGGTGATACACTGTGTCAGTATACGGGGTGACGCTGGAGGTAACAGGTGATACACTGTGTCAGTATACGGGGCGACGCTGAAGGTAACAGGTGATACACTGTGTCAGTATACGGGGTGACGCTGGAGGTAACAGGTGATACACTGTGTCAGTATACGGGGTGACGCTGGAGGTAACAGGTGATACACTGTGTCAGTATACGGGGTGACGCTGAAGGTAACAGGTGATACACTGTGTCAGTATATGGGGTGACGCTGGAGGTAACAGGTGATACACTGTGTCAGTATACGGGGTGACGCTGGAGGTAATAGCTGATACACTGTGTCAGTATACGGGGTGACGCTGAAGGTAACAGGTGATACACTGTGTCAGTATACGGGGTAACGCTGGAGGTAACAATTGATAAACTGTGTCAGTATACGGGGTGACGCTGGTGGTAACAGGTGATACACTGTGTCAGTATACGGGGTGACGCTGGAGGTAACAGGCGATACACTGTGTCAGTATACGGGGTGACTCTGGAGGTAAGAGTGATACACTGTGTCAGTATATGGGGTGACGCTGGAGGTAACAAGTGATACACTGTGTCAGTATACGGGGTGATGCTGGAGGTAACAGATGATACACTGTCAGTATACGGGGTGACACTGGAGGTAACAGGTGATACACTGTGTCAGTATACGGGGTGACGCTGGAGGTAACAGGTGGAACACTGTGTCAGTATACAGGGTGACGCTGGAGGTAACAGATGATTCACTGTGTCAGTATACGGGGTGACGCTGTAGGTAATAGGTGAAACACTTTGTCAGTATACGGGGTGATGCTGAAGGTAACAGGTGATACACTGTGTCAGTATACGGGGTGACGCTGGAGGTGATTCACTGTGTCAGTATACGGGGTGACGCTGGAGGTAACAGGTGGTACACTGTGTCAGTATACGGGTTGACGCTGGGGGTAACAGGTGATACACTGTGTCAGTTTACGGGATGACGCTGGAGGTAACAGGTGATACACTGTCAGTGTACGGGGTGACGCTGGAGCTAACAGGTGATACACTGTCAGTATACGGGGAGACCAGTTGTAGGGCGGAGAGCTACAGTAAGGTATGTACTAATGTCTTGTGAACGTCACACCTGGGAAAGTGCAAGGAATAAACACTACTGTATATAAAGACTGTTTGACCTTCAGTATACACAATGAGCACTCACACACAGTACAGGAGGGTGCTGTAGCCCCCGGGAACCCTCTGTGACCCCCCACTCACCGATGCTATTGCCCCCGCATGCCTGCAGGATACGCAATGCCTTCTGCTTCACGTCATCTGGAAACTTGTTGTCATTCAGAAGCTCAGGGTACAGACAGATGGCAGTGACCTGGGGATAAATCAGGACTGAGGTTACCAGTCACACAGACCCCAGCTACAGAGAATGGTACACACATGGAGGCAGAGCCGGCCTTAGGCATAGGCAAACTAGGCAAATGCCTAGAGCAGTTGGTATGCTTAGGGGCACTAGCAGGTTCTGCTGATTAAAATGATCAGCAGCATGCCTATATTCTGTGTGTGACTGCGGCTCTATCTGCATACGAAATGCTACGTTGCAGTGTATTCCTGGAAATCACTGTAATGTAGCATTTCATATGCAGATACAGCCGCAGTCGCACACAGAATATAGGCATGCTGCATATAGTTTTAATCAGCAGAAGCTGCTTGTGCATACTAGCCACATAGTAATGCAAATAAGATGCATTTTCATAAACAAAAGGCGCCCGACGTTAGCAGAGCTGCCAGCTGACTCATGCCAGACATCTCCTGCAGAACTAGCGGCGGTGCTAGGGGGCACCAGCCAAAATCTTGCCTAGGGCATCATATTGGTTAGGGCCGGCTCTGCATGGAGGGGTTACAGAAGGAGAGGGTCAGACCTCCATAGGGGATAGAAAGGAGGGTGACGTATGGAGATCACTGAGCACTATATAGGGGGCTCCATCTATGCCTTCCCACCATCTGTCCCTGGTAGTATAGGGTGTGGGTCTCTGAATACATGCAGTGAGGTGGGAGGCACTGTCTACCTGTCTGAGCCCTGTGATTGCAATGACGTGTCCTCTCTCCACCACTAGGTGGCAGCAGCTTTCACCTTGTACTTGGCAGAAGCAGATCAAGAGGAAAGAACATGAAAGAAATGAGCAATGAGAAAGCCTGCCCCCGGAGGGTCTTGTGTGTACTGCAGACTCACCTGTCTCAGGAAGGTGATTGGTTTCTGGCCCATGGCGTGGGCATCTCCAATATTAGCTTTAATCACCTCTGTAAACGGCTTCTTTACGCCCTGAAAACCAAGATATCACTCATCAATATGGGGAAGTGTTCCACCGATAATCGTCACTTTTCGATACTTCACTATTCAATTGTAGTGCCGGTTTTCCGTGCAGAAATGTCGAAAAACACATGAATGATCAGAAACTCACCTCATACATGTGTGTTTGACCCCGTTGCATTCAAAAATGGGTCCAATTTCAACCATTCATTTCCGCCCATAGGAGAGAACGAAAATGAATGATCGGAATCAGCGGGGAAACGGGCGGAAACGGACCACAATAGAACAGTGAGGTGTCGGACCCTCAGTGTCGGAGAGGATCCATCACTAATTTAATACCCCCCTTAACTCCTGGCAAAGCACTGACCTAAACAAACTACAGTAACTGCACAGTACCACTTGTCTTCTTCTGTGTTCTGGGTGTGATTCTCAGTATCTGTCCTTATATTGTATCTATAACTGCACAGTACCACCTGTCTTCTTCTGTGTTCTGGGTGTGATTCTCAGTATCTGCCCTTATATTGTATCTATAACTGCACAGTACCACTTGTCTTCTTCTGTGTTCTGGGTGTTGTTCTCATTATCTGTCCTTATATTGTATATATAACTGCACAGTACCACTTGTCTTCTTCTGTGTTCTGGGTGTGATTCTCAGTATCTGCCCTTATATTGTATCTATAACTGCACAGTACCACTTGTCTTCTTCTGTGTTCTGGGTGTTGTTCTCATTATCTGTCCTTATATTGTATATATAACTGCACAGTACCACTTGTCTTCTTCTGTGTTCTGGGTGTTGTTCTCATTATCTGTCGTTATATTGTATATATAACTGCACAGTACCACTTGTCTTCTTCTGTGTTCTGGGTGTCATTCTCATTATCTGTCCAGATATTGTATCAATAACTGCACAGTACTACTTGTCTTCTTCTGTGTTCTGGGTGTCATTCTCATTATCTGTCCTTATATTGAATATATAACTGCACAGTACCACTTGTCTTCTTCTGTGTTCTGGGTATCATTCTCATTATCTGTCCTTATATTGTATCTATAACTGCACAGTACCACCTGTCTTCTTCTGTGTTCTGGGTGTCATTCTCATTATCTGTCCTTATATTGTATCTATAACTGCACAGTACCACTTGTCTTCTTCTGTGTTCTGGGTGTCATTCTCATTATCTGTCCTTATATTGTATATATAACTGCACAGTACCACTTGTCTCCTTCTGTGTTCTGGGTGTGATTCTCAGTATCTGCCCTTATATTGTATCTATAACTGCACAGTACCACTTGTCTCCTTCTGTGTTCTGGGTGTGATTCTCAGTATCTGCCCTTATATTGTATATATAACTGCACAGTACCACTTGTCTTCTTCTATGTTCTGGGTGTCGTTCTCAGTATCTGCCCTTATATTGTATATATAACTGCACAGTACCACTTGTCTTCTTCTGTGTTCTGGGTGTCATTCTCATTATCTGTCCTTATATTGTATATATAACTGCACAGTACCACTTGTCTTCTTCTGTGTTCTGGGTGTCATTCTCATTATCTGTCCTTATATTGTATATATAACTGCACAGTACCACCTGTCTTCTTCTGTGTTCTGGGTGTCATTCTCATTATCTGTCCTTATATTGTATATATAACTGCACAGTACCACCTGTCTTCTTCTGTGTTCTGGGTGTCATTCTCATTATCTGTCCTTATATTGTATATATAACTGCACAGTACCACTTGTCTTCTTCTGTGTTCTGGGTGTCATTCTCATTATCTGTCCTTATATTGTATATATAACTGCACAGTACCACTTGTCTCCTTCTGTGTTCTGGGTGTGATTCTCAGTATCTGCCCTTATATTGTATATATAACTGCACAGTACCACTTGTCTTCTTTTGTGTTCTGGGTGTGATTCTCAGTATCTGCCCTTATATTGTATATATAACTGCATAGTACCACTTGTCTTCTTCTATGTTCTGGGTGTCGTTCTCAGTATCTGCCCTTATATTGTATATATAACTGCACAGTACCACTTGTCTTCTTCTGTGTTCTGGGTATCATTCTCATTATCTGTCCTTATATTGTATATATAACTGCACAGTACCACCTGTCTTCTTCTGTGTTCTGGGTGTCATTCTCATTATCTGTCCTTATATTGTATATATAACTGCACAGTACCACTTGTCTTCTTCTGTGTTCTGGGTGTCATTCTCATTATCTGTCCAGATATTGTATCAATAACTGCACAGTACTACTTGTCTTCTTCTGTGTTCTGGGTGTCATTCTCATTATCTGTCCTTATATTGAATATATAACTGCACAGTACCACTTGTCTTCTTCTGTGTTCTGGGTATCATTCTCATTATCTGTCCTTATATTGTATCTATAACTGCACAGTACCACCTGTCTTCTTCTGTGTTCTGGGTGTCATTCTCATTATCTGTCCTTATATTGTATCTATAACTGCACAGTACCACTTGTCTTCTTCTGTGTTCTGGGTGTCATTCTCATTATCTGTCCTTATATTGTATATATAACTGCACAGTACCACTTGTCTCCTTCTGTGTTCTGGGTGTGATTCTCAGTATCTGCCCTTATATTGTATCTATAACTGCACAGTACCACTTGTCTCCTTCTGTGTTCTGGGTGTGATTCTCAGTATCTGCCCTTATATTGTATATATAACTGCACAGTACCACTTGTCTTCTTCTATGTTCTGGGTGTCGTTCTCAGTATCTGCCCTTATATTGTATATATAACTGCACAGTACCACTTGTCTTCTTCTGTGTTCTGGGTGTCATTCTCATTATCTGTCCTTATATTGTATATATAACTGCACAGTACCACTTGTCTTCTTCTGTGTTCTGGGTGTCATTCTCATTATCTGTCCTTATATTGTATATATAACTGCACAGTACCACCTGTCTTCTTCTGTGTTCTGGGTGTCATTCTCATTATCTGTCCTTATATTGTATATATAACTGCACAGTACCACCTGTCTTCTTCTGTGTTCTGGGTGTCATTCTCATTATCTGTCCTTATATTGTATATATAACTGCACAGTACCACTTGTCTTCTTCTGTGTTCTGGGTGTCATTCTCATTATCTGTCCTTATATTGTATATATAACTGCACAGTACCACTTGTCTCCTTCTGTGTTCTGGGTGTGATTCTCAGTATCTGCCCTTATATTGTATATATAACTGCACAGTACCACTTGTCTTCTTTTGTGTTCTGGGTGTGATTCTCAGTATCTGCCCTTATATTGTATATATAACTGCATAGTACCACTTGTCTTCTTCTATGTTCTGGGTGTCGTTCTCAGTATCTGCCCTTATATTGTATATATAACTGCACAGTACCACTTGTCTTCTTCTGTGTTCTGGGTATCATTCTCATTATCTGTCCTTATATTGTATTTATAACTGCACAGTACCACCTGTCTTCTTCTGTGTTTTGGGTGTGATTCTCAGTATCTGCCCTTATATTGTATATATAACTGCACAGTACCACCTGTCTTCTTCTGTGTTCTGGGCGTGATTCTCAGTATCTGCCCTTATATTGCATATATAACTGCACAGTACCACTTGTCTTCTTCTGTGTTCTGGGTGTGATTCTCAGTATCTGCCCTTATATTGTATATATAACTGCACAGTACCAACTGTCTTCTTCTGTGCTCTGGGTGTGATTCTCAGTATCTGCCTTATATTGTATCTATAACTCCACAGTACCACTTGTCTTCTGTGTTCTGGGTGTCATTCTCATTATCTGTCCTTATATTGTATCTATAACTGCACAGTACCACTTCTCTTCTTCTGTGTTCTGGGTATTGTTCTCAGTATCTGCCCTTGCGCTGTATATATAACTGCACAGTACCACTCGTCTTCTTCTGTGTTCTGGGTGTGATTCTCAGTATCTGCCTTATATTGTATATATAACTGCACAGTACCACTCGTCTTCTTCTGTGCTCTGGGTGTCATTCTCAGTATCTGCACTTATATTGTATATATAACTGCACAGTACCACTTGTCTTCTTCTGTGTTCTGGGTGTCATTATCATTATCTGTCCTTATATTGTATCTATAACTGCACAGTACCACTTCTCTTCTTCTGTGTTCTTGGTGTGATTCTCATTATCTGTCCTTATATTGTATATATAACTACACAGTACCACTTGTCTTCTTCTGTGTTCTGGGTGTCATTCTCATTATCTGTCCTTATATTGTATATATAACTGCACAGTACCACTTGTCTTCTTCTGTGTTCTGAGTCTGATTCTCAGTATCTGTCCTTATATTGTATATATAACTGCACAGTACCACCTGTCTTCTTATGTGTTCTGTGTGTCATTCTTAATATCTGTCCTTATATTGAATATATAACTGCACAGTCCCACCTGTCTTCTTCTGTGTTCTGGGTGTGATTCTCAGTATCTGCACTTATATTGTATATATAACTTCACAGTACCACTTGTCTTCTGTGTTCTGGGTGTCATTCTCATTATCTGTCCTTATATTGTATCTATAACTGCACAGTACCACTTGTCTTCTTCTGTGTTCTGGGTGTGATTCTCAGTATCTGTCCTTGTATTGTATATATAACTGCACAGTACCACTTGTCTTCTTCTGTGTTCTGGGTGTGATTCTCAGTATCTGCACTTATATTGTATATATAACTTCACAGTACCACTTGTCTTCTGTGTTCTGGGTGTCATTCTCATTATCTGTCCTTATATTGTATCTATAACTGCACAGTACCACTTGTCTTCTTCTGTGTTCTGGGTGTTGTTCTCAGTATCTGTCCTTATATTGTATCTATAACTGCACAGTACCACTTCTCTTCTTCTGTGTTCTGGGTGTAATTCTCAGTATCTGTCCTTATATTGTATATATAACTGCACAGTACCACTTCTCTTTTTCTGTGTTCTGGGTGTGGTTCTCATTTTCTGTCCTTATATTGTGTATATATAACTGCACAGTACCACTTGTCTTCATTTGTGTTCTGGGTGTTGTTCTCAGTATCTGCCCTTACATTGTATCTATAACTGCACAGTACCACTTCTCTTCTTCTGTGTTCTGGGTGTGATTCTCATTATCTGTCCTTATATTGTATCTATAACTGCACAGTACCACTTGTCTTCTTCTGTGTTCTGGGTGTGTTTCTCATTATCTGTCCTTATATTGTATATATAACTGCACAGTACCACTTGTCTTCTTCTATGTTCTGGGTGTCATTCTCATTATCTGTCCTTATATTGTATATATAACTGCACAGTACCACTTGTCTTCTTCTGTGTTCTGGGTGTCATTCTCATTATCTGTCCTTATCTTGTATCTATAACTGCACAGTACCACTTGTCTTCTTCTGTGTTCTGGGTGTGATTCTCATTATCTGTCCTTATATTGTATCTATAACTGCACAGTACCACTTGTCTTCTGTGTTCTGGGTGTTGTTCTCAGTATCTGCCCTTACTCTGTATATATAACTGCACAGTACCACTTCTCTTCTTCTGTGTTCTGGGTGTGATTCTCATTATCTGTCCTTATATTGTATCTATAACTGCACAGTACCACTTGTCTTCTTCTGTGTTCTGGGTGTGATTCTCAGTATCTGCCCTTATATTGTATATATAACTGCACAGTACCACTTGTTTTCTTCTGTGTTCTGGGTGTCATTCTCATTATCTGTCCTTATATTGTATATATAACTGCACAGTACCACTTGTCTTCTTCTGTGTTCTGGGTGTGATTCTCATTATCTGTCCTAATATTGTATATATAACTGCACAGTACCACTTGTCTTCTTCTGTGTTCTGGGTGTGATTCTCATTATCTGTCCTTATGTTGTATCTATAACTGCACAGTGCCACTTGTCTTCTTCTGTGTTCTAGGTGTGACTCTCATTATCTGTCCTTATATTGTATATATAACAGCACAGTACCACTTGTTTTCATCTGTGTTCTGGGTGTTGTTCTCAGTATCTGCCCTTATATTGTATATATAACTGCACAGTACGACTTGTCTTCTTCTGTGTTCTAGGTGTGATTCTCATTATCTGTCCTTATATTGTATATATGACTGCACAGTACCACTTGTCTTCTTCTGTGTTCTGGGTGTCATTCTCATTATCTGTCCTTATATTGAATATATAACTGCACAGTACCACTTGTCTTCTTCTGTGTTCTGGGTGTCATTCTCATTATCTGTCCTTATATTGTATATATAACTGCACAGTACCACTTGTTTTCATCTGAGTTCTGAGTGTTGTTCTCAGTATCTGCCCTTATATTGTATATATAACTGCACAGTACGACTTGTCTTCTTCCGTGTTCTAGGTGTGATTCTCATTATCTGTCCTTATATTGTATATATGACTGCACAGTACCACTTGTCTTCTTCTGTGTTCTGGGTGTCATTCTCATTATCTGTCCTTATATTGTATATATAACTGCACAGTACCACTTGTCTTCCTCTGTGTTCTGGGTGTCATTCTCATTATCTGTCCTTATATTGTATATATAACTGCACAGTACCACTTGTCTTCTTCTGTGTTCTGGGTGTTGTTCTCAGTATCTGTCCTTATATTGTATATATAACTGCACAGTACCACGTGTCTTCTTCTGTGTTCTGGGTGTTGTTCTCATTATCTGTCCTTATATTGCATATATAACTGCACAGTACCACCTGTCTTCTTCTGTGTTCTGGGTGTAATTCTCATTATCTGTCCTTATATTGTATATATAACTGCACAGTACCACCTGTCTTCTTCTGTGTTCTGGGTGTCATTCTCATTATCTGTCCTTATATTGTATATATAACTGCACAGTACCACTTGTCTTCTGTGTTCTGGGTGTCATTCTCATTATCTGTCCTTATATTGTATATATAACTGCACAGTACCACTTGTCTTCTTCTGTGTTCTGGGTGTAATTCTCATTATCTGTCCTTATATTGTATATATAACTGCACAGTACCACTTGTCTTCTTCTGTGTTCTGGGTGTAATTCTCATTATCTGTCCTTATATTGTATCTATAACTGCACAGTACCACTTGTCTTCTTCTGTGTTCTGGGTGTCATTCTCATTATCTGTCCTTATATTGTATATATAACTGCACAGTACCACTTGTCTTCTTCTGTGTCCTGGGTGTGATTCTCATTATCTGTCCTTATATTGTATATATAACTGCACAGTACCACTTGTCTTCTTCTGTGTTCTGGGTGTCATTCTCATTATCTGTCCTTATATTGTATATATAACTGCACAGTACCACTTGTCTTCTTCTGTGTTCTGGGTGTGATTCTCATTATCTGTCCTTATATTGTATATATAACTGCACAGTACCACTTGTCTTCTTCTGTGTTCTGGGTGTCATTCTCATTATCTGTCCTTATATTGTATATATAACTGCACAGTACCACTTGTCTTCCTCTGTGTTCTGGGTGTCATTCTCATTATCTGTCCTTATATTGTATATATAACTGCACAGTACCACTTGTCTTCTTCTGTGTTCTGGGTGTCATTCTCATTATCTGTCCTTATATTGTATATATAACTGCACAGTACCACCTGTCTTCTTCTGTGTTCTGGGTGTTGTTCTCATTATCTGTCCTTATATTGTATATATAACTGCACAGTACCACTTGTCTTCTTCTGTGTTCTGGGTGTCATTCTCATTATCTGTCCTTATATTGTATCTATAACTGCACAGTACCACTTGTCTTCTTCTGTGTTCTGGGTGTCATTCTCATTATCTGTCCTTATATTGTATCTATAACTGCACAGTACCACCTGTCTTCTTCTGTGTTCTGGGTGTCATTCTCATTATCTGTCCTTATATTGTATCTATAACTGCACAGTACCACTTGTCTTCTTCTGTGTTCTGGGTGTCATTCTCATTATCTGTCCTTATATTGTATCTATAACTGCACAGTACCACTTGTCTTCTTCTGTGTTCTGGGTGTCATTCTCATTATCTGTCCTTATATTGTATCTATAACTGCACAGTACCACTTGTCTTCTTCTGTGTTCTGGGTGTAATTCTTAGTATCTGCGCTTATGTTGTATATATGAATAACTGCCCAGTGCCAATTCTATTCTGTGTTCTGGGTGTGATTCTCAGTATCTGTTTTTATGCTGTATGTATGAATAATTGCTCAGTACCATGTCTCCTCTATGTTCTGGATGTGATTTTCAGTATCTATTATGTTACATATACAAATAACGGCACAGTATAACTTCTCTTCTGTGTTCTGAATGTAGATTCCATGATGGTCTTATGTACATTTATCATTTATATTATATACTGTTTGCACTATCTGCCTGCTTAGTTGACATACGGGATTTAGGGGGTCATTCCGAGTTGATCGCAAGCTACCGTTGTTCACAGCGCAGCGATCAGGCAAAAAAACACGGCATTTCTGCGCATGCGTATACACCGCAATGCGCACGCGTGACGTACGGGTACAAAGACTTTTGTGGTTTTGCACAGGATCTAGCAACGTTTCCATTCGCACTGGCGGCCGCAAGTAGATTGACAGGAAAGGGGAGTTTCTGGGTGTCAACTGACCGTTTTCAGTGAGCGTTTAGAAAAACGCCGGTGTGCCAGGGAAAACGCAAGCGTGGCTGGGTGTACGCTGGGCGGGTGTGTGACGTCAAAAGCCAACCCTCCAACGTTAGAATCAACGCACACAAAGAGTAATTCCAGGGCTGGTCTTGTTTTGCACAAAATGATTTTGCAGGCTCTCTGCTGCACAGGCGTTCGCACTTCTGCAAAGTGAAAATACACTCCCTGGTGGGCGGCGACAATGCGTTTGCACGGCTGCTAAAAACTGCTAGCGAGCGATCAACTCGGAATGACCACCTAAATGAATAGGATTAGCATATAGTAAATATGGTTTTGGAGAGCAATCACCCCATAATGTCCCTGCAAGTAATCAGAGACCACTGGAGCCCTCACTAGTCAAAAAGTGCTACAGCTGCGGGAAAATCGGACATCTGAGGGTAAATTGTCCCACACTCAATGCAGCCCAGACTCGTGCCCCAAATCTGAGTGCTGGAGCCTAACTGCTTGTTTAATGTGTGGATGTGAGAGACTGTTCCTTTCCAGTCAGTCCAGTGGAGTGTGGCAAGAAACAGGTGGACTCTGTGGAGAGAGTTGCCTGCATGGGCAAAAGTACCCTACACAATATGTGGAGGCACCTGCAATCGGTCCAAGTGGGGCACCTCCCTCAAGAAGGTCTACGAGACTCTGAGGCTTCAATCACTGCAGTGAGCCCCCACCTTATTTATCCTGCTGCGGCACTGTAGCTGTCGTACTGCCAAAGTAAGCGTGGTAGATGGAAAGGCGTGAGAGTTACCCATGGCAAGGGTCAACCTGGACTGGGGGGTGGGCCAAGAGTTGCGAGAAGTTGCCGTCATGGACGGTCTCCCAACTGATGTGGTCCTTGGAAATGATCTGGGTGGTGGGATCTTCACCACTTTTGCTGGCGCCATTCCCCGGAGTCAAGTTTCACAACCACCATTGACATCAGCTACTCCAGCACAGCCCAGCCCAGTGGAAAAGACTACAGCTGCTATCCACCCCACATATCTTTTGCCTCTGATATGCCTATGTACCCTAGCAATGCACACTATGTTGGTGTCAGCTTGCTGGATCCTGTGGTGGTGCCCAAAGATGACCACACTGACCTCTCAATGACTGACCCCAATCAGACTGACCAGAGCAATCCCAAGCTGGATCTTCCTGTAAAGTGTCCCAATTTAGGAGAAATTGAGGGCTGCAGGTAGAAGGTTAGGGAGGCTCAACTCTCTGGCCCATCCTCGAAGGATATGAGGCAGCAGCTTATCCAGGATGGGGCAAGAAGTGTGACTTAGTGGAACCTGGTGCCATGCATTGGCAATTTGGGCACCCCAGTGCTTGTTTCCTCCAGATCTCTATCCATAGTGAAGTCTTGCTGCAAGTTGTTGTGGCCATAGCAGGTCCCCTGCCTCTGCCCAGTGAATCAGGGAAGATATGCAGCCACCCTGTGGAGGATGCCACACGGGATCCAGAGACTAGTGATCAGTCCACCATCACTGTGAAACTGTTAGGGGACTAGGTGAAAAGAGTACACCTAGGTGACAAGTTAGGTTCCCTGGGTCATAAGTCATTAGAGGAGGTTGGGAGGGCAGGTCTGACACTTGGGGCAGAAAGATGCCAGGTAGAAATGACAGAGATGAAGTGCCTGGGGTATAGTGTGGAAGGGGTAGGGCCAAAGTAGTGTAGGTAGGGGCAACCAGAGGCTGTCCCTGGCCTACAACCCCCAGACAGATACTAACCTTAGAAACAGTAAGTACCTATGTACAAGTTGTCACTGACTTTAGATCTGTAGCGACCCTTACAGATTTGTCTAGGAAGGGTCTTCCCAAGTCAGTGGAATTTGCACCAACTTCTGGGTTTGGCATTCCGGTCATTGAAGGAGGCTCTGGTACCAGCTCCAATGCTGATTGCACAAATTCTTGACCAGGACATTGTGGTATGACTATTGCACCACTGTATGGACTGGGAGCAGTACTGAGCTAGGAGGGGTCATATGGGCAGGAGCACCCTGTGGTCTGTTTGAGCAGGATGCTGCTATGGTGGGAGATGGGGTATGCCACCTTTGGGACACCTTGATTGGCATTTGTGATTGCATTGGACCAATTTCATCGCTATGCATCTGCCCCCCACAGTGGTGACTAACCACCCACCTTTTCAGTGGTTGTAACCTACCCTGGGAGACACTGGCAGACTGTTGTAGTGGAGTCTTGGACATGCACTTCATGGTGACTATTTGGACATTGAATACCAACAAGAAAATAACCACTGCAATGCAGATGAACTGTCTAGGCCAAAGCCCCCAGGTAGCTCTCCTATAACCCCAAGATACTGTAGGAACAGTAGATAAAACACTGGGACATGGCCCACTGGTGTTCCGCGTGCATGGAGGGGAAGATAGTGGCCAGAAACCTGTCGCACATGATAAACTTATGGCACGGTTGCCCTTTTCTTAATGGACGAACCTGCTTAAGGGTGGCAGCAAAATAGCTGACGGTTTGGTAGAGACCTGGGAGACCCAAAACCAATCTGTGATATGGCGCAGGCAGCGAGGTACATCCAGTCACACCTTCCTAGTCAAATTATAAGAGGTGTCACTACAGAACTGTCTCATACTCACAGATGGGTATAATGGATGCTGATCTGGACTTCCGGAGTGGCAGAGACCAAGAGCAAATGCTGGTGGTGCTCACCAGGGACCCCCACAGGGGAAGTGGGCTTCATTGTAGGTCACAGCCCTCTGTCTGGATTCCCTAGTATGGAGCTGGTATGCACTGTAGTATGTAGTAGGAATGCCGGCGGGGGGGTGGGGGGGGGTGCAGAACTACAAGTCCCTCACTGCACTCACCACAGGTTCTATTCCCACTCTATGGGAGTCCCTGTTGGTCAGCATGCCGACCGGTGGGATTGTGAGCAGGCATGATCGAGAGGTTGGTATAACTGTATCCTGGAGACAGGAATCAGTAATGGAGCATGGGTGGCAGGAAACAGGGAGACAGGAACCAGGAATGGAGCATGGGTGGCAGGAACCAGTGAGACAGGAACCAGGAATGGAGCATGGGTGGCAAGAGCCAGGAAGACAGGAACCAGGAATGGAACATGGGTGGCATGAACCAGGGAGACAAGAACCAGGAATGGAGCATGGGTGGCAGGAACCAGGAATGGAGCATGGGTGGCATGAACTGGGGAGACAGGAACCAGGAATGGAGCATGAGTGGCAGGAACCGGGGAGACAAGAACCATGAATGGAGCATGGGTGGCAGGAACCAGGGAGACAGGAACCAGGAATGGAGCATGGGTGGCAGGAGCCAGGAAGACAGGATCCAGGAATGGAGCATGGGTGGCATGAACCAGGGAGACAGGAACCAGGAATGGAGCATGGGTGGCAGGAACCAGGAATGGAGCATGGGTGGCATGAACTGGGGAGACAGGAACCAGGAATGGAGCATGAGTGGCAGGAACTGGGGAGACAGTAACCAGGAATGGAGCATGGGTGGCAGGAACCAGGGAGACAGGAACCAGGAATGGAGCATGGGTGGCAGGAACCAGGGAGACAGGAACCAGAAATGGAGCATGGGTTGCAGGAACCAGGGAGACAGGAACCAGGAATGGAGCATGGGTGGCAGGAGCCAGGAAGACAGAAACCAGGAATGGAGCATGGGTGGCAGGAGCCAGGAACCGGGAATGGAGCATGGGTGGCATGAACCAGGGAGAAAGGAACCAGGAAGGGAGCATGCATGGCAGGAGCCAGGAAGACAGGAACCAGGTTGGAGCATGGTTGAAAGGAACCAGGGAGACAGGAACCAGGAATGGAGCATGGGTGGCAGGAACCAGTGAGAGAGGAACCAGGAATGGAGCATGGGTGGCAGGAACCAGGGTGACAGGAACCAGGAATGGAGCATGGGTGGCAGGAGCCAGGAACCAGGAATGGAGCATGGGTGGCAGGAGCCAGGAAGACAGGAACCAGGAATGGAGCATGGGTGGCAGGAACCAGGGAGACAGGAACCAGGAATGGAGCATGGGTGGCATGAACCAGGGAGACAGGAACCAGCAATGGAGCATGGGTGTCAGGAGCCAGGAAGACAGGAACCAGGAATGGAGCATGGGTGGCAGGGACCAGGGAGACAGGAACCAGGAATGGAGCATGGGTGGCAGGAGCCAGGAAGACAGGAACCAGGAATGGAGCATGGGTGGCAGGAACCAGGGAGACAGGAACCAGCAATGGAGCATGAGTGGCAATAACAAGGGAGACAAGAACCAGGAAAGGAGCATGGGTGGCATGAACCAGGGAGAAAGGAACCAGGAAGGGAGCATGCGTGGCAGGAGCCAGGAAGACAGGAACCAGGTTGGAGCATGGTTGACAGGAACCAGGGAGACAGGAACCAGGAATGGAGCATGGGTGGCAGGAATCAGTGAGAGAGGAACCAGGAATGGAGCATGGGTGGCAGGAACCAGGGTGACAGGAACCAGGAATGGAGCATGGGTGGCAGGAGCCAGGAAGACAGGAACCAGGAATGGAGCATGGGTGGCAGGAGCCAGGAAGACAGGAACCAGGAATGGAGCATGGGTGGCAGGAACCAGGGAGACAGGAACCAGGAATGGAGCATGGGTGGCATGAACCAGGGAGACAGGAACCAGCAATGGAGCATGGGTGTCAGGAGCCAGGAAGACAGGAACCAGGAATGGAGCATGGGTGGCAGGGACTAGGGAGACAGGAACCAGGAATGGAGCATGGGTGGCAGGAGCCAGGAAGACAGGAACCAGGAATGGAGCATGGGTGGCAGGAACCAGGGAGACAGGAACCAGCAATGGAGCATGAGTGGCAATAACCAGGGAGACAAGAACCAGGAATGGAGCATGGGTGGCAGGAACCAGTTTGACAGGAACCAGGAATGGAGCATGGGTGGCAGGAACCAGGGTGACAGGAACCAGGAATGGAGCATGGGTGGCAGGAACCAGGGAGACAGGAACCAGAAATGGAGCATGGGTTGCAGGAACCAGGGAGACAGGAACCAGGAATGGAGCATGGGTGGCAGGAGCCAGGAAGACAGAAACCAGGAATGGAGCATGGGTGGCAGGAGCCAGGAACCGGGAATGGAGCATGGGTGGCATGAACCAGGGAAAAAGGAACCAGGAAGGGAGCATGCGTGGCAGGAGCCAGGAAGACAGGAACCAGGTTGGAGCATGGTTGACAGGAACCAGGGAGACAGGAACCAGGAATGGAGCATGGGTGGCAGGAACCAGTGAGAGAGGAACCAGGAATGGAGCATGGGTGGCAGGAACCAGGGTGACAGGAACCAGGAATGGAGCATGGGTGGCAGGAGCCAGGAACCAGGAATGGAGCATGGGTGGCAGGAGCCAGGAAGACAGGAACCAGGAATGGAGCATGGGTGGCAGGAGCCAGGAAGACAGGAACCAGGAATGGAGCATGGGTGGCAGGAACCAGGGAGACAGGAACCAGGAATGGAGCATGGGTGGCATGAACCAGGGAGACAGGAACCAGCAATGGAGCATGGGTGTCAGGAGCCAGGAAGACAGGAACCAGGAATGGAGCATGGGTGGCAGGGACCAGGGAGACAGGAACCAGGAATGGAGCATGGGTGGCAGGAGCCAGGAAGACAGGAACCAGGAATGGAGCATGGGTGGCAGGAACCAGGGAGACAGGAACCAGCAATGGAGCATGAGTGGCAATAACCAGGGAGACAAGAACCAGGAATGGAGCATGGGTGGCAGGAACCAGGGTGACAGGAACCAGGAATGGAGCATGGGTGGCAGGAACCAGGGTGACAGGAACCAGGAATGGAGCATGGGTGTCAGGAGCCAGGAAGACAGGAACCAGGAATGGAGCATCGGTGGCATGAACCAGGGAGACAGGAACCAGGAATGGGGCATGGGTGGCAGGAACCAGGAATGGAGCATGGGTGGAATGAACTGGGGAGACAGGAACCAGGAATGGAGCATGAGTGGCAGGAACCGGGGAGACAAGAACCAGGAATGGAGCATGGGTGGCAGGAGCCAGGAAGACAGAAACCAGGAATGGAGCATGGGTGACAGGAAACAGGGAGACAGGAACCAGGAATGGAGCATGGGTGGCAGGAACCAGGGAGTCAGGAACCAGGAATGGAGCATGGGTGGCAGTAGCCAGGAAGACAGGAACCTGGAATAGAGCATGGGTGGCAGTAACCAGAGAGACACGAACCTGGAATGGAACATGGGTGGCAGGAACGAAGAATGGAGCATGGGTGACAGGAAACAGGGAGACAGGAACCAGGAATGGAGCATGGGTGGCAGGAACCAGGGAGACAGGAACCAGGAATGGAGCATGGGTGGCAGGAACCAGGAATGGAGCTTGGGTGGAATGAACTGGGGAGACAGGAACCAGGAATGGAGCATGAGTGGCAGGAACCGGGGAGACAAGAACCAGGAATGGAGCATGGGTGGCAAGAGCCAGGAAGACAGGAACCAGGAATGAAGCATGGGTGGCAGGAACCAGGAATGGAGCATGGGTGGCAGGAGCCAGGAAGACAGAAACCAGGAATGGAGCATGGGTGACAGGAAACAGGGAGACAGGAACCAGGAATGGAGCATGGGTGGCAGGAACCAGGGAGACAGGAACCAGGAATGGAGCATGGGTGGCAGGAACCAGGGAGACAGGAACCAGGAATGGAGCATGGGTGGCAGGAACCAGGGAGACAGGAACCAGGAATGGAGCATGGGTGGCAGGAGCCAGGAAGACAGGAATCTGGAATGGAGCATGGGTGGCAGGAACCGGGGAAACAGGAACCAGGTACAGAACTTCATAGGAGAGCACACGTTAGCACAAGGCTATAAGGCTGGAGTAAGGTACAGCAGCCTGTACTCTGGTACCATTCTGTATTCAGAGACTCTCTTCTATATGGAGGAGATTAAGATCTCACGCCAAACCATTTTCGTTCATGTCTTTTTACAGTATAGACAGATGGCTGCCTGTTGCAGAGACACCAGTGGAAGAGGAAAGATCACCTTAGCTGATACTGGCAGACTACTACCCATCACAGGATCACAGCAACTGTGGGGAGCCAGCACTACTGGACCCAGTAAGAGGGCTTAGGAACCCGGCATGTTGTGACAATATTGTAAATTCTGGGACAACTCATCTGTAAAGCCCTACAGTTTTTAAGGTCAGAATCTGTCTTGGGGTTGTGAGCTGGTAACAGTGTCTGATTACCTCTACCTCTGCTGGTTTTAGCCTACCACTGCCTCTGTCCACTCTATACCCCAGACACTGCATCTCTGTCATTTTATCTGGCATCTGTCTGCCTTAATTGTCAGATTTGCTCTCCAATTATCTAACTACGTATTACCCGAGGAACCTACCTTGCCACCCAGGTCTTCTTTTACCACCTTACCCACTACTTGTTCCATAGTGATGGCATACACTACAGGGAGGCTGTGTGTCTTCCCTAATCCACTGAGCAAAGGAAGGGGACCTTCTACGATATGTCAACAGCTAATTGTTATAGTGGTTCATAATCCACTGAGCAAAGGAAGGGGACCTTCTACGATATGTCAACAGCTAATTGTTATAGTGGTTCAACTATGGACAGGGACCTAGAGGAAGCATGAACACATGTAACAGAATAGTTGGTCTGGCAATCATCTGACATTCCAGGCCAGGACAAGCTCTGTGTCAGGCACTTCAGTGTACGGTCCATCTCAGGTGACTATCCAAAGGGGTTTCCTGGGCAACAGATCAGTTGTACATGAAAGCTCCCATGTTTCCTATTTGGTCTATCTCCTTCTCTCATCCTGGCTACCTTGTACATTAACCCTTTCCAGTGGGTCATACCCCCTGACCCACTCTGGAAAGGCTTCTGTCAGCTTGGCACCTTCTGCCTTTCAGGGATGGGTCAATAAAAACTACTGCCAATGACCCCCATTGACTTCTAAGATAAGACATACTACAGGGGGGTCTGGATTGGGATTGCTTGTGTCAGTCTGGTTGGGGTCAATCATAGACAGGTCAGTGTGTGTATTTATACTCATTGCCAGATTTGGCAGGAGCATCACCCACAGAGATCCTAAAACCTGGAACCAACATTCTTTGCGTTGCTAGGGAAAGTAAACATATTAGAGGCAAAATGCATGCTGGATACATGTGCTGTTCTAGGCCATGTTGTCTTTTCTTCTGAGCTTGTTGATGCAATTGTTGGCTGCTCTGGCAGGTGTCTAGTCGCTGTGACCTTTTCCTCTGCTGGCTGTGCTGGTGCAGATGAAGACATCTGCAGTCAGGAAACTACTCTGTGTGATGGCATCAGGACTATGGGGTTCATTCCGAGTTGATCGCTCGCTGACGATTTTTGCAGCACAGCGATCAGGTTTCTACCGCGCATGCGTACGCACCGCAATGCGCACGCACGTCGTACGGGTACAATGCAGATCGTTGCTGAGCGGTGGATTTTACGAAGATTCCATTCGCACAGCCGATCTCAAAGAGGGCGTTTATGGGCGTCATCTTACCATTTTCTGGGAGTGGTAGGGAAAACGCTGGCGTGTCCGGGAGTTTGAAGGACGGGTGTGTGATGTCAATTCCGGCACCAAAAAGGCTGAAGTGATCGCAGCGGCTGAGTAAGTTCAGCGCTACTCAGAAACTGCACAAAATGTTTTTGCTGATCTCAGCAGCACAGGCGTTCACACACCTGCAAATCGAAATTACACTCCCCCGTGGGCGGTGACTATACGTTTGCATGGCTGCTAACAGTAGCTAGACTCGGAATGACCCCCTGTATCTTTTGGGAAGCCATCCATGACAGCAACATCTCTCTGCTCTTTGCCAGTTCCCCAGTCCAGTTAGACCCTTACCATGGGCACCTCTTGTTACTTTCCGGCTGCTACTTTCCAATACTGCAGCAGTATCAATAACAGTGGGGCTCAAGAGTTTCTTAATACTTGTCCCTGCAGGGGCCCCACTTGGACTGGCTACAGGTGTCTGCTTATACTTTGGATTGGCCCCTTGACCATGCAGGTGACGCTCTCTAGAGAGTCCACATGCTTCTTGCCCCACTCCATTGGACTGAATGGAGTGGGAACAGTTTCTTTTGGATCATCTCCGCACAGTAAACAAGCAAGGCGGCTTGGATTGGGATGCTCAGAATGTGGAACAGTTCATCTTCAGATGTCCAATTATCTCACAGATGTAGTACTTTTGTCCAGTTGGGGCCCCAATTGTCTATGAAAACTTGCAGGGACAGTGGAGCATAGTGACTGGATAGGAATGGAGAGGGTTAAACCTCTGGGGCTGCGAAGGGCCTTGTGTGATATCAAATGGTAGTTTTAATCCAATAGTGAAAGCAAGGAGGGGGTAGTGCTATCATTAAGGCTTGATTGGGGTGGAGTCAGCCTCTTTTGCTTTTTTCTTCCCGCCCCCTCTCACCATTTTGTTGCTGTTGGGTTGCTTTGCTTTCGGTGTTGTGGTTTGGCGGGTAAGAGCGGCGGGTTACCTGTTTTAGGGCGTATGTAGGTTGGTTTTGATTAATTCCTAGTTGTTTTGGTGCGCTCACCTTCATTGACTGTGCATATCTGCTAGACCACCCGAACGGGGACAGCCTCATTACCCATACGGGTGTGTATTCAAGGTAGAAGGTTGAGTGGATACCATTGTATGTGTAGATTGCTTGGTTTATGGGTGTGATTATGGTTTTTGCTGGTTTGGGAAGGAGTTTAGCCGTTCTTTCTTTGCCACCGTTATTTAATTATTTTCTTTACAGCTATTTAAAGTTATAGCTCATTGAAAATAAATAATCTAACAGTTTCTGCCAAATCTAAAGGTGGGTACACACTGGAAAGATATATCTGCAGATCAATTGATCTGCAGATATAGCTATGGACGGATCGGGCAGTGTGTTGAGCATACACAGTGCCCGATCCGTCGGGGACTGACGTCATGAACTGGGCGGGCGTGTACACACGCCCGCCCGGTTCAGCTGTCAATCACCGCTGGCCACCACAGCATGTGTACGGGCGGTCGGCCGACCACCGAACACACACAGCGACGCGCCAATATATCGGTAGATATATTGGCCGTCGGCTGTGCTGCGGGGCCGATGCGATACGTCTGTGAACAACGGAGTTCACAGATGTATCGGCCGTACACACTGGCCGACGGACCCATGATATATCGGCCGTTCAAGAGAATGGCCGATATATCGGCCAGTGTGTATGGGCCTTAAGTCTCTGTGTTGTTATTTGATTAAGGTTAATGTATTATTTTATGATGCATGCACAGGGCAATTCATCAGCCGTTAGGAGGTTTAGGATGGGACGTTTGCTGGACAAAGGCACTCGAGTTGAAGGTTGCTTGTTTTGGGAACTGATGATTGTAAGAGGGGTGTCCCCAGCTTGTACAGTCCTTTGGAGATGGATGCTGGCCAGGTGCTTTTGCTGGATTGCCACATATTTGCTGACTAGCGGAGCTCCCATGTTCAAGTTGGGTAGTTTGCAGACTAAAGGGGGGTACTCACGGAGCGATATTCTAAGCAATCTGACTAGATTGCTTAGAATATCGGCAGGATCGCTCCGTGTGTAGCCCCCTCGGCGATAGCGATGCGCGTCCCCGCACATCGCTATCGCTGCTGCTAGATTGGCCTGCATGCAGGCCAATCTAGCGGGTCGCTCACTTCACCCGCTGGGTGAAATGAGCGCCCCCCCCCCCGTCTCCCCCTGCACGCTCAGCACAGATCGCGCTGTGCTGAGCGGCAGGAGAGATGTGTGCTGAGCGGTTCGCTCAGTGCTTCTCATGTGGTGGCAGTAAAATCCTCCACCCACTTTCTAACATACTGTTTCAGATAGGTGGTGGACTGCTCAAGGGTGTTGTTAGGGTTCTTGGGCAAATCCTGGAACTTTGTATTAGGACCTTTATGACTTTGTAATAATCTCCACAATCCTCAGTGGCCACTCCTTGACAGGTCTCTCCAGTAACTCTCTCTGACCCACTACTGTATCTCCTTAAAAACTTTAAAACGTATTCATCACTGCAAATTTGGCAAGCTGTATGGGTCCTTATCTGGGTACAGCAGCTGGCAATGTTTCTCTGGGTACCACTGTAAGTGGTTCCCTCTCATGATGCCACATCCAGATGATAAGCATGAGCTTTCTTCCAATTCCACCAGAAGATCTGCTAGGGTATCCATCTCACCCCCTCCCCTGTTCCCCACCAGACACTGTGATGCCTGCCATGCTGGAAGAGGTTAGTAACATGCCAACTAGGAGATGGTACAGAGCTAGGAGTCCTCACCGGATCCTTCCTGATGAGTGTACTCATCCAACTTGTGGACTCTCCTGCACTGCAGAGACTCCTCTCCTGGGTAACCTGGCCTCTTCAGTCTGGGGCCTGAAAAACCACCTGGTAATATCCCACTGCCCCCACCAAAATATGTGACCAGATAATCTCGCTCCACCAGGCGATTGCAGATTTGTTGATTTACTGCACTTGGAATATTAGGGATTAGCTCTTACGGTCATAAACTGCCTTTTACTGTCTCCACCCAGTGCACAATAGACGTGTAACTCAATGCCACAACCAAGTCACCACACCAGCACTTGAAACTGACTACTTCTGGTTGTGCGTGGACATGCTACTGCAAAACCTCTTGGTTGGTGTTGGCTAATTCCCACTGATAACTCGCAGAAAGATTCAACTGGGATACACTGGGCTCAATCCAGAACGGAGAATGGAATAGCATGTAGCTCTATTTTGCTGGTCACAGGATACAAGAGATGGGTAGTCTTAAAGGCAAGATGTTTATTGCTCAATGTCTACCAAAAAACGTTTCTCCATGCAGATTGGAGATATCACAACAGAGGGTACAAAATATTTTTGCAGGAAACATTTTATACACACAATGACTACAAGAAAGACAGCTGGTTGAGACTGCGGGACATACAGAGGATCTGTATATCAGTTACAGACAGCACTGCGCATGTAGCCGAGGATGGATGCAGGACATAGAGAGGATCTATATCTCAGTTACAGACAGCACTGCGCATGTAGCCGGGGATGGATGCCGGACACACAGAGGATCTATATCTCAGTTACAGACAGCACTGCGCATGTAGCCGGGGATGGATGCAGGACACACAGAGGATCTATATCTCAGTTACAGACAGCACTGCGCATGTAGCCGGGGATGGATACAGGACACACAGAGGATCTATATCTCAGTTACAGACAGCACTGAGCATGTAGCCGGGGATGGATACAGGACATACAGAGGATCTATATATCAGTTACAGACAGCACTGCACATGTAGCCGGGGATGTATGCAGGACATACAGAGGATCTATATCTCAGTTGCAGACAGCACTGCACATGTAGCCGGGGATGGATACAGGACACACAGAGGATCTATATCTCAGTTGCAGACAGCACTGCACATGTAGCCGGGGGTGGATGCAGGACAGAGAGAGGATCTATATCTCAGTTACAGACAGCACTGCACATGTAGCCGGGGATGGATGCAGGACAGAGAGAGGATCTATATCTCAGTTACAGACAGCACTGCACATGTAGCCGGGGATGGATGCAGGACAGAGAGAGGATCTATATCTCAGTTGCAGACAGCACTGCGCATGTAGCCAGGGATGGATGCAGGACATATAGAGGATCTATATCTCAGTTACAGACAGGACTGCGCATGTAGCCGGGGATGGATGCAGGACACACAGAGGATCTATATCTCAGTTACAGACAGCACTGCACATGTAGCCGGGGATGGATGCAGGACACACAGAGGATCTATATCTCAGTTACAGACAGCACTGCGCATGTAGCCGGGGATGGATGCAGGACACAGATTATCTATATCTCAGTTACAGACAGCACTGCACATGTAGCCGGGGATGGATGCAGGACATACAGAGGATCTATATCTCAGTTACAGACAGCACTGCACATGTAGCCGGGATGGATGCAGGACATACAGAGGATCTATATCTCAGTTGCAGACAGCACTGCACATGTAGCCGGGGACACATAGAGGATCTATATCTCAGTTACAGACAGCCCTGCACATGTTGCTGGGGATGGATGCAGGACACACAGAGGATCTATATCTCAGTTACAGACAGCACTGCGCATGTAGCCGGGGATTGATTCAGGACATACAGAGGAACTATATCTCAGTTACAGACAGCACTGCGCATGTAGCCGGGGATGTGTGCAGGACACACAGAGGATCTATATCTCAGTTACAGACAGCAAAGCGCATGTAGCCGGGGATAGATGCAGGACAGAGAGGGGATCTATATCTCAGTTACAGACCAGACAGCACTGCGCATGTAGCCGGGGATGGATGCAGGACATACAGAGACTATATATCTCAGTTACAGACAGCACTGCGCATGTAGCAGGGGATGAATGCAGGACATACAGCGGAACTATATCTCAGTTACAGACAGCACTGCGCATGTAGCCGGGGATGGACACAGGACATATAGAGGATCTATATCTCAGAAACAGACAGCACTGCACATGTAGCCGGGGATGGATGCAGGACAGAGAGGGGATGCATATCTCAGTTACAGACAGCAAAGCGCATGTACCCGGGGATGGATGCAGGACAGAGAGAGGATCTATATCTCAGTTACAGACAGCACTGCGCATGTAGCCGGGGATGGATGCAGGACATACAGAGGATCTATATCTCAGTTACAGACAGCACTGCGCATGTAGCCGGGGATGGATGCAGGACAGAGAGAGGATCTATATCTCAGTTACAGACAGCACTGCACATGTAGCCGGGGATGGATGCAGGACAGAGAGAGGATCTATATCTCAGTTGCAGACAGCACTGCGCATGTAGCCAGGGATGGATGCAGGACATATAGAGGATCTATATCTCAGTTACAGACAGGACTGCGCATGTAGCCGGGGATGGATGCAGGACACACAGAGGATCTATATCTCAGTTACAGACAGCACTGCACATGTAGCCGGGGATGGATGCAGGACACACAGAGGATCTATATCTCAGTTACAGACAGCACTGCGCATGTAGCCGGGGATGGATGCAGGACACAGATTATCTATATCTCAGTTACAGACAGCACTGCACATGTAGCCGGGGATGGATGCAGGACATACAGAGGATCTATATCTCAGTTACAGACAGCACTGCACATGTAGCCGGGATGGATGCAGGACATACAGAGGATCTATATCTCAGTTGCAGACAGCACTGCACATGTAGCCGGGGACACATAGAGGATCTATATCTCAGTTACAGACAGCCCTGCACATGTTGCTGGGGATGGATGCAGGACACACAGAGGATCTATATCTCAGTTACAGACAGCACTGCGCATGTAGCCGGGGATTGATTCAGGACATACAGAGGAACTATATCTCAGTTACAGACAGCACTGCGCATGTAGCCGGGGATGTGTGCAGGACACACAGAGGATCTATATCTCAGTTACAGACAGCAAAGCGCATGTAGCCGGGGATAGATGCAGGACAGAGAGGGGATCTATATCTCAGTTACAGACCAGACAGCACTGCGCATGTAGCCGGGGATGGATGCAGGACATACAGAGACTATATATCTCAGTTACAGACAGCACTGCGCATGTAGCAGGGGATGAATGCAGGACATACAGCGGAACTATATCTCAGTTACAGACAGCACTGCGCATGTAGCCGGGGATGGACACAGGACATATAGAGGATCTATATCTCAGAAACAGACAGCACTGCACATGTAGCCGGGGATGGATGCAGGACAGAGAGGGGATGCATATCTCAGTTACAGACAGCAAAGCGCATGTACCCGGGGATGGATGCAGGACAGAGAGAGGATCTATATCTCAGTTACAGACAGCACTGCGCATGTAGCCGGGGATGGATGCAGGACATACAGAGGATCTATATCTCAGTTACAGGCAGCACTGCGCATGTAGCCGGGGATGGATGCTGGACATACAGAGGATCTATATCTCAGTTACAGACAGCACTGCACATGTAGCCGGGGATGGATGCAGGACACACAGAGGATCTACATATCAGTTACAGACAGCACTGCACATGTAGCCGGGGATGGATGCAGGACATATAGAGGATCTATATCTCAGTTACAGACAGCACTGCGCATGTAGCCGGGGATGGATGCAGGACATACAGAGGATCTATATCTCAGTTACAGACAGCACTGCGCATGTAGCGGGGGATGGATGCGGGACATACAGAGGATCTATATATCAGTTACAGACAGCACTGCGCATGTAGCCGGGGATGTAGGCAGGACACACAGAGGATCTACATATCCGTTACAGACAGCACTGCACATGTAGCCGGGGATGGATGCAGGACACACAGAGGATTTATATCTCAGTTACAGACAGCAATGCGCATGTAGCCGGGGATGGATGCAGGACATACAGATAATATATATCTCAGTTACAGACAGCACTGCGCATGTAGCGGGGGATGGATGCAGGACATACAGAGGATCTATATCTCAGTTGCAGACAGCACTGCACATGTAGCCGGGGACACATAGAGGATCTATATCTCAGTTACAGACAGCCCTGCACATGTAGCTGGGGATGGATGCAGAACACACAGAGGATCTATATCTCAGTTACAGACAGCACTGCGCATGTAGCCGGGGATTGATGCAGGACAGAGAGGGGATCTATATCTCAGTTACAGACAGCACTGCGCATGTAGCCGGGGATGTGTGCAGGACACACAGAGGATCTATATCTCAGTTACAGACAGCAAAGCGCATGTAGCCGGGGATAGATGCTGGACAGAGAGGGGATCTATATCTCAGTTACAGACAGCACTGCGCATGTAGCCGGGGATGGATGCAGGACATACAGAGACTATATATCTCAGTTATAGACAGCACTGCGCATGTAGCAGGGGATGAATGCAGGACATACAGAGGATCTATATCTCAGTTACAGACAGGACTGTGCATGTAGCCGGGGATGGATGCAGGACACACAGAGGATCTATATCTCAGTTACAGACAGCACTTCGCATGTAGCCGGGGATGGATGCAGGACATACAGAGGATCTATATCTCAGTTACAGACAGCACTGCGCATGTAGCCGGGGATGGATGCAGGACACACAGAGGATCTATATCTCAGTTACAGACAGCACTGCGCATGTAGCCGGGGATGGATGCAGGACACACAGATGATCTATATCACAGTTACAGACAGCACTGCGCATGTAGCCGGGGATGTATGCAGGACACACAGAGGATCAAACATATCAGTTACAGACAGCACTGCGCATGTAGCGGGGGATGGATGCAGGACATACAGAGGATCTATATCTCAGTTGCAGACAGCACTGCACATGTAGCCGGGGACACATAGAGGATCTATATCTCAGTTACAGACAGCCCTGCACATGTAGCTGGGGATGGATGCAGGACACACAGAGGATCTATATCTCAGTTACAGACAGCCCTGCACATGTAGCTGGGGATGGATGCAGGACACACAGAGGATCTATATCTCAGTTACAGACAGCACTGCGCATGTAGCCGGGGATTGATGCAGGACAGAGAGGGGATCTATATCTCAGTTACAGACAGCACTGCTCATGTAGCCGGGGATGTGTGAAGGACACACAGAGGATCTATATCTCAGTTACAGACAGCAAAGCGCATGTAGCCGGGGATAGATGCAGGACAGAGAGGGGATCTATATCTCAGTTACAGACAGCACTGCGCATGTAGACGGGGATGGATGCAGGACATACAGAGACTATATATCTCAGTTACAGACAGCACTGCGCATGTAGCAGGGGATGAATGCAGGACATACAGAGGATCTATATCTCAGTTACAGACAGCACTGCGCATGTAGCCGGGGATGGATACAGGACATATAGAGGATCTATATCTTAGTTACAGACAGTACTGCACATGTAGCCGGGGATGGATGCAGGACACACAGAGGATCTACATATCAGTTACAGACAGCACTGCACATGTAGCCGGGGATGGATGCAGGACATATAGAGGATCTATATCTCAGTTACAGACAGCACTGCGCATGTAGTGGGGGATGGATGCGGGACATACAGAGGATCTATATATCAGTTACAGACAGCACTGCGCATGTAGACGGGGATGGATGCAGGACACACAGAGGATCTATATCTCAGTTACAGACAGCACTGCGCATGTAGCCGGGGATGGATGCAGGACATACAGAGGATCTATATCTCAGTTACAGACAGCACTGCGCATGTAGCCGGGGATGGATGCAGGACACACAGAGGATCTATATCTCAGTTACAGACAGCACTGCGCATGTAGCCGGGGATGGATGCAGGACACACAGATGATCTATATCTCAGTTACAGACAGCACTGCGCATGTAGCCGGGGATGTATGCAGGACACACAGAGGATCAAACATATCAGTTACAGACAGCACTGCGCATGTAGCGGGGGATGGATGCAGGACATACAGAGGATCTATATCTCAGTTGCAGACAGCACTGCACATGTAGCCGGGGACACATAGAGGATCTATATCTCAGTTACAGACAGCCCTGCACATGTAGCTGGGGATGGATGCAGGACACACAGAGGATCTATATCTCAGTTACAGACAGCACTGCGCATGTAGCCGGGGATTGATGCAGGACAGAGAGGGGATCTATATCTCAGTTACAGACAGCACTGCGCATGTAGCCGGGGATGTGTGCAGGACACACAGAGGATCTATATCTCAGTTACAGACAGCAAAGCGCATGTAGCCGGGGATAGATGCAGGACAGAGAGGGGATCTATATCTCAGTTACAGACAGCACTGCGCATGTAGCCGGGGATGGATGCAGGACATACAGAGACTATATATCTCAGTTACAGACAGCACTGCGCATGTAGCAGGGGATGAATGCAGGACATACAGAGGATCTATATCTCAGTTACAGACAGCACTGCGCATGTAGCCGGGGATGGATGCAGGACACACAGAGGATCTATATCTCAGTTACAGACAGCACTGCGCATGTAGCCGGGGATGGATGCAGGACACACAGAGGATCTATATCTCAGTTACAGACAGCACTGCGCATGTAGCCGGGGATGGATGCAGGACACACAGAGGATCTATATCTCAGTTACAGACAGCACTGCGCATGTAGCCGGGGATGGATGCAGGACATACAGAGGATCTATTTCTCAGTTATAGACAGCACTGCACATGTAGCAAGGGATGGATGCAGGACACACAGAGGATCTATATCTCAGTTACAGACAGCACTGCGCATGTAGCCGGGGATGGATGCAGGACACACAGAGGATCTATATATCTCAGTTACAGACAGCACTGCGTATGTAGCCGGGGATGGATGCAGGACAGAGAGAGGATCTATATCTCAGTTACAGACAGCACTGCGCATGTAGCCGGGGATGGATGCAGGACATATAGATTATATATATCTCAGTTACAGACAGCGCTGCACATGTAGCCGGGGATGGATGCAGGACATATAGATTATATATATCTCAGTTACAGACAGCACTGCACATGTAGCCGGGGATGGATGCAGGACATACAGAGACTATATATCTCAGTTACAGACAGCACTGCGCATGTAGCAGGGGATGGATGCAGGAAATACAGAGGATCTATATCTCAGTTACAGACAGCACTGCGCATGTAGCAGGGGATGGATGCAGGACAGACAGAGGATCTATATCTCAGTTACAGACAGCACTGCGCATGTAGCAGGGGATGGATGCAGGAAATACAGAGGATCTGTATCTCAGTTACAGACAGCACTGCGCATGTAGCCGGGGATGTATGCAGGACACACAGAGGATCAAACATATCAGTTACAGACAGCACTGCGCATGTAGCGGGGGATGGATGCAGGACATACAGAGGATCTATATCTCAGTTGCAGACAGCACTGCACATGTAGCCGGGGACACATAGAGGATCTATATCTCAGTTACAGACAGCCCTGCACATGTAGCTGGGGATGGATGCAGGACACACAGAGGATCTATATCTCAGTTACAGACAGCACTGCGCATGTAGCCGGGGATTGATGCAGGACAGAGAGGGGATCTATATCTCAGTTACAGACAGCACTGCGCATGTAGCCGGGGATGTGTGCAGGACACACAGAGGATCTATATCTCAGTTACAGACAGCAAAGCGCATGTAGCCGGGGATAGATGCAGGACAGAGAGGGGATCTATATCTCAGTTACAGACAGCACTGCGCATGTAGCCGGGGATGGATGCAGGACATACAGAGACTATATATCTCAGTTACAGACAGCACTGCGCATGTAGCAGGGGATGAATGCAGGACATACAGAGGATCTATATCTCAGTTACAGACAGCACTGCGCATGTAGCAGGGGATGAATGCAGGACATACAGAGGATCTATATCTCAGTTACAGACAGCACTGCGCATGTAGCCGGGGATGGATGCAGGACACACAGAGGATCTATATCTCAGTAACAGACAGCACTGCGCATGTAGCCGGGGATGGATGCAGGACACACAGAGGATCTATATCTCAGTTACAGACAGCACTGCGCATGTAGCCGGGGATGGATGCAGGACATACAGAGGATCTATATCTCAGTTATAGACAGCACTGCACATGTAGCAAGGGATGGATGCAGGACACACAGAGGATCTATATCTCAGTTACAGACAGCACTGCGCATGTAGCCGGGGATGGATGCAGGACACACAGAGGATCTATATATCTCAGTTACAGACAGCACTGCGTATGTAGCCGGGGATGGATGCAGGACAGAGAGAGGATCTATATCTCAGTTACAGACAGCACTGCGCATGTAGCCGGGGATGGATGCAGGACATATAGATTATATATATCTCAGTTACAGACAGCGCTGCACATGTAGCCGGGGATGGATGCAGGACATATAGATTATATATATCTCAGTTACAGACAGCACTGCACATGTAGCCGGGGATGGATGCAGGACATATAGAGACTATATATCTCAGGTACAGACAGCACTGCGCATGTAGCAGGGGATGCATGCAGGAAATACAGAGGATCTATATCTCAGTTACAGACAGCACTGCGCATGTAGCAGGGGATGGATGCAGGACAGACAGAGGATCTATATCTCAGTTACAGACAGCACTGCGCATGTAGCAGGGGATGGATGCAGGAAATACAGAGGATCTGTATCTCAGTTACAGACAGCACTGCGCATGTAGCCGGGGATGGATGCAGGACATACAGAGGATCTATATCTCAGTTACAGACAGCACTGCGCATGTAGCCGGGGATAGATGCAGGACACACAGAGGATCTATATCTCAGTTACAGACAGCACTGCGCATGTAGCCGGGGATGGATGCAGGACATACAGAGGATGTATATCTCAGTTACAGACAGCACTGCGCATGTAGCCAGGGATGGATGCAGGACATACAGAGGATCTATATCTCAGTTACAGACAGCACTGCACATGTAGCCGGGGATGGATGCAGGACATACAGAGGATCTATATCTCAGTTACAGACAGCACTGCGCATGTAGCCGGGGATGGATGCAGGACACACAGAGGATATATATCTCAGTTACAGACAGCACTGCGCATGTAGCCGGGGATGGATGCAGGACATAAAGAGGATCTATATCTCAGTTACAGACAGCACTGCACATGTAGCCGGGGATGGATGCAGGACAGACAGAGGATCTATATCTCAGTTACAGACAGCACTGCACATGTAGCCGGGGATGGATGCAGGACAGACAGAGGATCTATATCTCAGTTACAGACAGCACTGCACATGTAGCCGGGGATGGATGCAGGACACACAGAGGATGTATATCTCAGTTACAGACAGCACTGCACATGTAGCCGGGGATGGATGCAGGACACACAGAGGATATATATCTCAATTACAGACAGCGCTGCACATGTAGCCGGGGATGGATGCAGGACATATAGATTATATATCTCAGTTACAGACAGCACTGCGCATGTAGCCGGGGACGGATGCAGGACATACAGAGGATCTATATCTCAGTTACAGACAGCACTGCGCATGTAGCCGGGGATGGATGCAGGACACACAGAGGATCTATATCTGTTACAGACAGCACTGCACATGTAGCCGGGGATGGATGCAGGACACACAGAGGATCTATATCTGTTACAGACAGCACTGCACATGTAGCCGGGGATGGATGCAGGACACACAGAGGATCTATATCTCAGTTACAGACAGCACTGCGCATGTAGCCGGGGATGGATGCAGGACACACAGAGGATCTATATCTCAGTTACAGACAGCACTGCGCATGTAGCCGGGGATGGATGCAGGACACACAGAGGATCTATATCTGTTACAGACAGCACTGCACATGTAGCCGGGGATGGATGCAGGACATACAGTGGATCTATATCTGTTACAGACAGCACTGCGCATGTAGCCGGGGATGGATGCAGGACACACAGAGGATCTATATCTGTTACAGACAGCACTGCACATGTAGCCGGGGATGGATGCAGGGACAGACAGAGGATCTGTATCTCAGTTACAGACAGCACTGCGCATGTAGTCGGGGATGGATGCAGGACATATAGATTATATATATATCTCAGTTACAGACAGCACTGCACATGTAGCCGGGGATGGATGCAGGACATACAGTGGATCTATATCTCAGACAAGGTATGTATATAGGGGACCCACTTACCTGTTGCAGCTCTTTCTCCAGCTCCACAGCTCTGGTGACTATGGGTCCGCGCACAGCGTACTCCACCTTCTTGATACGGGGATTCATGGTCTCCAGCGTCAGGACTGAGTCGTTTGTCCCATTCTCGTAGTAGTTGTAAGCGGTATTTTGTTTTCGTTCTGCCAGGTGTGATCTAGAATAAGATCTGAGGAAGGACAGGAGAGGGTAGCTAAGAGGGTAGAGGCGTGAAGGAGTCAATCTGGTACCCAGTGCACATGCACCAAGGGAGACCCCACTCCTGAGGAAACTCATCGTCTTGCACTGAGGTGGAGAAACCAGATGTTACAGGAAGAATGTTCTAATGCAGAATATTCTATGTGGCTGGAGGTGCTGGACATGTAGCAGCTGTATCCTGAGCGGAGAGATAACGCAAGTGCAGAGAGAGCGAGGGTGAGAGGGAATAAATCAGGAGAAATGAGGGAGGGGGAGGAGGGACGTACAGTGACAGAAGTCATAACTTGTGTAATCACACACTGTGGTAATAGCTGTATAGTCACCTGGCTGAGGACTCTGAGGGGGGACCCTGCGCAATGTTATCTTCCGCCTCCCTTGTCTGTGCATGCCGCTCAATGTGAACTATCATCCGGCTGCGGCATGATGTCACTGTGCGATAATTCTTGCGATATTGCACATTGGGGGTGATTCCGAGTTGTTCGCTTCGTTATTTTTTTCCGCTACGGAGCGATTAGTCGCAAACTGCGCATGCGCAATGTTCGCAGTGCGCCTGCACTAAGTAAATTAGCACAAAAGTTTGGTATTTTACTCACGGAGTAACAACGTTTTTTCATCGTTCTGCTGATCATAGTGTGATTGACAGGAAGTGGGTGTTTCTGGGCGGAAACTGGCCGTTTTATGGGAGTGTGCGGAGTCCTGTCTGTAACTGAGATATAGATCCTCTCTCTGTCCTGCATCCATCCCTGGCTACATGCGCTGTGCTGTCTGTAACTGAGATATAGATCCTCTGTGTGTCCTGCATCCATCCCCGGCTACATGCGCAGTGCTGTCCGTAACTGAGATATAGATCCTCTGTATGTCCTGCATACATCCCCGGCTACATGTGCAGTGCTGTCTGTAACTGAGATATAGATCCTCTGTGTGTCCTGCATCCACCCCCGGCTACATGTGCAGTGCTGTCTGTAACTGAGATATAGATCCTCTGTGTGTCCTGCATCCATCCCCGGCTACATGCGCAGTGCTGTCCGTAACTAAGATATAGATCCTCTGTATGTCCTGCATACATCCCCGGCTACATGTGCAGTGCTGTCTGTAACTGAGATATAGATCATCTGTATGTCCTGCATCCATCCCCGGCTACATGTGCAGTGCTGTCTGTAACTGAGATATAGATCCTCTGTGTGTCCTGCATCCACCCCCGGCTACATGTGCAGTGCTGTCTGTAACTGAGATATAGATCCTCTGTATGTCCTGTATCCATCCCCGGCTACATGCGCAGTGCTGTCCGTAACTAAGATATAGATCCTCTGTATGTCCTTCATTCATCCCCTGCTACATGCGCAGTGCTGTCTGTAACTGAGATATATAGTCTCTGTATGTCCTGCATCCATCCCCGGCTACATGTGTAGTGCTGTCTGTAACTGAGATATAGATCCTCTGTGTATTCTGCACACATCCCCGGCTACATGTGCAGTGCTGTCTGTAACTGAGATATAGATCCCCTCTCTGTCCTACATCCATCCCCGGGTACATGCGCTTTGCTGTCTGTAACTGAGATATAGATCCTCTGTGTGTCCTGCACACATCCCCGGCTACATGTGCAGTGCTGTCTGTAACTGAGATATAGATCCTCTGTGTGTCCTGCATCCATCCCCGGCTACATGTGCAGTGCTGTCTGTAACTGAGATATAGATCCTCTGTATGTCCTGTATCCATCCCTGGCTACATGCGCAGTGCTGTCTGTAACTGAGATATAGATCCTCTGTATGTCCTGTATCCATCCCCGGCTACATGTGCAGTGCTGTCTGTAACAGATATAGATCATCTGTATGTCCTGCATCCATCCCCGGCTACATGCGCAGTGCTGTCTGTAACTGAGATATAGATCCTCTGTATGTGCTGCATTCATCCCCGGCTACATGTGCAGTGCTGTCTGTAACTGAGATATAGATCCTCTGTATGTCCTGTATCCATCCCCGGCTACATGTGCAGTGCTGTCTGTAACTGAGATATAGATCCTCTGTATGTCCTGTATCCATCCCCGGCTACATGCGCAGTGCTGTCTGTAACTGAGATATAGATCCTCTGTATGTCCTATCCATCCCCGGCTACATGCGCAGTGCTGTCTGTAACTGAGATATATAGTCTCTGTATGTCCTGCATCCATCCCCGGCTACATGCGCAGTGCTGTCTGTAACTGATATACAGATCCTCTGTATTTCCTGCATCCATCCCCGGATTTTTGCTGTCCTGCGATCAGATAGTCGCCACCTACGGGGGGAGTGTATTTTAGCTGTGCAGGTGTGGGATTTTGTGTAGTCTCTGCGCAGCCCATGACTTAGTCTATCTGGGGATCATTCCGAGTTGATCGCTCGCTGCCGATTTTCGCAGCTCAGCGATCAGGTAAAAAAATGGCAAAACTGCACATGCATATGCACCGCAATGCACAGGCGCGTTGTACGGGTACAAAGAGAATCGGTGCTGGGTGATGGATCTAGCGTAGTATCCATTCGCAAAGCCGAACGCTAGTAGATTGACAGAAAGAGGGCGTTTGTGGGTGTCAACTGACCATTTTCTGGGAGTGTTTTGCAAAATGCAGGCGTGTCCAAGCGTTTACAGGGTGGGTGTCTGACATCAATTCCGGCACCAAAAAGACTGAAGTGATCGCAGCGGCTGAGTAAGTCCAGAGCTACTCAGAAACTGCACAAAATGTTTTTGCAGAGCTCGGCTGCACACGCGTTCACACATTTGCAAAGCGAAAATACACTCCCCAGTGGGTGGCGACTATGCGGATGCACGGCTGATAAATGTAGCTAGCGAGTGATCAACTAGGAATGACCCCCTCTGTGCGATGTAATCTTGCTGTTCAGGGCTGGAGCTGACGTCAGACACTCTCCCTGAACACGGTCAGTTGCCACCCACAGATGGTCTCTTCCTGTCAATCTGCTTGCATACACCCACGCAAATGGATCCTTTGCACAATCCCATCGCAGGGCGCTGATGCCCGTTGCAGCTGTCCGTTACGCCTGTGCATTGCGGTTTATACGCATGCGCAGTTCAGATCCGATTGCCCGCTGTGTGAGAATGCACAGCAGTAATCAGATCTGAATGACCCCCATTAGGCGATATCACTCCTGGAGTGAATCACATATAGCGGGATGTACTAAACAAAAAATGCGGTAAACCCCCCATTTTCGGGGGTTTTACCACATTTTCAAATATACTAAACCCCGGCCGCCCACGTATCAATGCGGAGGGTATTGCCATCTTTTTATTGCAACACCCTATATAAGCCTGTAGGCTTCTTACCGCATCCTGCCGCCTCCACTGCCCTGCACAGCCCCACGTCGTTCATGCCAACCCCCCTCACCTCCATCCTGTCAGCCTCCTGCTTCAGCTCCAAGATCACCCCCTCCTCCTCTTCCTGCACATCACAGCCATTTCTACTTTCATCTGCAGGGTGGATCCCAGGGAATCCCCGCACACATCACCTCCCGTGGCTGGGAGGTGGCAGACCACACAGAGACCCGCTGCCAACCCTCTCACAGGTATCGCAGGGGGCGTCTGTCAATGCATTGTGATGCTAATCGCATATGTTAGTACATATGTGTATAGCATTGCTGTGATGGGTTGCAATGTATGTTAGTACATCCCACCAATATAGTGTGAACGGTCCTTTGGCGCTACTACTGAGATGTTATGTGTAAGCTGTGCTACTACTGAGATGTTATGTGTAAGCTGCGCTACTACTGGGTGTTATGTGTAAGCTGCGCTACTACTGAGATGTTATGTGTAAGCTGCACTACTACTGGGGTGTTATGTGTAAGCTGCGCTACTACTGGGTGTTATGTGTAAGCTGTGCTACTACTGAGATGTTATGTGTAAGCTGCGCTACTACTGGGTGTTATGTGTAAGCTGCGCTACTACTGAGATGTTATGTGTAAGCTGCACTACTACTGGGGTGTTATGTGTAAGCTGCGCTACTACTGGGTGTTATGTGTAAGCTGTGCTACTACTGAGATGTTATGTGTAAGCTGCACTACTACTGGGGTGTTATGTGTAAGCTGCACTACTACTGGGGTGTTATGTGTAAGCTGTGCTACTACTGAGATGTTATGTGTAAGCTGCGCTACTACTGGGTGTTATGTGTAAGCTGCGCTACTACTGAGATGTTATGTGTAAGCTGCGCTACTACTGAGATGTTATGTGTAAGCTGCGCTACTACTGGGTGTTATGTGTAAGCTGTGCTACTACTGAGATGTTATGTGTAAGCTGCACTACTACTGGGGCATTATGTGTAAGCAGCGCTACTACTGGGGCGTTATGTGTAAGCAGCGCTACTACTTGAGGTGTTATGTGTAAGCTGTGCTACTACTTGGGTTGTTATGTGTAAGCTGCACTACTACTGGGGCGTTATGTGTAAGCAGCGCTACTACTGGGGCGTTATGTGTAAGCAGCGCTACTACTTGAGGTGTTATGTGTAAGCTGCACTACTACTGGGGTGTTATGTGTAAGCTGTGCTACTACTGAGATGTTATGTGTAAGCTGCACTACTACTGGGGCGTTATGTGTAAGCAGCGCTACTACTGGGGCGTTATGTGTAAGCAGCGCTACTACTTGAGGTGTTATGTGTAAGCTGTGCTACTACTTGGGTTGTTATGTGTAAGCTGTGCTACTACTGAGATGTTATGTGTAAGCTGCGCTACTACTGGGTGTTATGTGTAAGCTGCGCTACTACTGAGATGTTATGTGTAAGCTGCGCTACTACTGGGTGTTATGTGTAAGCTGTGCTACTACTGGGTGTTATGTGTAAGCTGCGCTACTACTGAGATGTTATGTGTAAGCTGCACTACTACTGGGGCGTTATGTGTAAGCAGCGCTACCACTGGGGCGTTATGTGTAAGCAGCGCTACTACTTGAGGTGTTATGTGTAAGCTGTGCTACTACTTGGGTTGTTATGTGTAAGCTGCACTACTACTGGGGCGTTATGTGTAAGCAGCGCTACTACTGGGGCGTTATGTGTAAGCAGCGCTACTACTTGAGGTGTTATGTGTAAGCTGTGCTACTACTTGGGTTGTTATGTGTAAGCTGCACTACTACTGGGGCGTTATGTGTAAGCAGCGCTACTACTGGGGCATTATGTGTAAGCAGCGCTACTACTTGAGGTGTTATGTGTAAGCTGCACTACTACTGGGGTGTTATGTGTAAGCTGTGCTACTACTGAGATGTTATGTGTAAGCTGCACTACTACTGAGGCGTTATGGGTAAGCAGCGCTACTACTGGGGCGTTATGTGTAAGCAGCGCTACTACTTGAGGTGTTATGTGTAAGCTGTGCTACTACTTGGGTTGTTATGTGTAAGCTGTGCTACTACTGAGATGTTATGTGTAAGCTGCGCTACTACTGGGTGTTATGTGTAAGCTGCGCTACTACTGAGATGTTATGTGTAAGCTGCGCTACTACTGGGTGTTATGTGTAAGCTGTGCTACTACTGGGTGTTATGTGTAAGCTGTGCTACTACTGAGATGTTATGTGTAAGCTGCGCTACTACTGGGGCGTTATGTGTAAGCAGCGCTACTACTGGGGCGGTATGTGTAAGCAGCGCTACTACTTGAGGTGTTATGTGTAAGCTGCACTACTACTGGGGTGTTATGTGTAAGCTGTGCTACTACTGAGATGTTATGTGTAAGCTGCACTACTACTGGGGCGTTATGTGTAAGCAGCGCTACTACTGGGGCGTTATGTGTAAGCAGCGCTACTACTTGAGGTGTTATGTGTAAGCTGTGCTACTACTTGGGTTGTTATGTGTAAGCTGTGCTACTACTGAGATGTTATGTGTAAGCTGCGCTACTACTGGGTGTTATGTGTAAGCTGCGCTACTACTGAGATGTTATGTGTAAGCTGCGCTACTACTGGGTGTTATGTGTAAGCTGTGCTACTACTGGGTGTTATGTGTAAGCTGCGCTACTACTGAGATGTTATGTGTAAGCTGCGCTACTACTGGGTGTTATGTGTAAGCTGTGCTACTACTGAGATGTTATGTGTAAGCTGCACTACTACTGGGGCGTTATGTGTAAGCAGCGCTACTACTGGGGCGTTATGTGTAAGCAGCGCTACTACTTGAGGTGTTATGTGTAAGCTGTGCTACTACTTGGGTTGTTATGTGTAAGCTGCACTACTACTGGGGCGTTATGTGTAAGCAGCGCTACTACTGGGGCATTATGTGTAAGCAGCGCTACTACTTGAGGTGTTATGTGTAAGCTGCACTACTACTGGGGTGTTATGTGTAAGCTGTGCTACTACTGAGATGTTATGTGTAAGCTGCACTACTACTGGGGCGTTATGTGTAAGCAGCGCTACTACTGGGGCGTTATGTGTAAGCAGCGCTACTACTTGAGGTGTTATGTGTAAGCTGTGCTACTACTTGGGTTGTTATGTGTAAGCTGTGCTACTACTGAGATGTTATGTGTAAGCTGCACTACTACTGGGGCGTTATGTGTAAGCAGCGCTACTACTTGGGGTGTTATGTGTAAGCTGCGCTACTACTTGGGGTGTTATGTGTAAACTGTGCTACTACTGAGATGTTATGTGTAAGCTGCACTACTACTGGGGCATTATGTGTAAGCTGCACTACTACTGTGGTGTAATGTGTAAGCAGCGCTACTACTGGGTTAATTATGTGTAAGCGGTGCAACTACTGGGGCGTTATGTGTAATCGATGCTACTACTGGGGCATTATGTGTAAGCAGTGCTGCTACTGGAGTGTTATGTGTAAGCTGTGCTACTACTAGGGTGTTATGTGTAAGCGGCACTACTGGGGGTGTTTTAAATGAAGGTACTTTTGTGTGGCCATGCCCCTTCCTTGTGAGACCACATCCCTTTTTTGATGTGCGCTGTCTTTTTGTGAAGTATGGGAGGGTGCAAATTTATAGTTTGCAGGGGGGCACCAAACACCCTAGCACCGGCCCTGGTTGGGGAGTGGCCACTGAGGACTGTGGACAGTACGAAGAAGTCGCAAAGGCCCTCCTCCAGATTCTTCATCACTCCAGAGTCGTACAGGTAGAAATCCCGGGACTTGCCCAAGAATCCTAGCAGCACCCATGAGCAGTTCGCCACCCAGCTGCGGCAGTACGTGGTGAAGTGGGTGGAGGATTCGGAAGCCACTACATGGGACGCACTGATTGACCTGATCTGCAGGGAGCAGTTCTACCGCAGGTGCACCCCAGAAGTGAAGGAGTGGGTGGTAGACCGGGAGTCACCCAGCTTAAAGATGGCTGGCCAGTTAGCCGACAAGTATGTGGCAATTCGGCCACAGGGGCAGAAGCGCCCAACCAGCAGCCAGCCCCAAAACACTGTACCACCAGGGGGACACCCATCTTCAGCTCATCGCCCCGCAAAACAAGCGTCCTCAACCTGGGTGCTCTTGGCCAGTAACAGCACCGCAGTGTCCCTACAAGTGATCAGAGATCATCGGTGCCACGACTGGAGAAGAAGTGCTATGGCTGTGGAAAGATCGGACATCTGAGGATGAACTGTCCTGCATCCCAAGCACCCCAGACTCGTGCCCCAAATCCGAGTGCTGGAGCCCGGCTCGCTTGTTTGACGAGAGGAGATGAGCCTACAGAGACTATTCCCCCTCCAGTCAGTCCGATGGAGTGTGGCGAGAAACAGGTGCACTCTGCGGAGAGAGTCACCTGCATGGCCTAAACAGCCCCTACATAATATGTGGAGGCACCTGGGAGCAGTACTGAGCCAGAAGGAGTCATATGGGCAGGAGCACCCTGTGGCCTGTTTGAGCAGAACACTGTTATGGTGGGATGTGGTGTATGCCACAGTTGGGACACCTTGGGTGGCACTTGTGTGTACACTGGACCAGTCTTTACTCTGTTTGTGTAACTGGCCCCCCACAGTGGTGACTTACCACCCACCTGTTAGGTGGCTGCAACCTACCTTCTGGAAATCTGACAGACTTTTGTGGTGGAGCCTTGAACTTGGACTTCATGTGGACTACGTGAACATTGTGTATTCACGAAGAAAGGCCCACTGCTCTATGGATGAACTGTCTAGGCCGGAGCCTACACCCCCCAGGTAGTGTCCCCTTCAACCCAAGACCAGGATCCAAATCATTGGGACATGGCTCCCTGGTTTTCTAGCTTGAATTAGGGGGGGAGGAGTGTGGCCGGAGAGACCCCCAGCAACATGGTTAATGATGGCCGCGGCACTGAAGGGGTTAACCCTTAAGTGCCCGGCGCCATTATGTAGACAATGGGTGCTTGGTGTCATTTTGTAAACATGCACTGGCGCTAGGCGCCACCTTTAAATGTATTGTGGGTACTAGGCAACGGGTATTTTAAGTATTTTTAATAATGTGTCATGTTATATCGCTGCGCAGTGCGCAGTTGGAGAATGATGAAGTGCACGGTTATAGAACTGCATGGACAGGGCACTTATGAGAAAAGTACAAGGTATTTTGTTTCTAAAAAGACCTTGAAAATAGTTCTCGAGACACTTTTGCATAGGAAGTTGTATGGTAATTGTCCTAGCTCCAGACTTGCTATGTACAAGTAAGTGTCAATCAGCCGGCCTTTTGGTGTCCAAACATCTTCTTTGAAATACAAACAAAGATTTGGAAGGAAGTCTGTTTGTGTTTCCAGTCTTTCCTGTTGTAAGCCCAAAAACTGGGTTTGCATGGAGATGTGAATGAGACAGGAACATGTTAATCAGATTGTGTTTTATGAATGCAAACTAGTGAGTGTTGTTTAACAACAGTTTGATCTAACATTTCCTAGGCTGCATGATGTAGGGTGCAAATTTAGGTTTAAATTACGAGGACTTTGTGTGTGTGTGTGTGACAGGAAGAAGGAAATTGCTTCATGCACTTATAGCCTTTTATAATGTAATTTATTTGTATTTTGCAAGATAATCCTGATTGGATGGAAAGGACTCAGGGCTACCCCCCCCCCCCGGGATGCATTGTGGTTTTACTGTATAAAAAGAGGAGGCCTGTGAGCTCCAGAGTGTATTATACTAACTACTTTCTGCTGTAACATCTTGCTGTATTGCTGAGTCTTTTTGAAGGCTGTATTTGACAAATAAACATCATCTGCCTAAAGACGGACGCTTCATCTTGTGATCTGCAGGGCTAGGCGAAATCTAGCTCCGTTCACCGGCTGTCCAGGGTGTAACCAGCGTCTCCAAGCTCCGCCTTCAGCCTGCTACCATGCTGTGCTTGGGCAAGCAACGTTTGGGGATTCGGCAACACCACACAGGTGTGGTAAGGCAGCGTGTCGACGCATGCAAAGCAGATGCCATGGCAGGTTAGGAGTTTGGTGGCAGCGTAAATCCTCCCACTGCGCAGTGGGTGGAGTCAGTAACAGGCGGTTACTAACGGTAAGTGGGAATTCCCATGTGGCCAGGTCCCGTGTGACCTAAACATCCATTCTGTGTACTGGGGACGGGACGCAAAACAGTGAGGGCTTTCGTACGGGACTGTCCGGTCACAGATAGATAGATAGACAGACAGACAGACAGATAGATAGATAGATAGATAGATAGATAGATAGATAGATAGATAGATAGATTTTTTGGAGCAGCAGTCATTTACATGGATGCCATTACATCTCAGCTACGGCATACATACACACAGCATGCACTTATACTAACATACACCCTGGATCTGGTCAGCATACCGGCGATCGGGGTGCCTGCAGTATGAATCCCGATGCCGTAATCCCGACACTGGTCAGTAGAGCGATGCCGGGATCCTGACATCAATCACACTGCTGGCACTGGAAACCCAACTGTAAGTATGCTGAGGTGCAGTGGTGGATTTCGCACTGGGCACATGAGGCACATGCCTAGGGGCAGCATTTGCTGGGGGCCGCACACCAGGCTGATTCTTTTTTTTGTCATTATGACTTTTTTTTAATATTTTATTTTGAAAATGATGGAAGTGGAACCATGTGCAGCAAATTGTGGTCCAGAAGCTGGTAGTGGGTGAGCTTGGGGCTGCTTTGGTGGCCTCGAGGCATCCAGACATATGAAGGGGGCAGTGATGTGATTGGGGGTGGCTAATAATTTGTCTAGGGATGGCCTGACCCCTTAATCTGACCATGCCAGTGTGGGTTAGGTTCAGGCTGTGGGGAATAGGTTAGGGTTAGGCTGCAGGGGGAGTGGAGGTTAGGTTTAGGCACTAAGGCCCTCATTCCGAGTTGTCCGCTCGCTAGATGCTTTTAGCAGCATTGCACACGCTAAGCCGCCACCTACTGGGAGTGAATCTTAGCTTAGCAGAATTGCGAACGAAAGATTCTCAAAATTGCGAATAGAAATTTCTTAGCAGTTTTTAAGTAGCTCGACACTTACTCTGCCACTGCGATCAGTTCAGTCAGTTTCGTTCCTGGTTTGACGTCACAAACACACCCAGCGTTCGCCCAGACACTCCCCCGTTTCTCCAGCCACTCCCGCATTTTTCCCAGAAACGGCAGCATTTTTTCACACACACCCATAAAACGTCCAGTTTCTGCCCAGAAACACCCACTTCCTGTCAATCACACTCCGATCACCAGAACGAAAAAAAATCCTCGTAATGCCGTGAGTAAAATACCTAACTGTTGTGTAAAATAACTAAGCGCATGCGCAGTAAGTGACTAATCGCAATATAGAGAAAATCGGCAACGAGCGAACAACTCGGAATGAGGGCCTAAGACAGGGATAGGGTTAGACACAACCAGGGATAGTTCATTTTAGACTGCAGGGAAGGGAGGGTTAGGGTTAGGCACTACTGGGGAGGGTTAGGGTCAGGCTCTTGGAAGGGAGGGTTAGGGTTAGGCACTACTTTGGAGGGTTAGGGTCAGGCTCTGGGAAGGGAGGGTTAGGTTCAGACTGCAGGGAAGGGAGGGTTAAGTTTAGGCAGTGGGAAGGGAGGGTTAGGGTTAGGCAGTGGGAAGGGAGGGTTAGGGTTAGGCTCTGGGAAGGGAGGGTTAGGGTTAGGCAGTGGGAAGGGAGGGTTAGGGTTAGGCAGTGGGAAGGGAGGGTTAGGGTTAGGCTCTGGGAAGGGAGGGTTAGGGTTAGGCAGTGGGAAGGGAGGGTTAGGGTTAGGCAGTGGGAAGGGAGGGTTAGGGTTAGGCTGTGGGAAGGGAGGGTTAGGGTTAGGCAGTGGGAAGGGAGGGTTAGGGTTAGGCAGTGGGAAGGGAGGATTAGGGTTAGGCAGTGGGAAGGGAGGGTTAGGGTTAGGCAGTGGGAAGGGAGGGTTAGGGTTAGGCAGTGGGAAGGGAGGGTTAGGGTTAGGCAGTGGGAAGGGAGGGTTAGGATTAGGCAGTGGGAAGGGAGGGTTAGGGTAAGGCAGTGGGAAAGGAGGGTTAGGGTTAGGCAGTGGGAAGGGAGGGTTAGGATTAGGCAGTGGGAAGGGAGGGTTAGGGTAAGGCAGTGGGAAGGGAGGGTTAGGGTTAGGCAGTGGGAAGGGAGGGTTTGGGTTAGGCTGTGGGATGGGAGGGTTAGGGTTAGGCAGTGGGAAAGGAGGGTTAGGGTTAGGCTGTGGGATGGGAGGGTTAGGGTTAGGCTGTGGGATGGGAGGGTTAGGGTTAGGCAGTGGGAAGGGAGGGTTAGGGTTAGGCTGTGGGAAAGGAAGGTTAGGGTTAGGCTGTGGGAAAGGAGGGTTAGGGTTAGGCTGTGGGAAGGGAGGGTTAGGGTTAGGCTGTGGGAAGGGAGGGTTAGGGTTAGGCAGTGGGAAGGGAGGGTTAGGGTTAGGCTGTGGGAAAGGAAGGTTAGGGTTAGGCTGTGGGAAAGGAGGGTTAGGGTTAGGCTGTGGGAAAGGAGGGTTTGGGTAGGCAGTGGGAAGGGAGGGTTAGGGTTAGGCTGTGGGATGGGAGGGTTAGGGTTAGGCAGTGGGAAGGGAGGGTTAGGGTTAGGCAGTGGGAAAGGAAGGTTAGGGTTAGGCTGTGGGAAGGGAGGGTTAGGGTTAGGCTGTGGGAAGGGAGGGTTAGGGTTAGGCTGTGGGAAGGGAGGGTTAGGGTTAGGCTGTGGGAAGGGAGGGTTAGGGTTAGGCTGTGGGATGGGAGGGTTAGGGTTAGGCAGTGGGAAGGGAGGGTTAGGGTTAGGCTGTGGGAAGGGAGGGTTAGGGTTAGGCAGTGGGAAGGGAGGGTTAGGGTTAGGCAGTGGGAAAGGAAGGTTAGGGTTAGGCTGTGGGAAAGGAGGGTTAGGGTTAGGCTGTGGGAAGGGAGGGTTAGGGTTAGGCTGTGGGAAGGGAGAGTTTGGGTAGGCAGTGGGAAGGGAGGGTTAGGGTTAGGCTGTGGGATGGGAGGGTTAGGGTTAGGCTGTGGGATGGGAGGGTTAGGGTTAGGCAGTGGGAAGGGAGGGTTAGGGTTAGGCTGTGGGATGGGAGGGTTACGGTTAGGCTGTGGGATGGGAGGGTTAGGCTGTGGGAAGGGAGGGTTTGGGTAGGCAGTGGGAAGGGAGGGTTAGGGTTAGGCTGTGGGATGGGAGGGTTAGGGTAGGCTGTGGGATGGGAGGGTTAGGGTTAGGCAGTGGGAAGGGAGGGTTAGGGTTAGGCAGTGGGAAATGAAGGTTAGGGTTAGGCTGTGGGAAAGGAGGGTTAGGGTTAGGCTGTGGGAAGGGAGGGTTTGCGTTAGGCTGTGGGAAGGGAGGGTTAGGGTTAGGCTGTGGGAAGGGAGGGTTTGGGTTAGGCAGTGGGAAGGGAGGGTTAGGGTTAGGCTGTGGGAAAGGAAGGTTATGGTCAGGCTGTGGGAAGGGAGGGTTAGGGGGTATGGGGGTTATGGTTAGAACACTTTCCTAACAGGTGTCAGGATCCTACATATTGGGATGCCACTGTCTGACTGCCGGCATCCCAAGTGCCAAGATCCCAATACCCTCCCATACACACATAGAGTAGCATACACACACAACCTACTTACACACACACACACACACACACACACACACACACACACAGCATGCATCCATAGACATACGTACACACACACACACACAACCTACTTACACACACAGTGGGGGTCATTCCGAGTTCGCTCGGTAAAAATCTTCGCATCGCAGCGATTTTCCGCTTAATGCGCATGCGCAATGTCCGCACTGCGACTGCGCCAAGTAAATTTGCTATGCACTTAGGAATTTTACTCACAGCATTTTCATCGTTCTGGCGATCGTAATGTGATTGACAGGAAATGGGTGTTACTGGGCGGAAACAGGCCGTTTTATGGGCGTGTGGGGAAAAACGCTACCGTTTCCGGAAAAAACGCAGGAGTGGCTGGAGAAACGGGGGAGTGTCTGGGCGAACGCTGGGTGTGTTTGTGACGTCAAACCAGGAACGACAAGCAGTGAAATGATCGCAGATGCCGAGTAAGTCTGAAGCAACTCAGAAACTGCTACGAGGTGTGTAATCGCAATATTGCGAATACATCGTTCGCAATTTTAAGATGCTAAGATTCACTCCCAGTAGGCGGCGGCTTAGCATGAGCAAATCTGCTAAAATTCACTTGCGAGCGAACAACTCGGAATGACCCCCAGTCTACTTACACACACACACACACACATAGCATGCATCCATAGACATATTATGTACACACACACACACACACACACACACACACACACACATACAGTAGCATACACACAAACACACACTTCTCATTCGCTCCTACCGACTCTAACGTCTTTCTTCTCTATATCAGGTGAGGAAGTCAAGGCCCACCTCCCCACTTGGCCCTTTACCCTCTCACCTCCTCTGCTACCTCTATACTTCTGCATACTCCCATCTAGACCATCTCCTCAATCTCATCAGGCACTTCCCCTCTGTCTGTAAGCATGCTCATGTCTCCCCTATTCTTAAAAAACCTACCCTTAATTCAACCACTCTCTCCAACTACCGACCCATCTCTCTCCTCCCTTTTGCCTCCAAACTCCTTGATTATATACAGTGGTCTACAACCGCCTTACTGCCTTTCTTTACTGCCACTAACTGCTTGACCCATTCCAGTCTGGTTTCCGTCCTCTCCACTAAAACTGCCCTCATGAAACTCTGACCTCTTTGCTGCTAAATCCAAGAGCCACTACTCTCTGCTTATTCTCCTTGACCTCTCTGCTACATTTGACACTGTGGACCACCCTCTCCTCCTGCAAATCCTTTACTCCTTTGGTCAGCATGATACTGCCCTCTCCTGGCTGTCCTACTACCTCTCTGACTGTTCCTTCTCTGTCTTCTCGCATGACTCCACCTCCCCCCCCCACTCCTCTACCAGTAGGCGCCCCCCAAGTTTATCTTCTTGGAACTCTCACCTTCTCTCTTTACACAGCCTCCTTAGGTAAGCCAATTAGCTCTTTTGACTTACAATATCATCTGTAGGCTGATGATATTCACATTTACCTTTCCTCCCGCTCTCCTCACTCTTATCTCTAACTGTCTCTCTGCTGTCCCTTCCTGGATGTCCCAGCGCTGTCTTAAACTTAACATGTCTACAATGAGCTGATCATCTTCCCACCCTCCCGCACAACCTTACATCCCACAGTTTCATTATCTATGGATGGCAATACTATCTCCTCTAGCCCCCAAGTGTGCTGGCTTGGAGTAATCCCTGACGTCTCCCTCTCCTTCAAACCACACATTCAGCACCTCTTGCAAACCTGCCGTTTCCACCTCAGGAATATTTCCAGGATCAGACTCACTCACTGGTCATCTCCAGACCGGACTACTGTAATCTCCTTTCTGGCCCACCTGACATACGCCTCTCTCCCCTCCAATCTATCTTCAGTGCTGCAACCCAGTTTATCTTCCTCACCAAACGTACTAAATCCAGCTTCCCTCTTTTACAAGCCCTTCACTAGCTCCCCTTCCCAATCAGAATCCAATTCAAGCTTCTCATACTGACCATCAAAGCCCTCACCCACTTTTTTCACTCATATCTTTGACCTTATCTCTTTCTACACTTCCACTGGTCCTCATCTCTCCACTAATGCACGCCGTCTCTCCTGCCAACTTATTACCTCCTCCCACTTCTACCTACAAGATTTCTCATGTGCTGCTCCCTTTCTCTGGAATTCCCTACCTCTCCCCCTCAGACTCTCCACCTCTCTACAAAACTTCAGTCAGGCTCTCAAGAACCACTTCTAAACCAAACCCAGCCACCTATCATCCTAACCGTCTTGTCCACGCTCACTTTCTACCCTTTCTGTGACAACCCAGTCTGTTAGCCATTCACATTTTAGATTGTAAGCTCACAAGAGCAGGGTCCTCACCCCTCATGTGCCTTTCCTTCTCTTACTTACACTACTTAATACTCAATACTCCCTTTGTTGGCACCTCGCCTCTGGTTTTCTGTATGTACCTTGTACTTGTCCTATATTGTCTCAAACTGTAAGTGCTTTTTGGGCGCTGCGGATCCCTCATGGTGCCATATAAATACAAGATAATAATAATATTTATCAAAGCTTGGTCAGAGATACAGTGGAGAGAGGTAAAGTACCAGCCAATCAGCTCCTAGCTGCTATGTTACAGGCTGTGTTTGAAAAATGTCAAGTGCTGATTGGTTGGTACTAATCTATCTGCAGTTTAATTGTCTCCAAGCTTTGACACATCTCCCCCACACACATTTCAGTTTGTGTGTGTATGTGTATATATATATATATATATAAAAGAAGAAATATCTCTATGGAGCGCTCTTATTCTATAATTTGATATAATTAGATGACTGTTGGTGGATGTTATATAAAGAGAGGACGACCTTACACATTTATACACCCATATTAGAATCACATATATCTCTTTATTAAAAGATTTTGATTTAAAACTTATCATAAAACGTTTCCTTTTCTTTTACATTGGAGATACAATTGTATATTTCAACATTATTTGTATAAGGAAAAAAACAACAATATAATGAGCTTTCACCCAACGCGTTTCGTCTATATCGACTTCTTCAGGGGTGTTTTCTAAATAACAGCTCTCTGTTTATATTGGAATAACTGTAGTATTCAAAAGGTATGAAGTTCTAATTGAACCAAAGTTGTACTGAAAAATATTTATTACCAAGTTGAAAAAACTTGAAGAAAATTATTCCCAGAATATGATAGCGTTTATTGGGATTCCTTATTATAGGCCACCTAATGAATTATATTCTTCTCCAGCATGTAGATATATATTTCATTCATTTTTCTTGGCTCATTGGGTTGGCATTTCCTCAGTTTTTCAAAGTATCAGTGAAGTCCAACAGAAGGGATCCACTTGTAAACTTAGGATAAAAATATCTAATATATCTAAAATATATATATAAATAATCTGAACATAAATTAATAGTTATTTTTCTTGGATCTCTAAACTTATTTATTCCAAATATATTTCTTCAGAGAATTCTGCATATAGGGCCTTACTCAGGTTCCATCGCTGTTGCCCTATTAGCCATCAATGTGCGCCCGCAGGTCCCACCATACACGTGCGCGTCCGGCCAATGCGATTGGATCACATTGGCTGTGAACTCATCTGCCTGATTGACAGGCCGAAGCATTTACGGGGCATCAACGTGGCATTGTGGGGGCGGGATGCTAGGAACAGGGTGCATCACATGCAGCCGTTCTGAAGGAAAATATCACAGTCAAAGACGCTGGGCGGGGCGGTAAGCATGCTGTGCGGCCTTGGCCTGCGCTGGGCGACCCCCAGCATGCAATAGAAAGGAGAATCTGCAATTCAACCTGAATATTGGTCCATAGATGGAGCCCCGGTCATCTAGCCTTCTCTGCTGCACCATGGTGCACCAAGGCTTATTAGCATAAGCCTTTCATCTATTGTTCTCAGCTGCAATACAATACAGAGAGAACAATACAGCAGGGGATTAAGTCATTACAGCAGGGGATTAAGTTATTACAGCAGGGGATTAAGTCCGACAGCACTGGCTTAGTTAATCCTAGTAAAGGGATATATGAGCAGGGCACCATCTGTACATTAAGAGGACTGACAAATGACATTGCAACTGATGGCTATACATGTAACTGTTAGCATTGAGTTTTCTATGAAGTAGTGGTGTAGCTAGAAGTAGTTATATATATTATATCCAGTCACTGTCCATTCCTGAATACAAGTTCAGAAAAACTTATCTTTCTGCATGAACTTGATGCCACTTGTTCAGCAACGATACAGGTTCATATTCCCATATAGTTCCACCATCCTAATCACAGGTATATTCCTTTCTCATGCGGTAATTTGCCTGATAGCTCACACATTGCATCCTGTAGTTGGGTAACTGAGTTACATGAAGTGAATGATCAGCGTATCCCACTACAGGATGGCCTTCTGCGCGGTCACAGAGACTGGTGGGGAATATTATGTAACCTTATCTACTGTTATCTGTAACCCTGACGGTGCTATGCTGATTCCATGAATAGTAAACACAGGTTAGAGACAGGTCTTTTCTGGTTTGTTGGGAAAGGTGGGTGTGTGGCGCTGACAGGGATTTGTTACTGTAATGGTATGCTGTACACCATAAACTGTGACCAGTGCCAATTTATTGCTCAAGTATGAAGCAGAATAACAAATGTGAAAAACAGATAAAAACAGGTGTATCTGCACACACACGTTACGTGGGTCCACAAGATTAAGGTCACAAGAAATATAAAATAATAACCTGATCACAACATTGCAACAAAGTGGCACAGTACCTGGGTGCCAGCCTGCCCTGTGCAACCACCACCCACCTCCTTGAGTGCATACTCCCATAAGCCTGTGCCTATCAGGGTGGGTAAGCGGGTCCATCATCTCTGGATCACTACTGCACCTTACGACACTCAGAGCAGCTGTACATTATTTATTAATATTATTATTATTTATTAACAGTTTCTTATATAGCGCAGCAAATTCCGTTGCACTTTACAATTGGAAATAACAATGATATAACAAAACTGGGTAATAACAAACAGTCATAGAGGCAGGAGGGCCCTGCTCGCAAGCTTACACTCTATGGGGAAATAGGCATGGATACACAAGGATAGGTGCTATCTATTGCATAGTTGTCCACCAGATTGCAAAGGTTCTTGGTGGTCTGTATGATATCACATCACAGCAGTGATGAACCAGGGTCAGGAGGAAGGGAGAGTGAAGAAAGAGAAGATATGTGGGGGATATGTGTGGACTGTACAGTGGGGATATAATTTGTCAGGAAAACTATGACGGTTGAGTGAGCGGTTCTGGAATGTGAGAAGCTGCCTGTAGAGTTGAGTTTTCAAGGAACGCTTGAAGGTTTGGAGAGTAGAGGAGAGTCTTATTGTGCGTTGAAGGGCACTCCACAGAGTGAGTGCAGCCGAAAAAAGTCCTGTAATCGTGAGTGGGAGCGAGTAATGAGTGTGGATTAGAGACGCAGATCTTGTGCAGAGCGGACAGGTCGGGATGGGAGATATTATGAGATGAGTGAGGAGATGTATGTTGGTGCAGTTTGGGTAATGGCCTTGTGTGTGAGTAAAAGTATTTTATATTGAATACGGTAGAGTACAGGTAACCAATGGAGGGACTGACAGAGCGGATCTGCAGATGATGAACGTCTAGCGAGGAAGATTAACCTCGCAGCTGCATCAGAATGGATTGTAGTGGTGAGATCCTATGTTTGGGAAGACCAGTTAGGAGACTATTACAATAATCAGTGCGGGAGATAATGAGAGCGTGGATTAGAGTGTTGCTGTGTCTTGTGTAAGATATGGTCGTATTTTGGATATTATTCTTAGATGCATGTAACATGATTTTGAGACAGATAGAATGTGGGGAACAAAGGACAGTTCAGGGATGACACCTAGGCAGCGAGCTTGTGGGGTAGGGGTGATTGCAGAGTTCTCAAGAGTGATAGAGATATCAGGTTGGTAACTACTACAGGCTGGTGGAAATATAATTAACTCTGTTTTGGAAATATTCAGCTTGAGGTGACGAGATGTCATCCAAGATGAAACGGCAGAGAGGCATTCAGTGACCCTGACCAATACAGATAGAGACAAATAAGAGGAGTACAGGTAGATTTGAGTATCATCTGCATACAGATGATACTGAAATCCAAAAGAGCTGATTAGTTTCCCAAGAGATGAGGTATAGATAGAGAAAAGCAGAGGACCTAAGACTGAGCCTTGCGGTACTCCAACTGAGAGAGGTAGCGAAGAGGAGGTGGATTCAGAGAAATGAATACTGTAAGAGCAATTAGATAGGTAGGATAGGAACCAAGAAAGGGCTGTGTCCTGAAGACTTAGGGATTGTAGTGTTTGTATGAGAAGAGAGTGGTCAAAAGCAGCAGAGATATCTAAAAGAATAAGAAGTGAGTAATGGCCTTTAGACTTTGCAGTGACCAGATCATTCACTACTTTAGTCAGTGCTGTCTCTGATGTGGGTCCAATAAGTTGTATGAGTTAAGAAAGTGTGTGAGGCGAGTGTAGGCAAGTTTCTCATGTAGCTTGGAGGCGCATGGGAGTTGTGAGATGGGATGGTAGGTTGAGAGAGAGTTAGGGTCAGAGTTTTGTTTTTTCAGAATGGAAGTAATCACTGCATGCTTGAACAGTGACGTAAAGATACCAGTAGAGAGAGAGAGAGATTACAGATGTTAGTTAAGGTTGGGATGAGCACAGGAGACAGAGCTTTACTTACTGTATTTGTAAGGGTATAGGATCAAGAGGAGAGATAGTAGAGTAGCAGGAGGAGAAGAGTGTTGATGCTTCATCTTCATTTGTGGGATTAAATGAAGAGAAAGTGCCAGAAGGTTCAGGTAGGGAATTAAGTAGGTCACTGGTTGAGGAAAAGCATACCATTTCATCTTGGATCTTATCAATCTTGTCTTTGAAGTAAGATGCAAGATCTTGCGCCGTGATAGTGGCTGGTGGGTTGGGTGACGGAGGGTTGAGAAATGATTTAAATGTATTAAAATTTAAAGTGTCATTTTGGGTTAGACACCTGAGCAGAGATCAGAGTTAGGAAATATGTTTGTTTGGCAGTGTCCAGGGCATTACGATAAGAGTTGTAAACAGTCTTATATGTGATGAAGTCACTTGGAATATGAGAATTACGACACTGGCGCTCAACTTTATGTGACAGTTTTTGCACATCCTGCAGGCAGTGCCAGATTAAAGTCCACATGGGCCTGTAGCTGAAATTGCTGAAGGACCTATTGCGTGCTGCCGCAGTGGGTGGGACCAGTGTGCTGGGGGCGGGTGGGTTTGACTAGTCGTAAATGATGGAAAACAGCAGAGGACAGATGGGGCAATAAATGGGGTAGATACTAGGCAACACATGGGGAAACTGTAAGGGGAATATATGAGGCAAGTCAATATAAAGATAGACATGGGGCATATGCTGAGAGGGCAGACATCAGGCAAGAGAGCAGACCTGAGACAAGGTAGAGAAGAGTGACAGGCAACAGTCTTAGCTATTACAGTGGGGTAAAACAAGGCCGAGGGGCAAGAAATGGCCCTACTATGCTGGGAAAGCAAGTCATGATGGGAAATTCAACTGTTTTTTAGGTGTCTGATGGGTAGGAATTGGGGTCAGATGGTTTGTGGGATTAAGGCAGAGGGGATGTTGGAAGTAATGAAAGGGAGCAGAGCATGGTTCTATATATCCAGGGAGACAATAAAATCCCCAGGCCGCATGGTCAGACAATCGAATGAAGAATTTCTATTCGAAACCTGATCACTTTGAGGTATTTGTTCAGTAATTTTACATTGAGGATGGGACGATGAGACCCATTGGGTTTCTGAACCAATAAGAACATAGAATAGAAATCGTGGCCCTGTTGAGATGCGGGGACAGGAACAATCATGTCTGATAGTAGTGAGGTGTGAATGACCGTCTTCAGCACCTTGGCATTGCTGAGGTCTGCTAGTGGACTGGTAGGTAAGTAGAGAGACCACTTCTTGAACCCAGGCAATCATTATGATCTGACACCACGCAAAGGTGAACTGAAGAAGTTAGCCTCCCACCCTGGGTTCCACCAGCAGGAGGGGGAGTCACTCTCTACCCATCAGATAAAGGGTATATCCTCTGAATTGGTAGTTGACCATCTAGCAGCCCAGCCCTGTTTGGCTTTGGGCTTAGAAACCTTTGAGGGGTGAGACTGTCTAGGGAATGTCTGACCTTTGGCCTTGCCCTGAGGTTGAAAGGACCGATAGAATGAAGTCTGAGGAAGCTGAGGGTAGGCACGCTAATTTAGAAGTTGCCAGGTTCTTGACAATCTTGTGAAATATTGGTCCGGAAAAAAAATTCCCCTGTGTAAGGAAGTGCTTCCAGGGCCTTCCAGGAATAAAGTCAAACAATGTGGCATGCTACTACATCCCTGCGGCTGGCAATTAATGACAGTTGTTCCTTGGTTGCCTCTGAAGGGAAACTATTTTCAAGGGCATCAGCCCAGTTTTCAATGGCTTTAGCCTCCCAGGCCACAGCCATGGCAGGTCTGGCTTTGGCGCCTGTAAGTGAATATAAAGATTTGAGACACATGCCCAATTGCTTATGAGGTATGACCTTAAGGGAGGATGCTGTTGGAATAGGAAGAATGGAACTTTTATTTAAGCGTGTCACATAAGAATCCACAGTACAGTAGGTGGATTTTCCCATTTTGCACAATCGGCTGTGGGTAATGGATGAAAGGAGTTTAGCCTTCTAGGTACAGTAAACTTCTTGCTAGCATCAGAGAAATGGTCAGAGTGTGGAAACTCAGCCACTACCACTTTCTGGCATTTACACAGAGGATCTTTAGGATTTTGGGGCCGGTTCAGTATCTTCTAGCTGGAGCAAGAATTTAACTGACCTAACTAATGCCACCACATTAAATTTGGACTGAACCTTTTCCACCCTTGTGGGGGAGTCAGCATCCGAGAGATCAGCATGATGTGCCACAGCAGAAGATTCCTCAGAGTCTGAGAGTGGCGCAGTAGACTATGAGGAAGGCACAGTACGCTTAGTGGCAGTAGGTGTAGGTAGTGTTACCTAGCCCTGTAATATATTATGGAATGCACCTGATGAAGCTGCCAGACTCTGTACAGAGTTAGAAACATGTCCAACCAGGCAGGAGGGACAGGTGGGACTGTAATAGGCTGATAAGCAGGCTGTAATTGCTGTGGGAGACCCATAGGGGGAAGTCACAGAGGGTGCTGCAATATGGTCAGTGATTTTAGCCAACATGTTAGGAAATGAGGCCCATGGAGGCTCCTGTGCTGGGACAGGCCTGGGATGGGCCTGGGAATACAAAACAAGAGGTGCACTGACCGTCTTGTAATAGATCCTGAGGTAAAACCTCCGTGGAACAGAACACTAGAGTATGAGCCCCAGTCTGTTTAGCTGCCTTGCCTTTGTTAGACATAACTGCAAGGAGAGTACACACACAATATGGTAATGGGGAACGTGGAACTGAGAATAGTATGTGACCATGAGCCTGCACAAATACAATCATTTGCAATGTGTGGCAAAGTAAACCTTGTATATGGGATGCGGTCAAGATGCCGCCGGCCGGAATCCCGGCGGTCGAAATACCGACGCCGGAATCCCGACCGCCACAATCCCGACCGCCACAATCCCGACATATTCTCCCTCCGTGGGTGTCCACGACACCCATAGAGGGAGAATATAATAGTGTGCCGAGCGTAGCGAGGCACCGTGCCCGCAAGGGGCTGCGTTCCGCTCGCCACCCCTGTCGGGATTGTGTGGTCGGGATTCCGGCGTCGGTATTTCGACCGCCGGGATTCCGGCCGGCGGCATTTAGTACTGATCCCTTGTATACACCAGTACCATACCTCCCAAGTGTCCTGATTTTTGCAGGACAGTCCTGTTTTTTGGGGACTGTCCCACCCATGGGCCGCAGTGTCCAGTGGTGGGGAGGGGGCAGTTGGGAGGCTCCTGTCACTCAATGTTCTGCTTAGCAGAGCAGCGGTAAATACAGTACATGCTGTGAGCACAATGTCTATTCACCAGAGACAGAGGGAGAGAGTGCACTCCAGCAGCGCACAGAGCTCGCAGCCACGCCGGGTGCAGCTTCAAAGCGCAAAATCCCCTATCATAAATGTTGGGAGGTATGCAGTATCTAAGGGTTACTGCAGAAAGAAAGGTAATATAATGTACAGAGAGAGAAGCACAGGCAGCAGAACTAGCATAAGTCACACTCTGTAAAATGCAGAAATACAATGTAACTGCTGTGGGCACTGATATCAACTACTCAGCTATTAGATTAGAGCTGGTAGGTTGCAGCGCTTTGTATAACCTGACTCCAAGGAAAGGTATACAGAGGGACCAAACCCAGCATTCCCAGAGACCTGCAAAGCTCCTGTAATGTCTCCCCAGCATCTCTGTGAGGAAGCAGGGTGAGGGAGGAGCAGTCCAGGATGGAAAGACCTCAGCAGAATGGCACCATGGGCTGGGGGAGGGGCCGCTAAGGAAGTACTGCCTCCCCTTGCTGACATCTACCACCAGTAGGGATGGCCATCGGTGGGTTATCCATCAATGGTTGCCAATAATGACAACCATTGATTGCAACCATCAATGCCATAAAACTATCTGCTAGAGAGCCATCAATGGGTGCCATGGGGCAGAGCTATGCTCCGCGTCCAGACACATTGGTAAGGGTAAAAAAAACTATTTGGTTATTCTTTACCATTAATGGCAGGAAACCATGTAGTTCTTCACCATCAATGGCTAAAGCATTCGACATTGGCCATAAACTATCAATGATTTTGAAACATCAATAGTCGATTGCCATCCCTAACCACCAGTTTCATGGCCTTTATTAAAGCTCTCCCAGCAGCAGTAATGTATGCCTTGGTGGTCTAGTGGAGCCCCAAGGTGCACCATCGTCTAGGTCCACATCAGTACCATCTCCTGGGACTTACAGTATAGGACTGCTGCGATTACAGGCCCCACAAGTTGGAATCCACCTTACCTGTCCCCCATGAGTTTGCTTTGCAGTCTGGGTTGCCCTGTGTTCCCCTGCTAGTAGAAGGCTGTTGGGTCCCGCTGAAATTCTGAAGCTGTGGGTGGCATCGGGTCACCAGTGGGGGTGAGGGAGCAGCAGTGCTGGCATCCATGGGACTGCCTAACGCTGCTTGCTCATTGTAAAAGTAAAAATGAAAGTTAAAAAAAAGCTTGGGCTGCATGCAGTCCCACTGTTCAACAAAAACTGAAGAGCCTGAGCTGTGGGCGAGGTATGAGAGGAGCCTCAAAAGCTTTGCTGTTCATTGCCTGAATCCTGGTCTCCACCAAACATACACCCAAGGTTAACCCTGTGGAGATCCTGAAGAGGAAAGGGGGAATGTTTGAGGTAATGAAGGGGAGAAGTGGATGAGGGTCTGATCTTTAGCCAGTGATAGAGGCACCAGGATACTCTTACAGTGTTGCTTCTGGTGCTCACTAACACCAAGGTGGTAGCCAAGCGATCTGTTACTAGGAATGATCCAATAGATCTGCAATGGTCACTTTTCATTTAGAGAGCTCCAGCAGGCTCCACAGAGCTCAGCTGTCATCTAACCATTTTGATATGCCCAGAATGGTAGTGGGTGGTGTGATATCCCCAGCCAGTATAGCAGCAGCATATCCCAGCATTATCGCTATCAGTATGAGGCACACTCCCGGGGGCTGAATGCTAATACCGCATCATAGCGGAGCAGCTGGAATCTGAGCCACCACCACACATCTACCCAGAGTTACCAGACACTGCTCTGGGTTGTGGGGTTCCACTCTAGTAGCTGCAGTTACAGGGCATCCCGCTCCTGAGAATTCTAAGCAGACCTCACTGCAGCAGACTGTACCACACTGCCACATAGCCCACACACCAGGTAGTGGGCCCCAACCATTATGGCATTATGTCATTATGCCACCAGACAGGCAGGCATGTGGATGGGTGGGCAGGAAGGTGTGTGATGTTGGTCCTCAGCCTTTAAAAAAAAAAAATCTATTTCCAGTGGCTCTGGGATACTGTGGGCCTATTTTTACTGTGGGCCTGGTGCTGCAGCTCCATCTGCCCCATATTTAGTCTGGCCATGTCTGTAAGTTGTGTAGCCAGAATGTGCAGAGAACACACTGGCTGGCACTGCAAGAGTAAAACCACAGGCAACGAGGGTGCCACCCAAAGGGCTCTTCACCATGTGCAATGACATCACTCAATTTATGGCCCTTCAACAAAGTATCTTTCAGATGTAATAAATGTACCTTTTTTAGACTTTGATAGACACTTGGCAAAGGATTTCTAACAGTCTTCATACATAGGTTCTGTATTAGTATAACCACAATCCCAGGAGTTGTGCCCTAGGTAACAAAAGGCAATCTGGACCTCTGGTTATAAAATAATAATGGAAAGTTAATGAAAAAAAGCAGTGGTGTGGGGTGAGTATGCACATCTCTGTAACTGGAAGCATTGGGTGGAAATGCAAGTTTTATGTCTTCTTTGACCACAAATGTCCTGTAAATGCCTCCATGGACTAAGAGGTTACAAAAAAACCATTAAGGTATAGTAATTAAAAGCAAAATTGCCACAATGGTTTCCACTGTTACCTCTGAAGCTAAAAAGCACAGATAACTGCTTGTAGAAATAATAGACACCAGATAACATTACTTAATCAGTTGCTCCAATGTTACTATCCCAGGTAGGATTTCCAGCCCACATAGAACTCGTTAATATTGCTATATGCTGGTAGGAGCCAGCAATCATTGGAGTAACTGCAGCCCGCATCTGGGTTACTCTTACTAGTCATTGTGGGAGCTGTAACATTGCTGAATTGCAGGGGAGAGAGGATCCATTGGTGTGTTAGTATTACTAATCTCCAGATGTTGGTGTGCAAGAATCTAATTGGATCACTGACTAATCCAGGAGAGCACCACAGCTGAGAGGGCAATCAGGTCCAACAGTAGTATGGTTTGTAGCATAGTGGGAACTAATATCAGATTGGAAAAATGTGGCCAATAGTAAGGAGTGCAACCTGGAGGGTACAGGTGATGAGTCCACTACAAAAGTGTTTCCTTGCACCTGGTGATTTCATCAGAGGAGTGTCCCAAATGATTACTGTCTCCCAGTGCTTGGAAAATATAGTCTAAGTGTAATTAGTATTATAGTGGAATCTTAAATCTTCTCTAGCAAACATAATGCTGCTGAAAGTGAGGGAGGCAATTCACAGTGGAATGGATCATTCACATAACATACACAACATAAATGTTAATTGGTATAGACACAGAAAACACTGACACACGTTTCGCTGAAACACTGATGCACGTTTCGCTATTAAGTTTTAAAAGGAGGGAGCAGTAGTATATGTGCCTGGGTTACACCAGGAGAGAACAGTAGTATATGTGCCTGGGTTACACCAGGAGAGAGCAGTAGTATATGTGTCTGGGTTACACCAGGAGAGAGCAGTAGTATATGTGCCTGGGTTACACCAGGAGAGAGCAGTAGTATATGTGCCTGGGTTACACCAGGAGAGAACAGTAATATATGCGCCTGGGTTACACCAGAAAAGAATAGTAGTATACTGTATATGCCTGCATTGCACCAGGATGGAACAGTAGTATATGTGCTTGGGTTACACCAGGAGAAAACAGTAGTATATGCGCCTGGGTTACACCAGGAAAACAGTAGTATATGCGCCTGGGTTACACCAGGAAAGCAGTAGTATATGTGCCTGGGGTTACACTGGGAGAGAATAGTAGTATATGCACCTGGGTTACACCAGGAGAGAACAGTAGTATATGTGCCTGGGTTGCACCAGGATGGAACAGTAGTATATGTTCCTGGGTTGCACCAGGAGAGAACAGTAGTATATGTTCCTGGGTTACACCAGGAGAGAACAGTAGTATATGTGACTAGGTTACACCAGGAGAGAGCAGTAGTAAATGTGACTGAAGTTATGAATCAAGGTTGAAGCCCCACTTACTGCCCCTGGTGCTGCCACATCATTGCACTCTGTACATCCACAATATCTCAGCAGAAACCCGGCTCTCCACAGCACATGTTGGCTGCATGGGTGTGGCCATGTTGGATTTCCCCTTGTGACTCTTCAGTCCAATTCATGTGCTGCATATGTGCTCACATGAAGCAACATGGGGTATAGCGGTGGTAGATACCACTTACCTGAATAGCAGTGCTGTGGGGGGAGATGGAAGATGCAAACGTTTGTTGTGCTGTGGAGTCAGATACTTCCAGCAAGGGTGAACAAGCTCTTGAGAAGCAGAGTGCCCCTAGGCAAAACAGTAATGGCTGCTCCCCTCTGTCCAATTATGTATGTATACATATTTAGTAAGTAGGGCAGTCCTACCATTTACAGTCCATGCAAGATGCCATCTGGTACAGTAAAGTAGAAACATTTTGCAATTACTGGTAAATTTTGGTGTGACAGTACTAAAACAAGCATCCAAGTGCCACCCCCTGCCAAGTGTCGCTCCCTGACAAGTGCCGTCCCCTGACAAGTGCCACCCCTATGCAGGCACGTGCCTCACAAGCCTAATGGGAAATCCACCGCCGTGCTAATGTTGCTAAGAATGTCCTAGTACCCCCTAAGCCAGGTGTTTTTTCTTATGGTAACATTGTATCAGGTGCAAGTACTTCAGCTGGAGCAGTCCCAGTGAGAGTGGGGGGTGGGCAAGTTCCTACAAGTTACTGGATCTGGTATCAACTGTATTGTGTGTGCATAGATTTGGGGCCTTTTCAAGTGATGAGGACGATAAAGTGGTAGAGGAGGATGTAGTCCACTCAGATGAGGGTTTAGTTCTTGTAGAAAAAAAAACCAAGAAAAGAGCAAAGAAGCTCAGTCAGGGAAAGTTAACTAAAGAGACATGTGAAAGTTCCAATAGAGGAGTTGTAGAAAAGGAAAAGGGAAGGAAGTAGGAGAAGAGAGTAGTGAGGGTACAGGCTCTCAAGGAGAATTGTAATGGAATCCCACAAATCCTAAATTGGTTGAAGAAGTAGAGGCCGCATTTAGGGAGGAGATAGGTTTAACAGACCTAGTGGTTGACCCTCTGGGGGGGGGGGGTGGAATCCATGGACCCTTCAGTTTCTGACATGCCTGTTAAGCCTGTTGATTCCGCTGGCCCACTGATGGGTGGTTCTGGTCCTGTGGTCATTTTGGGCCATAAGCCTCCAGATGTGGGGCATCTAGATAAGAAGGAAATGGTAATGGAGGTGGTCCTGGCCTTGGTGGAGAAGAAGGAGGACCAGACTAAAGGAATTGTTGTCTCTTCTGTTGAGGCAATGGTGGATGTTGTGAATGGTGAAGGGGAGGAAGTTTTAATGGACGAAGATGGAAATATCCCGTCTGGGTTAAGTTGTACGCATTTTATGTCTTTGCATGAGGAGTCTAGAGTGCAAGTAAAGAGAAAGTGAGAGGAGAGGTCCTACCTCTGTAGCCCAGAACCATGGATTTTTTAGCTAGTTAGGTCAAGCAGGCAGGTCTGGTGGATATACATCTTCATTATTTCCTAGTCTTCATGGGTTTCACTTATTTAAGTGGTAGTCTAGGTTAAGCCAGTTGAGTTCTCTGATCACATTTGTCTGAGTGTTACGTTGAATGCTTCAGAAAGCTTAGGGCATTTCAATTCTGATCTCCTGAAGGATGAAGAAGTTAGACAGTCCTTTAAGGACTTCTTTCAATAACAAGAGACACTTTTTGAGGGGATCCGATCTGAAGATCGACACTGTCTAGGTCGACTATGTTTAGGTCGACCACTATATGTCGACAGTCACTAGGTCGACAGGGTTGGAAGGTGGACAGGGCTTCTAGGTCGACATGTGCTAGATTGACAGGTCAAAAGTTCGACATGAGTTTTTCACTTTTTTTTCTGTTTTTGAACTTTTTCATACTTAACGATCCACGTGGACTACGATTGGAACGGTAGTCTGTGCCGAGCGAAGCGAGGCACCTTGCTTGAAGCATGGCGAGTGAAGCGAGCCATGCGAGGGGACATGGTGCACTAATTGGGGATACCGGTCACTCTACGAAGAAAACAACACACAAATAAAACTCATGTTGACCTTCTGACCTGTCGACCTAGCACGTCGACCTAGAAACCCTGTCGACCTTCCAACCCTGTCGACCTAGTGACTGTCGACCTATAGTAATTGACCTAAACATTGTCGACCTAGACACTGTCGATCTAATGATCCACACCCCTTTCAGAGGCTGGCTGGAGTAGATTTGAGTGGTGGGAGGTCTTCAAAAAGAGAACTAGGTGCTTTTTTCGTAGCTGGTAGCAAAGAAAAACTTGAGAAAATGTAATACCAAGATCTGAAAAGTAAACTTGATTTCTTGTTCTCTAAGTGTGGAAATGGGGGCAAATCTCTGGAGTGAATGGCCTCTTTGATTTTGGATAGGGATTATCGGAATTGCCACTTGCCCGATCCTTACCAGAGTTGTAGGAAGACAGTCGACGCAATAAAGGTGAGAGGTTTGTTCAATGGCCAGTATGTTCTGTGTTGGCAAGATAGCATCTTGGGAGTTGTAAGATTGTGTTCCTCCAATGTTTTGTCTGAGAAGCCACTTATCAGAGAAACAATAAAGAAGGTTTCTAAGGGGACACCTAGGTTGGTAGGCCTTGATGCTTCTTTTGACTCCTTGGGCAGTGAAGTGACATTAGAGGAAGTAAAGGAGACCATAGATGGATTGTATATAAAGAAATCTACAGGTCTGGATGTCTTAACATCTGAATATTAGGTCCCTCATCTTGTGGAGGTCTGCAATTATAGCCTGGGTGACGGAGTGCTCCCTTCGTCCATGAAGTTGCCTGCCCTCATGCGGCTTTGCCCAATGGAAAATAAGAATGCAGCGGTGTGTGGATGCAGAAGGCAAGAAAATAGAAGGGAACGGAGATAAAATGTACTTAGTATAATTAAATGTAAATTATAGCATCAGTTTTGTTATTTATTTGCCACACCTCGTATATACAACTGTATGGCCATGCCCTGCAAGTGCCAGGTAGCCATGGGTATATGTACAGTAAGTCCATGCCCTGCAGGTGCCAGATAGCCATGGGTATATGTACAGTAAGTCCATGCCCTGCAGGTTCCAGGTAGCCATGGGTATATGTACAGTAAGTCCATGACCTGCAGGTGCCAGATAGCCATGGGTATATGTACAGTAAGTCCATGCCCTGCAGGTGCCAGGTAGCCATGTGTATATGTACAGTAAGTCCATGCCCTGCAGGTTCCAGGTAGCCATGGGTATATGTACAGTAAGTCCATGCCCTGCAGGTGCCAGATAGCCATGGGTATATGTACAGTAAGTCCATGCCCTGCAGGTGGCAGGTAGCAATGGGTATATGTACAGTAAGTCTATGCCCTGCAGGTGCCAGGTGGCCATGAGTATATGAACAGTAAGTCCATGCCCTGCAGGTGCCAGGTAGCCATGTGTATATGTACAGTAAGTCCATGCCCTGCAGGTGCCAGGTAGCCATGTGTATATGTACAGTAAGTCCATGCCCTGCAGGTGCCAGGTAGCCATGTGTATATGTACAGTAAGTCCATGCACTGCAGGTGCCAGGTAGCAATGTGTATATGTACAGTAAGTCCATGCCCTGCAGGTGCCAGGTAGCCATGGGTATAAGTACAGTAAGTCCATGCACTGCAGGCAGTGGCGGTTCTTGCCACGGGCAAGCAGTACTTTTGCCCGGGGTGCCGCCTTCCGGAGGGCGCCGGCGCCATCCGGAGGGCGCCGCACCAGGGCAAGATCCGCCACTGTGCCCCCCGCAGTGCCCTGCTGTGCCCCCTCCGCTTTGAAGGGAACCAGACGCGTAGCGTCTAGTTTCCCTTCATTGAGAAGACCTTAGTTGTGCGGTGCGCGATGACGTCATCGCGCACCGCACAGCAAAGGTCCTCTCCATGAAGGGAAACTAGACGCTACGGTCTAGTTTCCCTTCATGTAGAGGACCTTTGCTGTGCGATGCGCGATGACGTCATCGCGCACCGCACAGCATAGTGGCACAGACACTAGGGGTCATAATTGACCTCTAGTGTCTATGCTGTTCTATGGGAGAGACGTAATAATAACGTCTCTCCCATAGATCGAAGAGAAGAGAGGAGAAGAGCGGCGCCGCCGGCGGAGGGGGTCTGCAGCGGTCTGGATCAGGAACGGGGATGGTAAGTATACTTTTTTTTTATTTCATTTTTTCTTTCAGCGTCGTGACCTCGCCCCCATTTGAAGCCACGCCCCTATATTTTGCCCGGGGCGCCACAAAGCTAAGAACCGGCCCTGACTGCAGGTGCCAGGTAGCCATGTGTATATGTACAGTAAGTCCATGCCCTGCAGGAGGCAGGTAGCCATGGGTATATGAACAGTAAGTCCATGCCCTGCAGGTGCCAGGTAGCCATGTGTATATGTACAGTAAGTCCATGCCCTGCAGGTGCCAGGTAGCCATGTGTATATGTACAGTAAGTCCATGCCCTGCAGGTGGCAGGTAGCAATGGGTATATGTACAGTAAGTCCATGCCCTGCAGGTGCCAGGTAGCCATGGGTATATGTACAGTAAGTCCATGCACTGCAGGTGCCTGGTAGCCATGGGTATATGTACAGTAAGTCCATGCCCTGCAGGTGCCAGGTAGCCATGGGTATATGTACAGTAAGTCCATGCCCTGCAGGTGCCAGGTAGCCATGTGTATATGTACAGTAAGTCCATGCACTGCAGGTGCCAGGTAGCCATGTGTATATGTACAGTAAGTCCATGCCCTGCAGGTGCCAGGTAGCCATGTGTATATGTACAGTAAGTCCATGCACTGCAGGTGCCAGGTAGCCATGGGTATATGAACAGTAAGTCCATGCCCTGCAGGTGCCAGGTAGCCATGTGTATATGTACAGTAAGTCCATGCCCTGCAGGTGCCAGGTGGCCATGTGTATATGCTACAGTAAGTCCATGCCCTGCAGGTGCCAGGTAGCCATGTGTATATGTACAGTAAGTCCATGCCCTGCAGGTGGCAGGTAGCAATGGGTAAATGTACAGTAAGTCCATGCCCTGCAGGTGCCAGGTAGCCATGTGTATATGTACAGTAAGTCCATGCCCTGCAGGTGGCAGGTAGCCATGTGTATATGTACAGTAAGTCCATGCCCTGCAGGTGGCAGGTAGCCATGTGTATATGTACAGTAAGTCCATGCCCTGCAGGTGCCAGGTAGCCATGTGTATATGTACAGTAAGTCCATGCCCTGCAGGTGGCAGGTAGCCATGTGTATATGTACAGTAAGTCCATGCACTGCAAGTACCAGGTAGCATTGGGTATATGCTACAGTAAGTCCATGCCCTGCAGGTGCTAGGTAGCCATGGATATATGCTACAGTAAGTCAATGCCCTGCAGGTGCCAGGTAGCCATGTGTATATGTACAGTAAGTCCATGCCCTGCAGGTGGCAGGTAGCCATGTGTATATGTACAGTAAGTCCATGCCCTGCAGGTGCCTGGTGGCCATGAGTATATGAACAGTAAGTCCATGCCCTGCAGGTGCCTGGTGGCCATGAGTATATGAACAGTAAGTCCATGCCCTGCAGGTGGCAGGTAGCAATGGGTAAATGTACAGTAAGTCCATGCCCTGCAGGTGCCAGGTAGCCATGTGTATATGTACAGTAAGTCCATGCCCTGCAGGTGGCAGGTAGCCATGTGTATATGTACAGTAAGTCCATGCCCTGCAGGTGGCAGGTAGCCATGTGTATATGTACAGTAAGTCCATGCCCTGCAGGTGCCATGTAGCCATGTGTATATGTACAGTAAGTCCATGCCCTGCAGGTGGCAGGTAGCCATGTGTATATGTACAGTAAGTCCATGCACTGCAAGTACCAGGTAGCATTGGGTATATGCTACAGTAAGTCCATGCCCTGCAGGTGCTAGGTAGCCATGGATATATGCTACAGTAAGTCCATGCCCTGCAGGTGCCAGGTAGCCATGTGTATATGTACAGTAAGTCCATGCCCTGCAGGTGGCAGGTAGCCATGTGTATATGTACAGTAAGTCCATGCCCTGCAGGTGCCTGGTGGCCATGAGTATATGAACAGTAAGTCCATGCCCTGCAGGTGCCTGGTGGCCATGAGTATATGAACAGTAAGTCCATGCCCTGCAGTTGCCAGGTAGCCATGTGTATATGTACAGTAAGTCCATGCCCTGCAGGTGCCTGGTGGCCATGAGTATATGAACAGTAAGTCCATGCCCTGCAGGTGCCAGGTAGCCATGTGTATATGTACAGTAAGTCCATGCCCTGCAGGTGCCAGGTAGCCATGTGTATATGTACAGTAAGTCCATGCCCTGCAGGTGGCAGGTAGCAATGTGTATATGTACAGTAAGTCCATGCCCTGCAGGTGGCAGGTAGCAATGGGTATATGTACAGTAAGTCGATGCCCTGCAGGTGCCAGGTAGCCATGTGTATATGTACAGTAAGTCCATGCCCTGCAGGTGCCAGGTGGCCATGTGTATATGCTACAGTAAGTCCATGCCCTGCAGGTGCCAGGTAGCCATGTGTATATGTACAGTAAGTCCATGCCCTGCAGGTGGCAGGTAGCAATGGGTATATGTACAGTAAGTCCATTCCCTGCAGGTGCCAGGTGGCCATGGATATATGCTACAGTAAGTCCATGCCCTGCAGGTGCCAGATAGCCATTGGTATATGTACAGTAAGTCCATGCCCTGCAGGTGCCAGATAGCCATGTGTATATGTACAGTAAGTCCATGCCCTGCAGGTGGCAGGTAGCAATGGGTATATGTACATTAAGTCCATGCCCTGCAGGTGCCAGGTAGCCATGTGTATATGTACAGTAAGTCCATGCCCTGCAGGTGCCAGGTAGCCATGTGTATATGTACAGTAAGTCCATGCCCTGCAGGTGGCATGTAGCCATGTGTATATGTACAGTAAGTCCATGCCCTGCAGGTGCCAGGTAGCCATGTGTATATGTACAGTAAGTCCATGCCCTGCAGGTTCCAGGTAGCCATGGGTATATGTACAGTAAGTCCATGCCCTGCAGGTGGCAGGTAGCAATGTGTATATGTACAGTAAGTCCATGCCCTGCAGGTGCCTGGTAGCCATGGGTATATGAACAGTAAGTCTATACCCTGCAGGTGCCAGATAGCCATGTGTATATGCTACAGTAAGTCCATGCCCTGCAGGTGCCAGGTAGCCATTGGTATATGTACAGTAAGTCCATGCCCTGCAGGTGCCAGGTAGCAATGGGTATATGCTACAGTAAGTCCATGCCCTGCAGGTGCCAGGTAGCCATGTGTATATGTACAGTAAGTCCATGCCCTGCAGGTGCCAGGTAGCAATGGGTATATGTACAGTAAGTCCATGCCCTGCAGGTGGCAGGTAGCAATGGGTATATGTACAGTAAGTCCATGCCCTGCAGGTGCCAGGTGGCCATGTGTATATGTACAGTAAGTCCATGCCCTGCAGGTGCCAGGTGGCCATGTGTATATGTACAGTAAGTCCATGCCCTGCAGGTGCCAGGTGGCCATGTGTATATGTACAGTAAGTCCATGCCCTGCAGGTGCCTGGTGGCCATATGTATATGTACAGTAAGTCCATGCCCTGCAGGTGCCAGGTGGCCATATGTATATGTACAGTAATTCCATGCCCTGCAGGTGCCAGGTGGCCATGGATATATGCTACCATAAGTAGTGTTGTAATGATCGTTGGAACATGTATCTAAGCTTATAATACAGAAATTTAATCTTTGCTGGAATCTGTGAAGTATATTGGTGTATTGTGTTGTTTTTTTGTTCTTTGACCTTAGGAAATAGTGTGACTAGATAACTAATTGACTAATTAATATGAACACTTTATTATTAAAGCAACAAACAAATAAAGAAGAGTAATAATCAATGTTTATCTATGTGATCACGCAATGCAGTTGCATCATCTTTGTCTTGACATAGGATGGTGTCCATCCAGGGGGCTCCTTCCACCTCTAAGCAGATGCCTGGAATTGATTTATGTACAGACTGACATCTTATTGCAATCTCATATTCTGCATGAAGCCGGATATCTTTTGCCTAGCTTGCCTTATGCCTTGACTGTCACGTAGAGATGAGCGCCGGAAATTTTTCGGGTTTTGTGTTTTGGTTTTGGGTTCGGTTCCGCGGCCGTGTTTTGGGTTCGACCGCGTTTTGGCAAAACCTCACCGAATTTTTTTTGTCGGATTCGGGTGTGTTTTGGATTCGGGTGTTTTTTTCAAAAAACCCTAAAAAACAGCTTAAATCATAGAATTTGGGGGTCATTTTGATCCCAAAGTATTATTAACCTCAAAAACCATAATTTCCACTCATTTTCAGTCTATTCTGAATACCTCACACCTCACAATATTATTTTTAGTCCTAAAATTTGCACCGAGGTCGCTGTGTGAGTAAGATAAGCGACCCTAGTGGCCGACACAAACACCGGGCCCATCTAGGAGTGGCACTGCAGTGTCACGCAGGATGTCCCTTCCAAAAAACCCTCCCCAAACAGCACATGAAGCAAAGAAAAAAAGAGGCGCAATGAGGTAGCTGTGTGAGTAAGATAAGCGACCCTAGTGGCCGACACAAACACCGGGCCCATCTAGGAGTGGCACTGCAGTGTCACGCAGGATGTCCCTTCCAAAAAACCCTCCCCAAACAGCACATGACGCAAAGAAAAAAAGAGGCGCAATGAGGTAGCTGACTGTGTGAGTAAGATAAGCGACCCTAGTGGCCGACACAAACACCGGGCCCATCTAGGAGTGGCACTGCAGTGTCACGCAGGATGTCCCTTCCAAAAAACCCTCCCCAAACAGCACATGACGCAAAGAAAAAAAGAGGCGCAATGAGGTAGCTGTGTGAGTAAGATAAGCGACCCTAGTGGCCGACACAAACACCGGGCCCATCTAGGAGTGGCACTGCAGTGTCACGCAGGATGTCCCTTCCAAAAAACCCTCCCCAAACAGCACATGACGCAAAGAAAAAAAGAGGCGCAATGAGGTAGCTGACTGTGTGAGTAAGATAAGCGACCCTAGTGGCCGAAAAACAAACACCGGGCCCATCTAGGAGTGGCACTGCAGTGTCACGCAGGATGTCCCTTCCAAAAAACCCTCCCCAAACAGCACATGACGCAAAGAAAAAAAGAGGCGCAATGAGGTAGCTGACTGTGTGAGTAAGATAAGCGACCCTAGTGGCCGACACAAACACCGGGCCCATCTAGGAGTGGCACTGCAGTGTCACGCAGGATGTCCCTTCCAAAAAACCCTCCCCAAACAGCACATGACGCAAAGAAAAAAAGAGGCGCAATGAGGTAGCTGACTGTGTGAGTAAGATAAGCGACCCTAGTGGCCGACACAAACACCGGGCCCATCTAGGAGTGGCACTGCAGTGTCACGCAGGATGTCCCTTCCAAAAAACCCTCCCCAAACAGCACATGACGCAAAGAAAAAAAGAGGCGCAATGAGGTAGCTGACTGTGTGAGTAAGATAAGCGACCCTAGTGGCCGACACAAACACCGGGCCCATCTAGGAGTGGCACTGCAGTGTCACGCAGGATGGCCCTTCCAAAAAACCCTCCCCAAACAGCACATGACGCAAAGAAAAATAAAAGAAAAAAGAGGTGCAAGATGGAATTGTCCTTGGGCCCTCCCACCCACCCTTATGTTGTATAAACAAAACAGGACATGCACACTTTAACCAACCCATCATTTCAGTGACACGGTCTGCCACACGACTGTGACTGATATGACGGGTTGGTTTGGACCCCCCCCAAAAAAAGAAGCAATTAATCTCTCCTTGCACAAACTGGCTCTACAGAGGCAAGATGTCCACCTCATCATCATCCTCCGATATATCACCGTGTACATCCCCCTCCTCACAGATTATCAATTCGTCCCCACTGGAATCCACCATCTCAGCTCCCTGTGTACTTTGTGGAGGCAATTGCTGCTGGTCAATGTCTCCGCGGAGGAATTGATTATAATTCATTTTAATGAACATCATCTTCTCCACATTTTCTGGATGTAACCTCGTACGCCGATTGCTGACAAGGTGAGCGGCGGCACTAAACACTCTTTCGGAGTACACACTTGTGGGAGGGCAACTTAGGTAGAATAAAGCCAGTTTGTGCAAGGGCCTCCAAATTGCCTCTTTTTCCTGCCAGTATAAGTACGGACAGTGTGACGTGCCTACTTGGATGCGGTCACTCATATAATCCTCCACCATTCTTTCAATGGGGAGAGAATCATATGCAGTGCCAGTAGACGACATGTCCGTATCCGTAATCGTTGTCAGGTCCTTCAGTCCGGACCAGATGTCAGCATCAGCAGTCGCTCCAGACTGCCCTGCATCACCGCCAGCGGGTGGGCTCGGAATTCTGAGCCTTTTCCTCGCACCCCCAGTTGCGGGAGAATGTGAAGGAGGAGATGTTGACAGGTCGCGTTCCGCTTGACTTGACAATTTTCTCACCAGCAGGTCTTTCAACCCCAGCAGACTTGTGTCTGCCGGAAAGAGAGATCCAAGGTAGGCTTTAAATCTAGGATCGAGCACGGTGGCCAAAATGTAGTGCTCTGATTTCAACAGATTGACCACCCGTGAATCCTTGTTAAGCGAATTAAGGGCTCCATCCACAAGTCCCACATGCCTAGCGGAATCGCTCCGTGTTAGCTCCTCCTTCAATGTCTCCAGCTTCTTCTGCAAAAGCCTGATGAGGGGAATGACCTGACTCAGGCTGGCAGTGTCTGAACTGACTTCACGTGTGGCAAGTTCAAAGGGCATCAGAACCTTGCACAACGTTGAAATCATTCTCCACTGCGCTTGAGACAGGTGCATTCCACCTCCTATATCGTGCTCAATTGTATAGGCTTGAATGGCCTTTTGCTGCTCCTCCAACCTCTGAAGCATATAGAGGGTTGAATTCCACCTCGTTACCACTTCTTGCTTCAGATGATGGCAGGGCAGGTTCAGTAGTTTTTGGTGGTGCTCCAGTCTTCTGTACGTGGTGCCTGTACGCCGAAAGTGTCCCGCAATTCTTCTGGCCACCGACAGCATCTCTTGCACGCCCCTGTCGTTTTTTAAAAAATTCTGCACCACCAAATTCAAGGTATGTGCAAAACATGGGACGTGCTGGAATTTGCCCATATTTAATGCACACACAATATTGCTGGCGTTGTCCGATGCCACAAATCCACAGGAGAGTCCAATTGGGGTAAGCTATTCCGCGATGATCTTCCTCAGTTGCCGTAAGAGGTTTTCAGCTGTGTGCGTATTCTGGAAACCGGTGATACAAAGCGTAGCCTGCCTAGGAAAGAGTTGGCGTTTGCGAGATGCTGCTACTGGTGCCGCCGCTGCTGTTCTTGCGGCGGGAGTCCATACATCTACCCAGTGGGCTGTCACAGTCATATAATCCTGACCCTGCCCTGCTCCACTTGTCCACATGTCCGTGGTTAAGTGGACATTGGGTACAACTGCATTTTTTAGGACATTGGTGAGTCTTTTTCTGACGTCCGTGTACATTCTCGGTATCGCCTGTCTAGAGAAGTGGAACCTAGATGGTATTTGGTAACGGGGGCACACTGCCTCAATAAATTGTCTAGTTCCCTGTGAACTAACGGCGGATACCGGACGCACGTCTAACACCAACATAGTTGTCAAGGCCTCAGTTATCCGCTTTGCAACAGGATGACTGCTGTGATATTTCATCTTCCTCGCAAAGGACTGTTGAACAGTCAATTGCTTACTGGAAGTAGTACAAGTGGGCTTACGACTTCCCCTCTGGGATGACCATCGACTCCCAGCAGCAACAACAGCAGCGCCAGCAGCAGTAGGCGTTACACGCAAGGATGCATCGGAGGAATCCCAGGCAGGAGAGGAATCATCAGAATTGCCAGTGACATGGCCTGCAGGACTATTGGCATTCCTGGGGAAGGAGGAAATTGACACTGAGGGAGTTGGTGGGGTGGTTTGCGTGAGCTTGGTTACAAGAAAAAGGGATTTACTGGTCAGTGGACTGCTTCCGCTGTCGGCCAAAGTTTTTGAACTTGTCACTGACTTATTATGAATGCGCTGCAGGTGACGTATAAGGGAGGATGTTCCGAGGTGGTTAACGTCCTTACCCCTACTTATTACAGCTTGACAAAGGGAACACACGGCTTGACAAATGTTGTCCGCATTTCTGGTGAAATACTTCCACACCGAAGAGCTGATTTTTTTGGTATTTTCACCAGGCATGTCAACGGCCATATTCTTCCCACGGACAACAGGTGTCTCCCTGGGTGCCTGACTTAAACAAACCACCTCACCATCAGAATCCTCCTGGTCAATTTCCTCCCCAGCGCCAGCAACACCCATATCCTCCTCATCCTGGTGTACTTCAACACTGACATCTTCAATCTGACTATCAGGAACTGGACTGCGGGTGCTCCTTCCAGCACTTGCAGGGGGCGTGCAAATGGTGGAAGGCGCATGCTCTTCACGTCCAGTGTTGGGAAGGTCAGGCATCGCAACCGACACAATTGGACTCTCCTTGTGGATTTGGGATTTCGAAGAACGCACAGTTCTTTGCTGTGCTTTTTCCAGCTTGAGTCTTTTCATTTTTCTAGCGAGAGGCTGAGTGCTTCCATCCTCATGTGAAGCTGAACCACTAGCCATGAACATAGGCCAGGGCCTCAGCCGTTCCTTGCCACTCCGTGTGGTAAATGGCATATTGGCAAGTTTACGCTTCTCCTCCGACAATTTTATTTTAGGTTTTGGAGTCCTTTTTTTACTGATATTTGGTGTTTTGGATTTGACATGCTCTGTACTATGACATTGGGCATCGGCCTTGGCAGACGACGTTGCTGGCATTTCATCGTCTCGGCCATGACTAGTGGCAGCAGCTTCAGCACGAGGTGGAAGTGGATCTTGATCTTTCCCTAATTTTGGAACCTCAACATTTTTGTTCTCCATATTTTAATAGGCACAACTAAAAGGCACCTCAGGTAAACAATGGAGATGGATGGATACTAGTATACAATTATGGATGGACTGCCGAGTGCCGACACAGAGGTAGCTACAGCCGTGGACTACCGTACTGTACTGTGTCTGCTGCTAATATAGACTGGATGATAATGAGATGTAGTATGTATAAAGAAGAAAGAAAAAAAAACCACGGGTAGGTGGTATACAATTATGGATGGACTGCCGAGTGCCGACACAGAGGTAGCTACAGCCGTGGACTACCGTACTGTACTGTGTCTGCTGCTAATATAGACTGGATGATAATGAGATGTAGTATGTATAAAGAAGAGAAAAAAAACCACGGGTAGGTGGTATACAATTATGGATGGACTGCCGAGTGCCGACACAGAGGTAGCTACAGCCGTGGACTACCGTACTGTACTGTGTCTGCTGCTAATATAGACTGGATGATAATGAGATGTAGTATGTATAAAGAAGAAAGAAAAAAAAAACACGGGTAGGTGGTATACAATTATGGACGGACTGCCGAGTGCCGACACAGAGGTAGCTACAGCCGTGGACTACCGTACTGTACTGTGTTCTGCTGCTAATATAGACTGGATGATAATGAGATGTAGTATGTATAAAGAAGAAAGAAAAAAAAACCACGGGTAGGTGGTATACAATTATGGATGGACTGCCGAGTGCCGACACAGAGGTAGCTACAGCCGTGGACTACCGTACTGTACTGTGTCTGCTGCTAATATAGACTGGATGATAATGAGATGTAGTATGTATAAAGAAGGAAAAAAAAACCACGGGTAGGTGGTATACAATTATGGATGGACTGCCGAGTGCCGACACAGAGGTAGCTACAGCCGTGGACTACCGTACTGTACTGTGTCTGCTGCTAATATAGACTGGATGATAATGAGATGTAGTATGTATAAAGAAGAAAGAAAAAAAAACCACGGGTAGGTGGTATACAATTATGGACGGACTGCCGAGTGCCGACACAGAGGTAGCTACAGCCGTGGACTACCGTACTGTACTGTGTCTGCTGCTAATATAGACTGGTTGATAATGAGATGTAGTATGTATAAAGAAGAAAGAAAAAAAAACCACGGGTAGGTGGTATACAATTATGGATGGACTGCCGAGTGCCGACACAGAGGTAGCTACAGCCGTGGACTACCGTACTGTACTGTGTCTGCTGCTAATATAGACTGGATGATAATGAGATGTAGTATGTATAAAGAAGAAAAAAAAAACCACGGGTAGGTGGTATACAATTATGGATGGACTGCCGAGTGCCGACACAGAGGTAGCTACAGCCGTGGACTACCGTACTGTACTGTGTCTGCTGCTAATATAGACTGGATGATAATGAGATGTAGTATGTATAAAGAAGAAAGAAAAAAAAAACCACGGGTAGGTGGTATACAATTATGGATGGACTGCCGAGTGCCGACACAGAGGTAGCTACAGCCGTGAACTACCATACTGTGTCTGCTGTGACTGGATGATAAATAATGATATAAAAAATATATATATATCACTACTGCAGCCGGACAGGTATATATTATATAATGACGGACCTGCTGGACACTGTCTGTCAGCAGAATGAGTTTTTTATAGAATAAAAAAACACCACACAAGTCACACGACGAGTGTTTAACTTTTTCAGGCAATCACAATATAGTATACTATACTGGTGGTCAGTGTGGTCAGGTCACTGGTCAGTCACACTGGCAGTGGCACTCCTGCAGCAAAAGTGTGCACTGTTTAATTTTAATAATATGTACTCCTGGCTCCTGCTATAACCTATAACTGCTCCCCAGTCTCCCCCACAATTAAGCTGTGTGAGCACAGTCAGATATATATACATAGATGATGCAGCACACTGGGCTGAGCACAGATATGGTATGTGACTGAGTCACTGTGTATCGTTTTTTTCAGGCAGAGAACGGATTATATTAAATAAAACTGCACTGGTGGTCACTGGTCAGTGGTCAGTCACTAGTAAACTCTGCACTCTCTAGTACTCCTAAGCTCCAGTAAATCAAGTGTCTCTGTCTCAATCTCACTCTCTCTCTTCTAATCTAAATGGAGAGGACGCCAGCCACGTCCTCTCCCTATCAATCTCAATGCACGTGTGAAAATGGCGGCGACGCGCGGCTCCTTATATAGAATCCGAGTCTCGCGATAGAATCCGAGCCTCGCGAGAATCCGACAGCGTCATGATGACGTTCGGGCGCGCTCGGGTTAACCGAGCAAGGCGGGAAGATCCGAGTCGCTCGGATCCGTGTAAAAAAAGCTGAAGTTCGGGCGGGTTCGGATTCCGAGGAACCGAACCCGCTCATCTCTACTGTCACGGCGGAGGTTTTTGTGAATCCGGACTAGGTTGAGCTGCTGGGTTTTGGCTTGAGATCTTAGTACGGATCGGGCAGGCTTAATATAGGGTCTACTCATTCTTAGATGTGGCAGTTTGGCTATTCAGGAACACCAGGATGGACGCTGTGTCAGGTAAGTAGAGTTGGTGATGTGGTACCAGCTATATGGGGAACTGGAGCACGGGGGTTTTGGATTACTAGTGTAATAGGATAGCTGGAATGTTCATAACACCTAGAGTTCACTATCACTGGGATGAGATTAATCAGTGAATTAGGAGATGCTGCAATAGAATTGCAGGAGCAGCTTTTCAGGAACGATGGGATAGGCTGTACCAGCGAATTAGGAGATGCTGCAATGGAGTTGCAGGAGCAGCTTTTCAGGAATGATGAGATAGGCTGTACCGGTGAATCTAAATATGCTGCAATGATGAACTGAGCAGCCCTTAAGGATCACTGGGATTGGCTGCAGAGGCGTAACCGTGGGAGGCAACTGTAGTAGGCAATGGAGTCGGCTGCTACCGGGCTCCTACTCTGTAGGGGGGCACCTCTCCTTCCATTCCGTGTTCAGCTGCCGCTATCTTTTCTAACTATATGAAGTTACTTCTCTGACAATTACTGTACACGTAACTTCATATAGTTAGAATTCTCATGCTTCCTTTATAGGCGCAAATAGCTCCACCAGTCAGGTGCTTGTTTCCAGTGTAATAGGGCGTGGGTTCTAATCCTGGGTACGACACTTGTAAAATAACAGTCAGAGAAATAATCAGCATTGCGAGTGACAGAGCAGATCTATGTAGAGTGAGGCTGCACACTATGGAGATCTGCCTAGCTGCAATGGTTTTAAATTGACAAATAGCTGGAGCAAATCACTTGATCAGTAAGGTGTCTGCCTTCCATGTAACAAGTCATGGGTTCTAATCCTGTGCATGACTGCCAAGAAATGTGTAACTTAAAATAAACGACAATTATATATTTCTGGTGAAAATGAAATCTTCAATATTTTAACAATTGTTTTAAGTGTATTTTAATTAAAAAAAATCTGTATTATACATTGGGTGTATCTGTGCACAAGGTTATAACAGTCTATCCTCAGCTCATATCCTCTACCATTTCTAATGGTTGATTAACCAATTGAGACATCTCTAATTACAGTGCTCATCAAATAAAATCTTACTTTATATATATATATATATATATATATATATATATTTATTTATATATATATATATATGGACCAGAAAAAACGAGGCGGCACTCCAAGATTTGAAATCAGGAAAACTTTAGTGCACACAAGCTAGTGCAACACATCAACGTTTCGGGGCGTTCTGCCCCATCATCAGGATAACGGGTGTAAGTGAACACAAATATTTATACTCACCAGCTCCACCGTTCCCGCTCACCGCCGGACACCGTCCCAGGACTCCTCGACACTTCCGGTGAGACTCCGCGGAAGTGACATAACCACAGGTCCCAGCGCCAGGGGCAGCCTAGGGAAGGGGAACACAGGACGTGTTACCATAGTAACTTCACAATACATTACAAGTCACGTGATTAAACAAGGAAGTAAGGTGCAGAATAAATATACCGCACAGAAGTAGTGCATGAAATCAATATAAATACATCTAATACATATAATAAATGATAAAAAGTGCTCATAAAATACATCTGACATAAAATACATCTGGCATACATATAGGACACCAAAAAGCATAACTCATTGCAATCATAATACCTTATTTAAAACGGCAGTATATATATATATATATATATATATATATATATATATATATATATATAAAACTCCCTCTTAGCTGAATTCAGCCTATTACTCCTATGGATTAATCACTGTGCTACCACTTATTGTAAAGGGCTATATGTGGTTCTCTTACCACTAACAGCCAAACAGTTTCTACCGCTACTACTTAATATTATATATATATATATATAGCAGCAAAAGAAGGCGGCACTCTACATTGGGGTCCGTGTGATTATTACAAGTGCCGCCTTCTTTTGCTGTTTATGGTGACTGACCGCTTCGGCCGAATACACCTGGAGGACACCGGATGCAAAGTATGCATAAAGTACAGTGTGGAGTGCCGGCTCTGCTATTGTTATATATATATATATATATATATATATATATATATACACACACACACATTTTTTTCCAGAACACTCCATATACACACACACATATATTATTATTATTATCCTTTATTTATATGGCGCCACAAGGGTTCTGCAGCGCCCAATTACAGAGTACATAAATAATAAAACAGGAAAACAGCAACTTACAGTTGATGACAGTATAGGACAAGTACAGGGCAAATACACATAGCTACATCAGCAGATGACACTGGAATAAGTATCAGGTGGCAGAAGACTGCTGGATGTGGTACAGTTGAAGATTATTAAAGTAAGACAAAGGATAAGCACATGAGGGAAGAGGGCCCTGCTCGTGAGTAGTGATGAGCGGGTTCGGTTCCTCGGAATCCGAACCCCCCCGAACTTCACCCATTTTACACAGTTCCGAGGCAGACTCAAATCTTCCCGCCTTGCTCGGTTAACCCGAGCGCGCCCGAACGTTATCATCCCGCTGTCGGATTCTCGCGAGATTCGGATTCTATATAAGGAGCCGCGCGTCGCCGCCATTTTTCACTCGTGCATTGGATATGATAGTGAGAGGACGTGGCTGGCGTCCTCTCACTTTGTTTCAGGGGGCTGCAAATATCTTTATTCTGGGGACCAGCAGCATTATAGGAGGAGTACAGTGCAGAGTTTTGCTGACCAGTGACCACCAGTATTATACGTTCTCTGCCTGAAAAATGCTCCATATCTGTGCTCAGTGTGCTGCATATATCTGTGCTCACACTGCTTTATTGTGGGGACTGGGGACCAGCAGTATTATATAGGAGGAGTACAGTGCAGAGTTTTGCTGACCAGTGACCACCAGCATACGTTGTCTGCCTGAAAAACACTCCATATCTGTGCTCAGTGTGCTGCTTTATTGTGGGGACTGGGGACCACCAGTATAATATTATATAGGAGGAGTACAGTGCAGAGTTTTGCTGACCAGTGACCAGTGACCACCAGTATTATACGTTCTCTGCCTGAAAAACGCTCCATATCTGTGCTCAGTGTGCTGCATATATCTGTGCTCACACTGCTTTATTGTGGGGACTGGGGACCAGCAGTATTATATAGGAGAAGTACAGTGCAGAGTTTTGCTGACCAGTGACCACCAGTATACGTTGTCTGCCTGAAAAACGCTCCATATCTGTGCTCAGTGTGCTGCATATATCTGTGCTCACACTTCTTTATTGTGGGGACTGGGGACCAGCAGTATATTATATAGGAGGAGTACAGTGCAGAGTTTTGCTGACCAGTGACCACCAGTATTATACGTTCTCTGCCTGAAAAACGCTCCATATCTGTGCTCAGTGTGCTGCATATATCTGTGCTCACACTGCTTTATTGTGGGGACTGGGGACCAGCAGTATTATATAAGAGGAGTACAGTGCAGAGTTTTGCTGACCAGTGACCACCAATATTATACGTTCTCTGCCTGAAAAACGCTCCATATCTGTGCAGCATTGTAGTATATAGTAGGAGTACAGTGCATAATTTTGCTGACCACCAGTATATAATATATAGGAGTACGGTACAGAAGGCCACTGCTCTACCTACCTCTGTGTCATCACGTATACTATCCATCCATACCTGTGGTGCATTTCAGTTTTGCACAGTTTGCTGACTACCAGTATATAATATATAGCAGTACGGTACAGTAGGCCACTGCTCTACCTACCTCTGTGTCGTCAAGTATACTATCCATCCATACCTGTGGTGCATTTCAGTTTTGCACAGTTTGCTGACCACCAGTATATAATATATAGCAGTACGGTACAGTAGGCCACTGCTCTACCTACCTCTGTGTCGTCAAGTATACTATCCATCCATACCTGTGGTGCATTTCAGTTGTGCGCAGTATATATAGTAGTAGGCCATTGCTATTGATACTGGCATATAATTCCACACATTAAAAAATGGAGAACAAAAATGTGGAAGGTAAAATAGGGAAAGATCAAGATCCACTTCCACCTCGTGCTGAAGCTTCTGCCACTAGTCATGGCCGAGATGATGAAATGCCATCAACGTCGTCTGCCAAGGCCGATGCCCAATGTCATAGTAGAGAGCATGTAAAATCCAAAACACAAAAGTTCAGTAAAATGACCCAAAAATCAAAATTAAAAGCATCTGAGGAGAAGCGTAAACTTGCCAATATGCCATTTACGACACGGAGTGGCAAGGAACGGCCGAGGCCCTGGCCTATGTTCATGGCTAGTGGTTCAGCTTCACATGAGGATGGAAGCACTCATCCTCTCGCTAGAAAAATGAAAAGACTTAAGCTGGCAAAAGCACAGCAAAGGACTGTGCGTTCTTCTAAATCACAAATCCCCAAGGAAAGTCCAATTGTGTCGGGTGCGATGCCTGACCTTCCCAACACTGGACGGGAAGAGGTGGCGCCTTCCACCATTTGCACGCCACCTGCAAGTGCTGGAAGGAGCACCCGCAGTCCAGTTCCTGATAGTCAAATTGAAGATGTCAGTGTTGAAGTACACCAGGATGAGGATATGGGTGTTGCTGGCGCTGAGGAGAAAATTGACAAGGAGGATTCTGATGGTGAGGTGGTTTGTTTAAGTCAGGCACCCGGGGAGACACCTGTTGTCCGTGGGATGAATATGGCCATTGACATGCCTGGTCAAATTACAAAAAAAAAATCATCTCTTCGGTGTGGAATTATTTTAACACAAATGCGGACAACAGGTGTCAAGCCGTGTGTTGCCTTTGTCAAGCTGTAATAAGTAGGGGTAAGGACGTTAACCACCTCGAAACATCCTCCCTTATACGTCACCTTCAGCGCATTCATCATAAGTCAGTGACAAGTTCAAAAAGTTTGGATGACAACGGAAGCAGTCCACTGACCAATAAATCCCTTCCTCTTGTAACCAAGCTCCTGCAAACCACACCACCAACTCCCTCAGTGTCAATTTCCTCCTTACACAGGAAAGCCAATAGTCCTGCAGGCCATGTCACTGTCAAGTCTGACGAGTCCTCTCCTGCCTGGGATTCCTCCAATGCATCCTTGGGTGTAATGCCTCCTGCTGCTGACGCTGCTGTTGTTGCTGCTGGGAGTCGATCGTCATCCCAGAGGGGAAGTCGGAAGACCACTTGTACTACTTCCAGTAAGCAATTGACTGTCCAACAGTCCTTTGCTAGGAAGATGAAATATCACAGCAGTCATCCTGCTGCAAAGCGGATAACTCAGGCCTTGGCAGCCTGGGCGGTGAGAAACGTCTTTCCGTTATCCACCATTAATTCACAGGCAACTACAGACTTGATTGAGGTTCTGTGTCCCCGGTACCAAATACCATCTAGGTTCCATTTCTCTAGGCAGGCGATACCGAAAATGTACACAGACCTCAGAAAAAGGGTCACCAGTGTCCTAAAAAATGCAGTTGTACCCAATGTCCACTTAACCACGGACATGTGGACAAGTGGAGCAGGGCAGACTCAGGACTATATGACTGTGACAGCCCACTGGGTAGATGTATTGCCTCCCGCAGCAAGAACAGCAGCGGCGGCACTAGTAGCAGCATCTCGCAAACGCCAACTCGTTCCTAGGCAGGCTACGCTTTGTATCACCGCTTTCCAGAAGAGGCACACAGCTGACAACCTCTTATGGAAACTGAGGAACATCATCGCAGAATGGCTTACCCCAAATGGACTCTCCTGGGGATTTGTGACATCGGACAACGCCAGCAATATTGTGCGTGCATTACATCTGAGCAAATTCCAGCACGTCCCATGTTTTGCACATACATTGAATTTGGTGGTGCAGAATTATTTAAAAAACGACAGGGGTGTGCAAGAGATGCTGTCGGTGGCCCGAAGAATTGCGGGCCACTTTCGGCATTCAGCCACCGTGTGCCGAAGACTGGAGCACCAGCAAACAGTCCTGAACCTGCCCTGCCATCATGTGAAGCAAGAGGTGGTTACGAGGTGGAATTCAACCCTCTATATGCTTTAGAGGATGGAGGAGCAGCAAAAGGCCATTCAAGCCTATACATCTGCCTACGATATAGGCAAATGAGGGGGAATGCACCTGACTCAAGCGCAGTGGAGAATGATTTCAACGTTGTGCAAGGTTCTGCAACCCTTTGAACTTGCCGCACGTGAAGTCAGTTCAGACACTGCCAGCCTGAGTCAGGTCATTCCCCTCATCAGGCTGTTGCAGAAGAAGCTGGAGACATTGAAGGAGGAGCTAAAACAGAGCGATTCCGCTAGGCATGTGGGACTTGTGGATGGAGCCCTTAATTCGCTTAACCAGGATTCACGGGTGGTCAATCTGCTGAAATCAGAGCACTACATTTTGGCCACCGTGCTCGATCCTAGATTTAAAACCTACGTTGTATCTCTCTTTCCGGCAGACACAAGTCTGCAGAGGTTCAAAGACCTGCTGGTGAGAAAATTGTCAAGTCAAGCGGAACGTGACCCGTCAACAGCTCCTCCTTCACATTCTCCCGCAACTGGGGGAGCGAGCAAAAGGCTAAGAATTCCGAGTCCACCCGCTGGCGGTGATGCAGGGCAGTCTGGAGCGAGTGCTGACATCTGGTCCGGACTGAAGGACCTGCCAACGATTACTGACATGTCGTCTACTGTCACTGCATATGATTCTCTCACCATTGAAAGAATGGTGGAGGATTATATGAGTGACCGCATCCAAGTAGGCACGTCAGACAGTCCGTACGTATACTGGCAGGAAAAAGAGGCAATTAGGAGGCCCTTGCAGAAACTGGCTTTTTTTTACCTAAGTTGCCTACCCTCCAGTGTGTACTCCGAAAGAGTGTTTAGTGCAGCCGCTCACCTTGTCAGCAATCGGCGTACGAGGTTACTTCCAGAAAATTTGAAGAAGATGATGTTCATCAAAATGAATTATAATCAATTCCTCCGTGGAGACATTCACCAGCAATTGCCTCCAGAAAGTACACAGGGACCTGAGATGTTGGATTCCAGTGGGGACGAATTAATAATCTGTGAGGAGGGGGATGTACACAGTGAAAGGGGTGAGGAATCGGACGATGATGATGAGGTGGACATCTTGCCTCTGTAGAGCCAGTTTGTGCAAGGAGAGATTGATTGCTTCTTTTTTGGTGGGGGCCCAAACCAACCCGTCATTTCAGTCACAGTTGTGTGGCAGACCCTGTCGCTGAAATGATGGGTTTGTTAAAGTGTGCATGTCCTGTTTATACAACATAAGGGTGGGTGGGAGGTTCCAAGGACAATTCCATCTTGCAACTCTTTTTTCTTTCATTTTTCTTTGCATCATGTGCTGTTTGGGGAAAATGTTTTTGAAGTGCCATCCTGCCTGACACTGCAGTGCCACTCCTAGATGGGCCAGGTGTTTGTGTCGGCCACTTGTGTCGCTTAGCTTAGCCATCCAGCGACCTTGGTGCACCTCTTTTTTTCTTTGCATCATGTGCTGTTTGGGGACTATCTTTTTGAAGTGCCATCCTGTCTGACACTGCAGTGCCACTCCTAGATGGGCCAGGTGTTTGTGTCGGCCACTTGGGTCGCTTAGCTTAGTCACACAGCGACCTTGGTGCACCTCTTTTTTTCTTTGCATCATGTGCTGTTTGGGGACAATTTTTTTGAAGTGCCATCCTGTCTGACACTGCAGTGCCACTCCTAGATGGGCCAGGTGTTTGTGTCGGCCACTTGGGTCGCTTAGCTTAGTCATCCAGCGACCTCGGTGCAAATTTTAGGACTAAAAATAATATTGTGAGGTGTGAGGTGTTCAGAATAGACTGGAAATGAGTGGAAATTATGGCCCTCATTCCGAGTCGTTCGCTCGTTCTTTTTTTTCGCATCGCAGTGAAAATCAGCTTAGAGCGCATGCGCAATGTTCGCACTGCGACTGCGCTAAGTAATTCTGCTATGAAGAAAGGATTTTTACTCACGGCTTTTTGTTCGCACCGGCGAACGTAGTGTGATTGACAGGAAATGGGTGTTACTGGGCGGAAACACGGCGTTTTATGGGCGTGTGGCTGAAAACGCTACCGTTTCCGGAAAAAACGCAGGAGTGGCCGGAGAAACGGGGGAGTGTCTGGGCGAACGCTGGGAGTGTTTGTGACGTCAACCCAGGAACGACAAGCACTGAACTGATCGCACAGGCAGAGTAAGTCTGGAGCTACTCTAAAACTGCTAAGTTTTTTTTGTTCGCAATATTGCGTAAACTTCGTTCGCACTTTTAAGATGCTAAGATACACTCCCAGTAGGCGTAGACTAAGCGTGTGTAACTCTGCTAAATTCGCCTTGCGACCGATCAACTCGGAATGAGGGCCTATGGTTATTGAGGTTAATAATACTATGGGATCAAAATGACTCCCAAATTCTATGATTTAAGCTGTTTTTGAGGGGTTTTTGTAAAAAAAACACCCGAATCCAAAACACACCCGAATCCGACAAAAAATTTTCAGGGAGGTTTTGCCAAAACGCGTCCGAATCCAAAACACGGCCGCGGAACCGAACCCAAAACCAAAACACAAAAGCCGAAAAATTTCCAGTGCACATCACTACGTGAGAGCTTACAATCTAAAGGGGAGGGGTAGACAGACATGGGTGACACAAATGGGGTACATAGAGAACGTGGAACAGAGGGTTAGGATGAAATTTGGCTGGGTTTGGTATACACATGTATTTATCTATCTGTAACACAGTCTGACACTGAGTGGTACAGCAGCTTTGACGCTGAAGTCTGTAGCACAGCTGAAGGAATCCTGGAAACACTACAGGACAAGAGGTGAGGGATAAGGAATCTCCTGCACATGAATGGAATAAGTCAGAATTGTGACATTGACTGCCAGATGTTACCCATTTATAGAATGTAATTGTCACCTGCTAGTATCAGTGCCTACAGCGGCGTTTCTAGAGAGGGGGGGACCTGTGTGCAGACTCCGTGTGTGGGCGCCCTCGTCTCCTGTAGCCGTCACCACCGCTGCTAGCGCTCTCAGCGCTGAGACTCTGGCACAGTGTCAGAGTCTACAGCATATGCGCAGGATTCCAAAAAATAGCCGCGCCATTTTTCCGGAGTCCTGCACAATGCGCTGTAGACTCTGGCTCTGTGCCAGAGTCTCAGAGCTGAGAGCGCTAGCAGCGGCGGTGACGGCTACAGGAGAGGAGGGGACCCACACACAGTCGCCGATGGACGCCGGAAAGGTAAGTATAGAAGAAATGGGTGCAATGTGTGTGGTGTGGGCCCCCTGTGGACTCAGGGCCCCGTGTGCACCCATTATAGAAACGTCAGTGAGTGCCTATCTCTCTCACACGCACAGTAAATTCATATATTCAAGACACAGAATGTCTGAGATACACCATCAGTTTTCTAAAGCCTTTATGTCTAGAAATAACCCATATGTATAGCTTTTCCATACAAGGTAATACCTGCTCGATGCCACTAATGCAAATTACAGGTACAAGTGGCCTCTCAATGTATGTCTTGTTTGACCCTAAAGGTTACAGCTGGTCTCAGCTTCAATGGACCTTTCTGATGCCTCAAGGAGCCCTATACAGGTATTACTACTTATGCTATAGTGAAATCAAATAGTTACCCCACTGGTTACAATTGGTCATGGAGTGAGTAGAGAGGGAACAGCCACTGAGTGCTTAAAGAAGAGGCGGTTAGAGAGGGGCCCCAAAGACATGGAAAGAGCTGCAATCTTTTCCCTAATTTTGTGGTATCTCCTATATAATAGCCCTGTGACTCTGTGCCTGGCCCTCTAATGCTGGGCGTGGCTAGGAGCTCTCATTGGGTTAGTGGCAGGTCTGTCACACCCAGTCCACAGCTGATTGGGTGAGAAACACCCTCCCACACAGGTTACATCCAATGGGAGGCTCTGCCCTTTGGCAGCTGTGTGTTCCCAGAGCAGGAATAACAGTGGGGCTGATGGAGCTGCAGCTCCAGGTCCACACCCAAAAATAGGCCCACTGCATCTGCAGCAACACACCCTCCAACACTTTACACATAAAAATAGATTCAAATTCGAAAAGGGGCGTGGCCACGTGTACAGTGGTGTGGTCACGCCCCTTTTCCTATACTTTCAATGGAAGCTTGGAGAGTCAAAAATCAGTACAGACCATAAAAAAAAGGTTCTGTACCTGCCAAAAAGGTGCAGCTGGAGGGTATGCCACTGCACCTGCAGCAAGTCTCTGCGCTGTAGACAGGGGGGAAAATATCCTTTTACTGCAGCGTCCTATGTCCTGCTGCCAGTCCGCCTGCCCCCTCCGGCATCAACAATCCCCTCTCCCTAGCCACGGTGCAGGTGGAACAAAAGCTGCTGCGGCCACCGGCATAGATGTGTATGAAAGCGGCGCAGCGGAAGGCTTTCATAGCTCTCCCTGCGCCGCATACTCTCTGAGCACCGGAGCCTCCTCTGCGTGTGATGTCACAGAAGTGCCTCCCCGCCACAGCCACGCCCAGATCCCCAGGGGCCCTGACTCCGCAACACAGCACCTGGCCTGCCGGCCTGGAAGCCCCAAGATGGCTAATGTAACGGATAGAGTGGGTGATATCGCGGAGGGTAATGTCTGGACGCTGAATCAATGTAAAAGGTGTCAGTGCTGTGCAGTGCAGTGGGTGTGCAGCCAGGGCCGGTGCTAGGGTGTTCGGCGCCCCCCCTGCAAACTATAAATTTGCACCCTCGCTTACTTTACAAAAGCACAGCGCACATAATACTAGAGATGAGCGGGTTCGGTTCCTCGGAATCCGAACCCGCCCGAACTTCAGCTTTTTTTACACGGATCCGAGCGACTCGGATCTTCCCGCCTTGCTCGGTTAACCCGAGCGCGCCCGAACGTCATCATGACGCTGTCGGATTCTCGCGAGGCTCGGATTCTATCGCGAGACTCGGATTCTATATAAGGAGCCGCGCGTCGCCGCCATTTTCACACGTGCATTGAGATTGATAGGGAGAGGACGTGGCTGGCGTCCTCTCCATTTAGATTAGAAGAGAGAGAGTGAGATTGAGACAGAGACACTTGATTTACTGGAGCTTAGGAGTACTAGAGAGTGCAGAGTTTACTAGTGACTGACCACTGACCAGTGACCACCAGTGCAGTTTTATTTAATATAATCCGTTCTCTGCCTGAAAAAAACGATACACAGTGACTCAGTCACATACCATATCTGTGCTCAGCCCAGTGTGCTGCATCATCTATGTATAATATCTGACTGTGCTCACACAGCTTAATTGTGGGGGAGACTGGGGAGCAGTTATAGGTTATAGCAGGAGCCAGGAGTACATATTATTAAAATTAAACAGTGCACACTTTTGCTGCAGGAGTGCCACTGCCAGTGTGACTGACCAGTGACCTGACCACACTGACCACCAGTATAGTATACTATATTGTGATTGCCTGAAAAAGTTAAACACTCGTCGTGTGACTTGTGTGGTGTTTTTTTATTCTATAAAAAACTCATTCTGCTGACAGACAGTGTCCAGCAGGTCCGTCATTATATAATATATACCTGTCCGGCTGCAGTAGTGATATATATATATTTTTTATATCATTATTTATCATCCAGTCGCAGCAGACACAGTACGGTAGTTCACGGCTGTAGCTACCTCTGTGTCGGCACTCGGCAGTCCATCCATAATTGTATACCACCTACCCGTGGTTTTTTTTTTTCTTTCTTCTTTATACATACTACATCTCATTATCATCCAGTCTATATTAGCAGCAGACACAGTACAGTACGGTAGTCCACGGCTGTAGCTACCTCTGTGTCGGCACTCGGCAGTCCATCCATAATTGTATACCACCTACCCGTGGTTTTTTTTTCTTTCTTCTTTATACATACTACATCTCATTATCATCCAGTCTATATTAGCAGCAGACACAGTACAGTACGGTAGTCCACGGCTGTAGCTACCTCTGTGTCGGCACTCGGCAGTCCGTCCATAATTGTATACCACCTACCCGTGGTTTTTTTTTCTTCTTTATACATACTACATCTCATTATCATCCAGTCTATATTAGCAGCAGACACAGTACAGTACGGTAGTCCACGGCTGTAGCTACCTCTGTGTCGGCACTCGGCAGTCCATCCATAATTGTATACCACCTACCCGTGGTTTTTTTTTCTTCTTTATACATACTACATCTCATTATCATCCAGTCTATATTAGCAGCAGACACAGTACAGTACGGTAGTCCACGGCTGTAGCTACCTCTGTGTCGGCACTCGGCAGTCCATCCATAATTGTATACCACCTACCCGTGGTTTTTTTTTCTTTCTTCTTTATACATACTACATCTCATTATCATCCAGTCTATATTAGCAGCAGACACAGTACAGTACGGTAGTCCACGGCTGTAGCTACCTCTGTGTCGGCACTCGGCAGTCCATCCATAATTGTATACCACCTACCCGTGGTTTTTTTTTTCTTCTTTATACATACTACATCTCATTATCATCCAGTCTATATTAGCAGCAGACACTGTACAGTACGGTAGTCCACGGCTGTAGCTACCTCTGTGTCGGCACTCGGCAGTCCATCCATAATTGTATACTAGTATCCATCCATCTCCATTGTTTACCTGAGGTGCCTTTTAGTTGTGCCTATTAAAATATGGAGAACAAAAATGTTGAGGTTCCAAAATTAGGGAAAGATCAAGATCCACTTCCACCTCGTGCTGAAGCTGCTGCCACTAGTCATGGCCGAGACGATGAAATGCCAGCAACGTCGTCTGCCAAGGCCGATGCCCAATGTCATAGTACAGAGCATGTCAAATCCAAAACACCAAATATCAGTAAAAAAAGGACTCCAAAACCTAAAATAAAATTGTCGGAGGAGAAGCGTAAACTTGCCAATATGCCATTTACCACACGGAGTGGCAAGGAACGGCTGAGGCCCTGGCCTATGTTCATGGCTAGTGGTTCAGCTTCACATGAGGATGGAAGCACTCAGCCTCTCGCTAGAAAAATGAAAAGACTCAAGCTGGAAAAAGCACAGCAAAGAACTGTGCGTTCTTCGAAATCCCAAATCCACAAGGAGAGTCCAATTGTGTCGGTTGCGATGCCTGACCTTCCCAACACTGGACGTGAAGAGCATGCGCCTTCCACCATTTGCACGCCCCCTGCAAGTGCTGGAAGGAGCACCCGCAGTCCAGTTCCTGATAGTCAGATTGAAGATGTCAGTGTTGAAGTACACCAGGATGAGGAGGATATGGGTGTTGCTGGCGCTGGGGAGGAAATTGACCAGGAGGATTCTGATGGTGAGGTGGTTTGTTTAAGTCAGGCACCCGGGGAGACACCTGTTGTCCGTGGGAGGAATATGGCCGTTGACATGCCTGGTGAAAATACCAAAAAAATCAGCTCTTCGGTGTGGAAGTATTTCACCAGAAATGCGGACAACATTTGTCAAGCCGTGTGTTCCCTTTGTCAAGCTGTAATAAGTAGGGGTAAGGACGTTAACCACCTCGGAACATCCTCCCTTATACGTCACCTGCAGCGCATTCATAATAAGTCAGTGACAAGTTCAAAAACTTTGGCCGACAGCGGAAGCAGTCCACTGACCAGTAAATCCCTTCCTCTTGTAACCAAGCTCACGCAAACCACCCCACCAACTCCCTCAGTGTCAATTTCCTCCTTCCCCAGGAATGCCAATAGTCCTGCAGGCCATGTCACTGGCAATTCTGATGATTCCTCTCCTGCCTGGGATTCCTCCGATGCATCCTTGCGTGTAACGCCTACTGCTGCTGGCGCTGCTGTTGTTGCTGCAGGGAGTCGATGGTCATCCAAGAGGGGAAGTCGTAAGCCCACTTGTACTACTTCCAGTAAGCAATTGACTGTTCAACAGTCCTTTGCGAGGAAGATGAAATATCACAGCAGTCATCCTGCTGCAAAGCGGATAACTGAGGCCTTGACAACTATGTTGGTGTTAGACGTGCGTCCGGTATCCGCCGTTAGTTCACAGGGAACTAGACAATTTATTGAGGCAGTGTGCCCCCGTTACCAAATACCATCTAGGTTCCACTTCTCTAGGCAGGCGATACCGAAAATGTACACGGACGTCAGAAAAAGACTCACCAGTGTCCTAAAAAATGCAGTTGTACCCAATGTCCACTTAACCACGGACATGTGGACAAGTGGAGCAGGGCAGGGTCAGGACTATATGACTGTGACAGCCCACTGGGTAGATGTATGGACTCCCGCCGCAAGAACAGCAGCGGCGGCACCAGTAGCAGCATCTCGCAAACGCCAACTCTTTCCTAGGCAGGCTACGCTTTGTATCACCGGTTTCCAGAATACGCACACAGCTGAAAACCTCTTACGGCAACTGAGGAAGATCATCGCGGAATGGCTTACCCCAATTGGACTTTCCTGTGGATTTGTGGCATCGGACAACGCCAGCAATATTGTGTGTGCATTAAATATGGGCAAATTCCAGCACGTCCCATGTTTTGCACATACCTTGAATTTGGTGGTGCAGAATTTTTTAAAAAACGACAGGGGCGTGCAAGAGATGCTGTCGGTGGCCAGAAGAATTGCGGGACACTTTCGGCGTACAGGCACCACGTACAGAAGACTGGAGCACCACCAAAAACTACTGAACCTGCCCTGCCATCATCTGAAGCAAGAAGTGGTAACGAGGTGGAATTCAGCCCTCTATATGCTTCAGAGGTTGGAGGAGCAGCAAAAGGCCATTCAAGCCTATACAATTGAGCACGATATAGGAGGTGGAATGCACCTGTCTCAAGCGCAGTGGAGAATGATTTCAACGTTGTGCAAGGTTCTGATGCCCTTTGAACTTGCCACACGTGAAGTCAGTTCAGACACTGCCAGCCTGAGTCAGGTCATTCCCCTCATCAGGCTTTTGCAGAAGAAGCTGGAGACATTGAAGGAGGAGCTAACACGGAGCAATTCCGCTAGGCATGTGGGACTTGTGGATGGAGCCCTTAATTCGCTTAACAAGGATTCACGGGTGGTCAATCTGTTGAAATCAGAGCACTACATTTTGGCCACCATGCTCGATCCTAGATTTAAAGCCTACCTTGGATCTCTCTTTCCGGCAGACACAAGTCTGCTGGGGTTGAAAGACCTGCTGGTGAGAAAATTGTCAAGTCAAGCGGAACGCGACCTGTCAACATCTCCTCCTTCACATTCTCCCGCAACTGGGGGTGCGAGGAAAAGGCTCAGAATTCCGAGGCCCACCCGCTGGCGGTGATGCAGGGCAGTCTGGAGCGACTGCTGATGCTGACATCTGGTCCGGACTGAAGGACCTGACAACGATTACGGACATGTCGTCTACTGTCACTGCATATGATTCTCTCAACATTGAAAGAATGGTGGAGGATTATATGAGTGACCGCATCCAAGTAGGCACGTCACACAGTCCGTACTTATACTGGCAGGAAAAAGAGGCAATTTGGAGGCCCTTGCACAAACTGGCTTTATTCTACCTAAGTTGCCCTCCCACAAGTGTGTACTCCGAAAGAGTGTTTAGTGCCGCCGCTCACCTTGTCAGCAATCGGCGTACGAGGTTACATCCAGAAAATGTGGAGAAGATGATGTTCATTAAAATGAATTATAATCAATTCCTCCGCGGAGACATTGACCAGCAGCAATTGCCTCCACAAAGTACACAGGGAGCTGAGATGGTGGATTCCAGTGGGGACGAATTGATAATCTGTGAGGAGGGGGATGTACACGGTGATATATCGGAGGATGATGATGAGGTGGACATCTTGCCTCTGTAGAGCCAGTTTGTGCAAGGAGAGATTAATTGCTTCTTTTTTGGGGGGGGTCCAAACCAACCCGTCATATCAGTCACAGTCGTGTGGCAGACCCTGTCACTGAAATGATGGGTTGGTTAAAGTGTGCATGTCCTGTTTTGTTTATACAACATAAGGGTGGGTGGGAGGGCCCAAGGACAATTCCATCTTGCACCTCTTTTTTCTTTTATTTTTCTTTGCGTCATGTGCTGTTTGGGGAGGGTTTTTTGGAAGGGCCATCCTGCGTGACACTGCAGTGCCACTCCTAGATGGGCCCGGTGTTTGTGTCGGCCACTAGGGTCGCTTATCTTACTCACACAGTCAGCTACCTCATTGCGCCTCTTTTTTTCTTTGCGTCATGTGCTGTTTGGGGAGGGTTTTTTGGAAGGGACATCCTGCGTGACACTGCAGTGCCACTCCTAGATGGGCCCGGTGTTTGTGTCGGCCACTAGGGTCGCTTATCTTACTCACACAGTCAGCTACCTCATTGCGCCTCTTTTTTTCTTTGCGTCATGTGCTGTTTGGGGAGGTTTTTTTGGAAGGGACATCCTGCGTGACACTGCAGTGCCACTCCTAGATGGGCCCGGTGTTTGTGTCGGCCACTAGGGTCGCTTATCTTACTCACACAGCTACCTCATTGCGCCTCTTTTTTTCTTTGCGTCATGTGCTGTTTGGAGAGGGTTTTTTGGAAGGGACATCCTGCGTGACACTGCAGTGCCACTCCTAGATGGGCCCGGTGTTTGTGTCGGCCACTAGGGTCGCTTATCTTACTCACACAGCGACCTCGGTGCAAATTTTAGGACTAAAAATAATATTGTGAGGTGTGAGGTATTCAGAATAGACTGAAAATGAGTGGAAATTATGGTTTTTGAGGTTAATAATACTTTGGGATCAAAATGACCCCCAAATTCTATGATTTAAGCTGTTTTTTAGGGTTTTTTGAAAAAAAACCCGAATCCAAAACACACCCGAATCCGACAAAAAAAATTCGGTGAGGTTTTGCCAAAACGCGGTCGAACCCAAAACACGGCCGCGGAACCGAACCCAAAACCAAAACACAAAACCCGAAAAATTTCCGGCGCTCATCTCTACATAATACCCCCTGTAGTAGAGACACTTACACACTCAACGCCCCCCGTACCAGAGACACTTACACAAGTAACACCTCCTGTAGCAGTGATGCTTACACACGTAACGCCCCCTGTACCAGAGACGCTTACACAAGTAACACCTCCTGTAGCAGTGATGCTTACACACTCAACGCCCCCTGTACCAGAGACGCTTACACACATTATGCCACAGTCACACATACACACACACACATATATATACACAAACACACACACATACATACTGTACATACATTACACACATACACAGTCACACATATATACAGTATACACAGACACTGTATATACACACACACACTCACTCTCTTTCCAGACATTTACCTAAAGAAGTCTGGCTGGCCGAAGCTGTAGCAGCTCATCCTCCTGCTGCAGCATGGTCCCGTCTAGCTCCGCCACTTTGGCTCCCTCCCGGCCACTGAATGTCACACAGGGGAGGGGGAGAGGAGGTTTTGTGCTGCCGGCGCCGCTGCATGTGTGACAGCAGCCGTCAGCAGCAGGGATAGCAGCAGCAGCTCAGCACAGGGATGCAGAGCAGGGAGAACGCCTCTCCTTCCTGGTGCCTCCCTGCACTGCATCTCTTTGCTGAGCGGCTAGTGCCGGCCCTGTGTGCAGTGTCACTGACACTGCACAGCACTCTCACCTTTTACATTGATTCAGCCAGCCAGTCAGTTCTGCCAGCCAGTCACTATTGTTAGCGCCGGTGTCCCAACGCGCCGCATTACAGGGAAGTAGACGCACTAAATAAACTACAGCTCCCAGCAGGCCTTATTGCTGGAGCATTCCGGCACTAAGGCCTGCTGGGAGCTGTAGTTTATTGAGTGCATCTTTTGCCCTGTAATGCGGAGCATTGGGACACCGGCGCTAACAATAGTGACTGGCTGCTGTGCGAGTCTCCGGGAGAGCCACTGCCAAAGGGAGGACAGCAGCTTAGCTGCTTCCATTACCCACCACTCCCCCACTCGCAGTACCTCTGGGCCCCATCCGCGGAACCCCCACACATCCCCTCCAGCACCCGCGGTAGCTCCGGACCCCCTCCCCAACCCGCAGCGACACCGCACCCACCCCTCCCGCCGCACCACTGCATCCGCCGCTCCCCCACCCGGGCTCCCCCGAAACTACTACGGACCACCACCCGCGGCACCCACGCACCCTCCCCCACCTGCGGCACCAGCCCCTCCCCCACCTGCGGCACCATCGCAACCCCCCCTCCGGGGGCGCCCCAGGATCCCATCCGCATCTTCCCTGCACCCGCCACTCCCCTATCCACAGCACCTACTAGGTGATTCACCAGGCCCTCTGTGCTCTGTTCACGCTGTTGCAAGGGGCTTCGACCCCTTAACCATCGCACGCCCTTTATCCGTGCCATATTTAACCACTCACACAATTATGATTGGAGGTAATACTCCATATAATACAAATATTGCACGCCACAAGGGTGTGCAAGGGTTAAGGGGGCGTAGCCCCTTACGACGGTGTGAAGAGCGCCCATAGGGCGTGATGAATCACCTAGTTACAACATATTTGTCCGGCATTTTTCTACAATTGCCCAGCCTTTGACCAGCTTTACTAAAGGGTACCCTCCAGTAAGTCAAATTTAAGTAAAGGGTCGCCATCCTACTACAGAATTAACAAGGAAACAGACTTAACCAGCTCTTGTGTACTGATCCTTCTTCATCTCTATATGCAGGACATCCACATTGAGCAGTTATGTCAGGACAATTACCAGGTGTGCTGGAACTGCTCATAAACAGTCCCATCAAAGCATAAAGTAGTTGGAGTCCCAGAAACTTCTGACCAAGCTGTTCTGCTGATGTCTCTCATGGATCCAGTCCTGTAAAGGTTCAGTGGGTCCTGTCACCATTACACCAACATGTTTCTTCCCCTCCTGGGGACTTTTTCAAGGTGACTGTCCTGACATAATTGCTCATTGTGGATTCCCTGCACTTTGTTGTGATTCCTGATTATTTTATAAACCGTCTTATGTTGTCATTTTAAATTGTGTATATTAAAAATTGTATTCACTATGCACTTTCCTCTGGTCATTTGCTTGTGTATGCCTGATTGGTTGGAGAAAGATGTTCACACTAAAGGGCCCCATACACTACAGCGACATGTCTGACCCTCGTGTCGCATAAGATTTCGCTTGGACCGCCCGGCTGCCTACTGGGCGTCAGAATCACATAAGATACATCGTATGCGGATCTTTTGCATACAATGTATCTGATGCGATCCCAGCCATGCCTGCGGGATCCGACATCTCACGAGTGCAGCACTAACGATCTAGGGGCTCCGGGACCGCGCACCGGATCGGATGTAAACTACATCCGATTCGCCACTTTTCATCTGATTTATCGGGCCGAAAGGTTGAAATCGGATGAAATCGGGCATTATCGTTGTAGTGTATGGAGCCCTTAAGGTGCATATATATATATATATATATAATGACATATAACAATAGTAATATATACTCATAAATGTTAAAGGTCCAGATCGGGTCTCTTTTAGCGTGTACGTAGTCTTTGTGTTCTCACATGCGATGGGAAGAAGGAGAGATAAAAATGGAAACAACGGGGTAAATTTACTAAGAATTGTATTTTCCCGTTTGAGGTCAAAGTTCAATCACGAATGACATCGAAAGTGTAAATATGCAACTTTTTGAATCTAAGCTGCCGTATTCTGCATTTTCAGTTTTTCCGATGTCGATGTCATTCGTTTTTTTAGGCAGTGTTTTACGTGAGTGACTTGTAAAACACTGCCGACTTTAATACAATGAATCTCGGCCGGATCTGAGAGATCCGTGCTGGGCTTCATTGTGCACCTTGTAAAAAAAAAAAAAAAATGTTTAAACTTTAAAAAAAAATTGCGTGGGGTCCCCCCTCTTAAGCCAAACCAGCCTCGGGCTCTTTGAGCCGGCCCTGGTTGCAAAAATATTGGAAAAAAATTGACAGGGGTTCCCCCATATTTAAGCAACCAGCACCGGGCTCTGCGCCTGGTCCTGGTTCCAAAAATACGGGGGACAAAAAGCGTAGGGGTCCCTCGTATTTTTGAAACCAGCACCGGGCTCCACTAGCTGGACAGATAATGCCACAGCCGGGGGTCACTTTTATACAGCGCCTTGCAACCGTGGCATTAAATACCCAACTAGTCACCCCTGGCCGGGGTACCCTGGAGGAGTGGGAACCCCTTCAATCAAGGGGTCCCCCCCCCTCCAGCCACCCAAGGGCCAGGGGTGAAGCCCGAGGCTGTCCCCCCCATCCAATGGGCTGCGGATGGGAGGCTGATAGCCTTTGTTGTAAGTTATGAATATTGTTTTTAGTAGCAGTACTACAAGTCCCAGCAAGCCTCCCCCGCATGCTGGTACTTGGAGAACCACAAGTACCAGCATGCGGCGGAATCCAGTGTAGAGGGCTCCTTCTTCAGCCAATCAGGGACCGAAAGTAACCTCACCGCTGACCACAAAGTTCCCACCATTGGTTACAATGGAGCGCATAGGCGCTACATTGTAACACTGCCGTGTGCCGCCTGTCAGACAGTACAGGAGCACACAGCCGATCAGGAGGGTGCCACAACGTGGCGCTCCCTGATTGGCTGAAGAAACCCACTTAGACATCAGTCAGAGGGGGTTTCTGGCATTCGGGGAAAGGGGTCCCATGTGAAAACATGGGGCCCCTTTCAGTTCGTGGTCGGGTGTCCCGTTTTTTTATTTTTACAAGTACGTGGATTACAAATGGATTATCCGAGGAGCCCTCTACACTGGATTTGGTGAGTAGAATTTTTTCAACAGGTACACCATGGATTCTACATGGAGAAGAGGACCGACCCTCGTGTGAACATAAGGTAAGTATGTGTATATGGTGGTGTGTATGTATGCATTAAAGTTATACTTTCAAGGTGTGTGTGTTATGTCTTTATTGGGGTATTTTTTTAGTAGTAGTACTACAGGTACCAGCGGGCCCGGTTTTCCGCCGCATGCTGGTACTTGTGGTTCTCCAAGTACCAGCATGCGGGGGAGGCTTGCTGGGACTTGTAGTACTGCTACTAAAAACAATATTCATAACTTACAACAAAGGCTATCAGCCCCCCATCCGCAGCCCATTGGATGGGGGGGACAGCCTCGGGCTTCACCCCTGGCCCTTGGGTGGCTGGAGGGGGTGGACCCCTTGATTGAAGGGGTCCCCACTCCCCCAGGGTACCCCGGCCAGGGGTGACTAGTTGGATATTTGATGCCACGGCCGCAAGGCACTGTATAAAAGTGACCCCCGGCTGTGGCATTATCTGTCCAGCTAGTGGAGCCCGGTGCTGGTTTCAAAAATACGGGGGACCCCTACGCTTTTTGTCCCCCGTATTTTTGGAACCAGGACCAGGCGCAGAGCCTGGTGCTGGTTGTTTAAATATGGGGGAACCCCTGTCAATTTTTCCCCCATATTTTTGCAACCAGGGCCGGCTCAAAGAGCCCGAGGCTGGTTTGGTTTAGGAGGGGGGACCCCATGCATTTTTTTTTTTTAAATTAAAACATTTCCCACCCCTTCCCACTGAAAAACATGCACGGATCTCATGGATCCGTGCATGCCTATCCAAACACGGGATAAAAAAGCAGGTCTGTTTTTTTTTAGCACTTTTTCACGATTTGTATTTCATCACGGCAGTGTTTGGCTATTGTCAGCAGTGTTTGTGTTTTGCACTTTTTAGTAAATTCCCGATTTCTACCAAATTGCAGGCGTATTTGACCGATGGTGTATTGATTCGTGATTTTTTCCTAGGACTTCCAAAATATTACGAATGCCCTCATCACTGCCGTGATTTTTGCTTAGTAAATTACCGAGATGACACTTTGAAGAAAAAACGGCATCTCGGTCAAAATCGGGACCTTAGTAAATATACCCCAACGTCTTACTAATAGTCCCGATGGGGATCACATATCAAAAAATTCAAGTAACCAAGAGGATGGCAAACCTTTCAATATATAGGTGGTGAGGATCTGCGTCCAAAGTTTCTGGGTGCACCTTGGTGTGTAGTAATGTACTGATACTCACTCTGTGCTTACATAACGGGGGGGTCATTCCGAGTTGTTCGCTCGCAAGCTGCTTTTAGCAGCTTTGCACACGCTAAGCCGCCGCCTACTGGGAGTGAATCTTAGCTTAGCAGAATTGCGAACGAAAGATTAGCAGAATTGCGAATAGACACTTCTTAGCAGTTTCTGAGTAGCTCCAGACTTACTCGGCATCTGCGATCAGTTCAGTCAGTTTCGTTCCTGGTTTGACGTCACAAACACACCTAGCGTTCGCCCAGACACTCCTCCGTTTCTCCAGCCACTCCCGCGTTTTTCCGAGAAACGGTAGCGTTTTTTCACACACACCCATAAAACGGCCAGTTTCCGCCCAGAAACACCCACTTCCTGTCAATCACATTACGATCACCAGAACGAAGAAAAAACCTCGTAATGCCGTGAGTAAAATACCTAACTGCATAGCAAATTTACTTGGCGCAGTCGCACTGCGGACATTGCGCATGCGCATTAGCGACTAATCGCTCCGTTGCGAGAAAAAAATAACAAGCGACCAACTCGGAATGACCCCCAACATTAGGTGATGATATACACATAGAGGTTTCTTTCATACTACTGCTCAATCAGACCATAAAAGCGTCTCTACTCAAATGTAGTTGTTTCAAAGGGTGCTCACATGTATGCTTATACAGGTTGAGTATCCCATATCCAAATATTCCGAAATACGGAATATTCCGAAATACAGACTTTTTTGATTGAGACTGAGATAGTGAAACCTTTGTTTTTTGATGGCTCACTGTACACAAACTTTGTTTAATACACAAAGTTATTAAAAATATTGTATTAAATGACCTTCAGGCTGTGTGTATAAGGTGTATATGAAACATAAATGAATTGTGTGAAGGTAGACACACTTTGTGTAATGCACAAAGTTATAAAAAATATTGCCTAAAATGACCTTCAGGCTGTGTGTATAAGGTGTATATATAACATAAATGCATTCTGTGCTTAGATTTAGGTCCCATCACCATGATATCTCATTATGGTATGCAATTATTCCAAAATACGGAAAAATCCGATATCCAAAATACCTCTGGTCCCAAGCATTTTGGATAAGGGATACTCAACCTGTATATGTAGGAGTGGTTCAACACATGTACAGGTTTCTTTTTATTCCTCCTCCGTTCTATGGGGGTCATTCAGATCTGATCGCTGCTGTGCGTTTTCGCACAGTGGGCGATCAGATCCGAACTGCGCATGCATATGCACCGCAATGCACATGCGTGACGGATGGCTACAATGGGGATCGCCGGTCTGCGACGGGATTGTGTGAAGGATCCATTCGCACGGGCATTCGCAAGGAGATTGACAGGAAGAGGCCGTTTGCGGGTGGCAACTGACCATTTTCAGGGCGCGTCCAGAAAAATGCAGTCGGGACCAAGCGTTTGAAGGGAGGATGTCTGCTCTCAGGACCGGCCCTGATCAGCCTGAAGTGATCGCAGCGGCTCAGTAAGTCCTGGGCTGCGCAGAGACTGCACAAGATCTGTGTGTACAGCTCAGCTACACATGCGTTCGCACACTTGCACAGCGAAAATACATTCCCCTATGGGTGGTGACAATCTGATCGCAGGGCTGCAAAAAATGCAGCCCAGTGATCAGGTCTGAATTACTCCCTATGTTCTCTCTTGATTTTGCTCGTAGTTATACCACAAAGAAATGACGCAACAACAGCATTAGTTCTAAATATTCCATCTCCCCAGATTTTCTACTTAGGGGTTAAGTAACTTAGTCAATGGGGCGTGCAGATTAGAATCTACAGGTTCACCCTTCGTGTTCATAGAGAGTGGTGAGTTGCTCACATGTATGCTTCCATGTGAGAAAGTGGTGATATACTGTATACATAAAGGTATCATTGATTTCCATATGTAGATAATACTCAGGTTAATTTATAACCCCAAAAGATTCTGTGCAAACGCTCACTTGTGTACTTACTTGAATATATTCGTTCTATGCGTATAAAGGTTTCTTTCACGATATGACCATCGTCATCCAATTCACATGAGATTTCACGCGATATTAAGCACAAACACGGGCCATTGTAAACGAATTACTGCACCATGTGATGTATTCCAAATAGCCAAAAGACAACATTAAAAAATAATCACAGAAAATGTCCATAAAAAATGTATTTCATATTATAAAAACTATTTTGCCTAGACCTTCACACTCTCTGTGATGGCTGAAATGCAATAGCCTAATGGCAAAGACAAAAGTAAAATAAAACCCGGGATTTCTCACCAAATAGGTCACAGCAACAGTGGGTTGTGTTGTCACTGGGTCTTTCTAATTCCACACCAACGCGTTTCGACCGTATGTCTTTCTCAAGAAAGAGTGAGCAGCAGAACATTACTACACACCAAGGTGAACCCAGAAACTTTGGACGCAGATCCTCACCACCCATATATTGACGGGATTGCCAGCCTCTTGGTTCATTGATTTTATTATATGTGATCCCCATTGGGACTATTACTGAGACGTTGTTTCCATTTCTTTCTCTTCTTCCCATCGCATGTGAGAACACAAAGACTACGTACACGCTGAAAAAGACCCGATCCGGACTTTTAACATTTATGAGTATATATATTACTATTGATATATGTCTGATATTGCATTGTGTTATTTGTCACATTTGTTGAAATGCCGTGGAGGGTGCTAAACATATATTTCTGTATGCAGGAAAAAAAGCTACTTGAGCGCCTAGGTCTGTCTGGGTACTAATCAAATAAATTAAAAAGTATATATAAATTAGATATGAAACACAGAAAATGGTTCCCTGTTCGCCGCTAACAAGGATTCTGCGTAGATCCTGAAATATACGTAACAAGAAAAAAAGAGCAAAATAGTGGCGCTCAGAGAATCAAGCGGTCATCTTGAGGCAGAAGATGTTTATTTGATCAAATAGTTCTAAAAAGAACTCAGCAATACAGCAGATGTTTACAGCAGAAGATGGTATAATACACCTCTACACAGGGCAGCAGCTCCTTTTATCCTACTCCAATACACATACCACAGGGCGTAAGCCCGCCATGTTGTTCTCAACCAATCATTGTACAATCACCTGTAACATTGTTCTCTATTAACAGTGGGGAGTGGTCACTCTCCTTTGACTGACCCTATTTATAATTATATATTACCAGTTATTTATATAGCGCACACATATTCCGCAGCACTGTACAGAGAATATTTACTATTTATTACCAGTTATCTATATAGCACACACACATTCTACAGCGCTGTACAGAGAATATTTACTATTTATTACCAGTTATCTATATAGCACACACATATTCCACAGCGCTGTACAGAGAATATTTACTATTTATTACCAGTTATCTATATAGCACACACACATTCTACAGCGCTGTACAGAGAATATTTGCCCATTCACATCAGTCCCTGCCCCAGTGGAGCTTACATTCTATATTCCCTATCACATGTACACAGACACATTCATACTAGTGTTAATATTGTTGGGAGCCAATTACACTACCAGTATATTTTTGGATTGTGGGAGGAAACCGGAGTACCCGGAGGAAACCCAGGCAAGTACGGGGAGAATATTCAAACTCCGCACAGTTAGGGCCATGGTGGGAATTGAACCCATGACCTCAGTGCTGTGAGGCAGTAATGCTAACCATTACACCATCCGTGCTGACCCTCCCTGGAGTCATTCAGTCTAGGCTGGGGGAAGTTTTCCTGCCTAAACGACTTCCAGGAATCTGCCCGGGGACCCAGCTCAGCATCTCTAGCCTGGATTTGAGCACCGGAGATAGGAAGCCTAGATCCCCTGCCAGGGTTTCCTGCCCACTGAGGGTGATCCCTATGGAGCTCCAGAGAAATACTCAGCTTGTGTTAAAGCTGAGCTGCTCCTCTCTCTCCCCATGCTACTTTCAAGTGGGAGGCCAGAGTGGAGGGCATATTCACTTTACACACATTTTAACTACACTTTAAATTATACAACATGTTTCTTTATATATATATATATATATATATATATATAGCCTGCACTGCAGCTGGGGATCTGCTCTCCCCAGCTCAGTGCTACACATACACCTTTTGTACTTTATGACTTTATGTGCCCAGTGCTCAGCGCTGGGCTTTACTGACGCAGCCCCCCCATCCTGCATGGTGGCGGGGGGCTGCATGGGATACGGTCATTAGGTCGACACCACTAAGGTTGACAGTCATTAGGTCGACCACTGTTGGTCAACATGCATTAGGTCGACAGGGTCACTAGGTCGATGTGGTAATTAGGTCGACATGTACTAGGTGAACAGTTCAAAAGGTCGACATGAGTTTTTCACTTTTTTAAAAAAATTTTGAGTTTTTTCATACTTTACGATCCACGTGGACTACGATTGGGAATAGTAACCTGCCGAGCGCAGCGGTAGCAGAGCGAGGCACCTTGCCTGAAGCATGGCGAGCGAAGAGAGCCATGCGAGGGGACACGGTGCACTAATTGGGGTTCCCCATCATTTTACGAAGAAAACAACCCCAAAAAAAGTAAAAAAAACCCTCATGTCGACCTTTTGAACTATCGACCTAGTACATGTCGACCTAATGACCATGTCAACCTAGTGACCTTGTCGACCTGATGCATGTCGACAAATAGTGGTCGATCTAATGACTGTCGACCTAAGATGTGTCGACCCAACAACCCATACCTGGCTGCACTGTACCAGGAGCCGGCTTTGTTGGTCCCCGGCATCATACCCTCCAGCTGCACCTTTTTGGCAGGTATAGAACCTTTTTTTTAAGGTCTGTACCGATTTTTGTCTCTCCAAACTTCCACTGAAAGTACAGGAAAAGTGGCGTGACCACACCCCCTTTACCAATGGCCACTCCCCCTTTTCTAATTTGTCCCTATTTTTATGTGTAATATGTTGGAGGGTATGCGGCATGCGGCCACTCTAGTCATGGGCAAAGAGATACAGTGAAGTGAGCTGAGACACGTGACTCAGCGCAGTGTAGTGTCTGGAGACAGTGGGGTACATTTACTAAGCAGTGATAAGAGCAGAGAAGTGAGCCAGTGGAGTAGATGCCCATGGCAACCAACCAGCACTGAAGTAACATCTATAATTTGCATACTATAAAATGATACAGAGCTGCTGATTGGTTGATGGGGAAATTTCTCCACTGGCTCACTTCTCCGCTGTTATCACTGCTTAGTAAATGTCCCCCAGTGTCTCGGTACATGGCTCTTTTGTAATGCATTGCAGACTGTGTACATGCAGTAAATGCAGAGACTGCTGGCAGTGCTGGGACTCATGGAGAGAGTGACTCAGGCGGTATCCGGTCTTTAGGTCGACCCTGTCTAGGTTGAAAGTCATTAGGTCGACCACTGAAGGTCAAAAGTGAGCAGGTCAACACATGCATAGGTCAACATGGTCATTAGGTCGACACAGTTGTTTGGGGGGGTCAGGACTTTTTCATACCTCCTCTATCGAAGTGAGCATAGAGTTGGTTAGAAACCTTGTGGCGACCGTAGGGAGACACCGCGCCCGAAGCGAATACGTTTCCATTGTTGGTGGTCCCAGATGAAAAGTCGGGTCAAACCCCCCCCCAAAAAAAAACTAAACAAAAAACTGTTGACTCTGTATGTCGACTGTGAATTTCCGATTATTTTTTTTAAAAAGCCATTTGAATGCCAGCGTTAATATATATTGCAGACGCAAGGCGCATCTTATTACCATATACGATAAAAGTGCGCTGAACGTCGCAGCCCTATGTAACTTAAGAGAAAGCAAGCAGTCCCACACATGGTATACTGAGGTCCAACGCTCAGAGATATATATTTGATATTAAAAGAGTATGCATACAAAATAACATATGTACAGCATATCATTAAGTATAACATGTATAAATATTAGTGATGAGCGGATTCGGTTTTACTCGGTTTTACTCTGTAAAACCGAATCCGCTCATCACTAATAAATATGGTTACAGAGTTACAGTTATAAAAGAAGCAGTTGCAGTTACATAAGAATCAGTTACAGCCAATATACATACGCTTAGTTTCACTAATCCCAGGCAGCCAGTCATCAGCTAGTAGACTGTTAGGACTTTTGTCCTATGTTGCAAGCACATGTGTCTGCCCCCAGGGCCATGACTGTGAATCCAGTTTCAAGTCTCAGAAAGTCCTTTGTATTCATACATTTGGTCATAACTAATCATTGCAATGTGCTACAATCTACCCATAGCTATCAAATTACTCCACACATTCTCCTGATCATTTTGCCACTAAGTATGATATATTTAACTTGTTCCGTTCCAATAATACATATATATCTGATGTTACACTCTATTATATAAATACATTATAATGTCTGGTGCTTGACATGTTTTGTCTATGTGTAATTTATGTGTTGTATGAAATATGTGTTGAATATACCGTTGTGGCTTGTTTGTGTGGATGCGTATGCTACCGTATATCCTGTGCATGCTGCGTGTATGTGCACGAACAGAGACCTCTCTGTTTGGAGTTTGTATTTGTGTGTATGTAAGATTTTTTACATTGACACGACCTTCCATACATGTCGACCTAGTCATGTGTCGGCCTTCAGTCAATGTTGATCTACTCGCTATCGACCTTCAGTGGTCGACCTGGTGACTGTCGACCTGGACAGGGTCGACTCAATGATCCACACCTGACTCAGACATCTGGGAGTGGGTCAGCTATTCAGCTGCACTGAATGAATCAATGAATCTGATCCATCTCCACTGAGTGAGCATCAGTGTCACAGGCAGTCAGTGACTCAGACCTCTGCTATTCAGCTGCACTGGATGAATCTGATCCATCTCCACTGAGTGAGCATCAGTGTCACAGGCAGTCAGTGACTCAGACCTTTGCTCTTCAGCTGCACTGGATGAATCTGATGAGTCTCCACTGAGTGAGCATCAGTGTCACAGTCAGTCAGTGACTCAGACCTCTGCTCTTCAGCTGCACTGGATGAATCTGATGAGTCTCCACTGAGTGAGCATCAGTGTCACAGTCAGTCAGTGACTCAGACCTCTGCTCTGGATGAATCTGATGAGTCTCCACTGAGTGAGCATCAGTGTCACAGGCAGTCGGTGACTCAGACCTCTGCTATTCAGCTGCACTGGATGAATCTGATGAGTCTCCACTGAGTGAGCATCAGTGTCACAGGCAGTCAGTGACTCAGACCTCTGCTCTTCAGCTGCTCTGGATGAATCTGATGAGTCTCCACTGAGTTGTTCACTGTCTCAATTCAGTCTCACAGGAAGTCAGGCACAGCAGCAGCGCTGACACTGAGAAGCACCACACTGCTCCCTCCCAGGGGGTGTCACCCAAGAGTTCTGCCACCCAATCACAGTGACAGACTAAGCAGGGCTGAAACTAGGATTTTTGTCACCCGGGGCAAGGTAGTCATTTGACACCCCCCCCCCCCCCCGCAAAAAAATATATATATATTTTACAATAAATAAATAAAAATAATAAAATAAAATAAAAAATAAATGAATAAAAATATTATATATATATATATATATATATATATATCTCTTTCAGAACTTTTTTACCTGAAAAACTGCCCTTTCTAACATAAATTTCATATCCAGGAAAAAGTGTCCCCATTTTACACAGTACGACAGGCAAGTGTCCCCATTCCCCATTTTATACATTGCGGCAGACAGGTGTCCCCATTTTACACATTGCGGCAGGAAAAAGTGTCCCCATTTTACACATTGCGGCAGGAAAAAGTGTCCCCATTTTACACATTGCGGCAGGCACAGGTCCCCATTTTACACAGTACGCTGGCAAGTGTCCCCATTTTACACATAGCGGCAGGCACAGGTCCCCATTTTACACAGTACGCTGGCAAGTGTCCCCATTTTACACATTGCGGCAGGCACAGGTCCCCATTTTACACATTGCGGCAGGCACAGGTCCCCATTTTACACATTGCGGCAGGCACAGGTCCCCATTTTACACAGTACGCTGGCAAGTGTCCCCATTTTACACATAGCGGCAGGCACAGGTCCCCATTTTACACAGTACGCTGGCAAGTCTCCCCATTTTACACATAGCGGCAGGCACAGGTCCCCATTTTACACAGTACGCTGGCAAGTGTCCCCATTTTACACATAGCGGCAGGCACAGGTCCCCATTTTACACATAGCGGCAGGCACAGGTCCCCATTTTACACATAGCGGCAGGCACAGGTCCCCATTTTACACATTGTGGCAGGTGGTGGAGGGAGAGAGAGAGAGAGGAAGGGAGAGGGGCTGACTTACATTTGAAGCGGTTCTCGCCGCTCTTCAGCCGCCTCTCCCTCCTCGTCTGCGCGGCTCCGGGCTCCCCCTTCTCCCTCCTCCGGCGGGGTTTCGTGGAATGACGCGTTTGCGCCGTGACGTCACGACGCAATCGCGTCATTCCGCGAAACCCCGCCCCCCGAGCTGGGCACTCGGGAGAAGGGGGTTTAAAAGTAAGTGCCGCGGCGGGTGTTAGGGGGTCTCGGCGCCCCCTCCAATCTGGCGCCCAGGTCGCCTGCCCCCCTAGCCCCCCCCTAGTTTCGGCCCTGGACTAAGAGAGGCTACTGGGGGCTGTCTCAGCACACCAAACTGTGAGTGACTTCCAACTTCTAAATGATTCTACTCACTGTGTTGAGACACCAACTCAGTAGCAATCTCTAGGTCACTCAGCCCTGCACCACCACTGGGGAGCCAGCTGCCCCTGTGCCCCCAGGACAGCACTTGTCCTTAGTGCCTCACCGCAGCCTCCGGAGGTGATCCGGGCTGCGGCACACCCCACTTGCCTGGTGGTCGCTCGGGAGCCAGCACCCTTCTTCCAAGCAGCGGCTAGCCCTGCAGAATGGGATGCTCACCCTGGATGCCTCGGCTCTCTGCTTTCTGGAAGTGTTGAGGCGCCGGGAGCCTATCTCCCAGACCTCAGCACCCAGTTCACATCGCAACACACACACACACACACCCCTGCCACACAGGGAGCCAGCAAGTCCGGTCCCCCCTGTGTGTGGTGTGCTCTTGCTTTATCCCCCACCAGAACAGCACTACAGGAGCCAGAAGTCCTGGACTCCCAGCTGCCACGCCGGGCGGCCATAGCAGCCCGCTTTTCCCCAGGGTAAAGTATTCACTGCCGTGGGCACCTGGAGTGGAACTCCCAGACCCCGGAAGTCTGCACTGATCGCTGCATCGGGAGTAGGTCTCCCAGCTGCATCAGCTCCCCCTTCTCCCCCAGCACAGAGCACAGTGGGGTTACCACACATTGCTGCAGCCACTGGAGATAGTCCGGGCCATGGCAGAGCCAAACATGTTCAAATACATGTTTCAAAAGTTTGTTCATACACGGCACCTAGTGCCACAATACATTTCAAATATGGCGCCTAGCGCCAGAGACAGACAATATGTGCGGGCATATGTGGACAGTGGGGATGTAATTGAATAGGAACGTTTATGAATGTTATGTGGATGGTTCCAGAATTTGATAAGCTTGCCACTCCACATACAGACAACACTATCCCCACACATGCATCTGCTTCCCACACACGCTATACTACCCCTAACCCTGCACCTGCTTTCCAGCCCCACTGTAGAGTTTTCAGGGAACGCTTGAAGGTTTGGAGACTAGAGGAGAGTCTTATTGTGCGTGGGAGGGCATTCCACAGAGTGGGTGCAGCTCGAAGAAAGTCCTGCAATCGTGCATGGGAGCGAGTAATGAGTGTGGATAAGAGACGCAGATCTTGTGCAGAGCGGAGAGGTCTGGTAGGGAGATATTTTGAGATGAGTGAGGAAATGTGAGTAGGTCTCAGGCTGCTACTAATCTGCGACTGAGACGGCCAGGACGTGGTTTGCGCTGACGTCAGAGACCCTCCCCAGAAACGCTTCTGACACACCCAGAAAACAGCAGATTTCCACCCAGAAACGCCGGCTTCCTGTCTATCAACAGCGGCTACATTGCGATTATGATCTGTACGCATTTTCTGATGTTATTACCCCTCACGCGTGCGCAATGCGAACGCTACGAATGTGCAGTCGTTCCATAATCACTCAATTTGCGATTTCTGAATAATGATCCATGCTGAATTAGGTCCTTAATTTCATTACATATGAGGAGAAAATCTGAGAGAGCTCTGGTAAAAGAGACTCAGACAAAGAGAGGAGGGGACCTGCGAACGTGGAACGCTCTGACATGCTTTCTCTAACTAAGCAAGTGTTATGTATGGTAATGTCAGGACTGGAGCGCAGAGGAGACATGTCACCAGCAGAGGGCAGCGGTGGGAGCAAGTGTGTACTCCAGGATTGTAACATCCCAGCATCACTTCAAAGTGTTATGAATGACTTGTGCACAGCCTGACAATATCCTCAGAGCAGAATATCATAGAACATAGGGCCTAATTCAGAAAAGATCGCTCCTATGCGAAATTGCAGAGGTTTGCGATCGGATAGTTGCCGACCAGAGTAAAAAAATAGCCTCGTACAAGACTGCGTACGCCGTGCAAAAAGCTTTGCATGTGCCGGTAAGCTGCAAAACCGTTCGCAACTCACTCACCAATTAATGATTTTTCCACCATTGCTGGGTGCTCTCCACAGTCTCCAGTGTACTCCTGTGTTACTCTCAGCACCAGTCACCATTGCTGGGTGCTCTCCACAGTCTCCAGTGTGCTCCTGTGTTACTCTCAGCATCAGTCACCATTGCTGGATGTTCTCCACAGTCTCCAGTGTGCTCCTGTGTTACTCTCAGTACCAGTCACCATTGCTGGGTACTCTCCACAGTCTCCAGTGTACTCCTGTGTTACTCTCAGCACCAGTCTCCAGTGTGCTCCTGTGTTACTCTCAGCACCAGTCACCATTGCTGGGTGCTCTCCACAGTCTCCAGTGTGTTCCTGTGTTACTCTCAGCACCAGTCACCATTGCTGGGCGCTCTCCACAATCTCCAGTGTGCTCCTGTGTTACTCTCAGCACCAGTCACCATTGCTGGGTGCTCTCCACAGTCTCCAGTGTACTCCTGTGTTACTCTCAGCACCAGTCTCCAGTGTGCTCCTGTGTTACTCTCAGCACCAGTCACCATTGCTGGGTGCTCTCCATAGTCTCCAGTGTGCTCCTGTGTTACTCTCAGCACCAGTCACCATAGCTGGGTGCTCTCCACAGTCTCCAGTGTGTTCCTGTGTTACTCTCAGCACCAGTCACCATAGCTGGACGCTCTCCACAGTCTCCAGTGTGCTCCTGTGTTACTCTCAGCACCAGTCACCATTGCTGGGTGCTCTCCACAGTCTCCAGTGTGCTCCTGTGTTACTCTCAGCACCAGTCACCATTGCTGGGTGCTCTCCATAGTCTCCAGTGTGCTCCTGTGTTACTCTCAGCACCAGTCACCATAGCTGGACGCTCTCCACAGTCTCCAGTGTGCTCCTGTGTTACTCTCAGCACCAGTCACCATTGCTGGGTGCTCTCCACAGTCTCCAGTGTGCTCCTGTGTTACTCTCAGCACCAGTCACCATTGCTGGGTGCTCTCCATAGTCTCCAGTGTGCTCCTGTGTTACTCTCAGCACCAGTCACCATAGCTGGACGCTCTCCACAGTCTCCAGTGTGTTCCTGTGTTACTCTCAGCACCAGTCACCATAGCTGGACGCTCTCCACAGTCTCCAGTGTGCTCCTGTGTTACTCTCAGCACCAGTCACCATTGCTGGGTGCTCTCCACAGTCTCCAGTGTGCTCCTGTGTTACTCTCAGCACCAGTCACCATTGCTGGGTGCTCTCCATAGTCTCCAGTGTGCTCCTGTGTTACTCTCAGCACCAGTCACCATAGCTGGACGCTCTCCACAGTCTCCAGTGTGTTCCTGTGTTACTCTCAGCACCAGTCACCATTGCTGGGCGCTCTCCACAATCTCCAGTGTGCTCCTGTGTTACTCTCAGCACCAGTCACCATTGCTGGGCGCTCTCCACAGTCTCCAGTGTGCTCCTGTGTTACTCTCATCACCAGTCACCATAGCTGGGTGCTCTCCACAGTCTCCAGTGTGTTCCTGTGTTACTCTCAGCACCAGTCACCATAGCTGGACGCTCTCCACAGTCTCCAGTGTGCTCCTGTGTTACTCTCAGCACCAGTCACCATTGCTGGGTGCTCTCCACAGTCTCCAGTGTGCTCCTGTGTTACTCTCAGCACCAGTCACCATTGCTGGGTGCTCTCCATAGTCTCCAGTGTGCTCCTGTGTTACTCTCAGCACCAGTCACCATAGCTGGACGCTCTCCACAGTCTCCAGTGTGCTCCTGTGTTACTCTCAGCACCAGTCACCATTGCTGGGTGCTCTCCACAGTCTCCAGTGTGTTCCTGTGTTACTCTCAGCACCAGTCACCATTGCTGGGTGCTCTCCACAGTCTCCAGTGTGCTCCTGTGTTACTCTCAGCACCAGTCACCATTGCTGGGTGCTCTCCACAGTCTCCAGTGTGCTCCTGTGTTACTCTCAGCACCAGTCACCATTGCTGGGTGCTCTCCACAGTCTCCAGTGTGCTCCTGTGTTACTCTCATCACCAGTCACCATTGCTGGGTGCTCTCCACAGTCTCCAGTGTACTCCTGTGTTACTCTCAGCACCAGTCTCCAGTGTGCTCCTGTGTTACTCTCAGCACCAGTCACCATTGCTGGGTGCTCTCCACAGTCTCCAGTGTACTCCTGTGTTACTCTCAGCACCAGTCTCCAGTGTGCTCCTGTGTTACTCTCAGCACCAGTCACCATTGCTGGGTGCTCTCCACAGTCTCCAGTGTGCTCCTGTGTTACTCTCAGCACCAGTCACCATTGCTGGGTGCTCTCCACAGTCTCCAGTATACTCCTGTGTTACTCTCAGCACCAGTCACCATTGCTGGGTGCTCTCCACAGTCTCCAGTGTGCTCCTGTGTTACTCTCAGCACCAGTCACCATTGCTGGGTGCTCTCCACAGTCTCCAGTGTGCTCCTGTGTTACTCTCAGCACCAGTCACCATTGCTGGGTGTTCTCTACAGTCTCCAGTGTGCTCCTGTGTTACTCTCAGCACCAGTCACCATTGCTGGGCGCTCTCCACAGTCTCCAGTGTGCTCCTGTGTTACTCTCAGCACCAGTCACCATTGCTGGGCGCTCTCCACAGTCTCCAGTGTGCTCCTGTGTTACTCTCAGCACCAGTCACCATTGCTGGGCGCTCTACACAGTCTCCAGTGTACTCCTGTGTTACTCTCAGCACCAGTCACCATTGCTGGACGCTCTCCACAGTCTCCAGTGTACTCCTGTGTTACTCTCAGCACCAGTCACCATTGCTGGGCGCTCTACACAGTCTCCAGTGTGCTCCTGTGTTACTCTCAGCACCAGTCACCATTGCTGGGCGCTCTCCACAGTCTCCAGTGTGCTCCTGTGTTACTCTCAGCACCAGTCACCATTGCTGGGCGCTCTACACAGTCTCCAGTGTACTCCTGTGTTACTCTCAGCACCAGTCACCATTGCTGGACGCTCTCCACAGTCTCCAGTGTACTCCTGTGTTACTCTCAGCACCAGTCACCATTGCTGGGCGCTCTACACAGTCTCCAGTGTGCTCCTGTGTTACTCTCAGCACCAGTCACCATTGCTGGGTGTTCTCTACAGTCTCCAGTGTGCTCCTGTGTTACTCTCAGCACCAGTCACCATTGCTGGGCGCTCTCCACAGTCTCCAGTGTGCTCCTGTGTTACTCTCAGCACCAGTCACCATTGCTGGGTGCTCTCCACAGTCTCCAGTGTGCTCCTGTATTACTCTCAGCACCAGTCACCATTGCTGGGTGTTCTCCACAGTCTCCAGTGTGTTCCTGTGTTACTCTCAGCACCAGTCACCATTGCTGGGCGCTCTCCACAGTCTCCAGTGTACTCCTGTGTTACTCTCAGCACCAGTCACCATTGCTGGGCGCTCTCCACAGTCTCCAGTGTGCTCCTGTATTACTCTCAGCACCAGTCACCATTGCTGGGCGCTCTCCACAGTCTCCAGTGTGTTCCTGTGTTACTCTCAGCATGAGTCACTATTGCTGGGTGCTCTCCACAGTCTCCAGTGTGCTCCTGTGTTACTCTCAGCACCAGTCACCATTGCTGGGTGCTCTCCACAGTCTCCAGTGTGCTCCTGTGTTACTCTCAGCACCAGTCACCATTGCTGGGTGCTCTCCACAGTCTCCAGTATACTCCTGTGTTACTCTCAGCACCAGTCACCATTGCTGGGTGCTCTCCACAGTCTCCAGTGTGCTCCTGTGTTACTCTCAGCACCAGTCACCATTGCTGGGTGCTCTCCACAGTCTCCAGTGTGCTCCTGTGTTACTCTCAGCACCAGTCACCATTGCTGGGCGCTCTCCACAGTCTCCAGTGTGCTCCTGTGTTACTCTCAGCACCAGTCACCATTGCTGGGCGCTCTACACAGTCTCCAGTGTACTCCTGTGTTACTCTCAGCACCAGTCACCATTGCTGGACGCTCTCCACAGTCTCCAGTGTACTCCTGTGTTACTCTCAGCACCAGTCACCATTGCTGGGCGCTCTACACAGTCTCCAGTGTGCTCCTGTGTTACTCTCAGCACCAGTCACCATTGCTGGGCGCTCTCCACAGTCTCCAGTGTGCTCCTGTGTTACTCTCAGCACCAGTCACCATTGCTGGGCGCTCTACACAGTCTCCAGTGTACTCCTGTGTTACTCTCAGCACCAGTCACCATTGCTGGACGCTCTCCACAGTCTCCAGTGTACTCCTGTGTTACTCTCAGCACCAGTCACCATTGCTGGGCGCTCTACACAGTCTCCAGTGTGCTCCTGTGTTACTCTCAGCACCAGTCACCATTGCTGGGTTTTCTCTACAGTCTCCAGTGTGCTCCTGTGTTACTCTCAGCACCAGTCACCATTGCTGGGCGCTCTCCACAGTCTCCAGTGTGCTCCTGTGTTACTCTCAGCACCAGTCACCATTGCTGGGTGCTCTCCACAGTCTCCAGTGTGCTCCTGTATTACTCTCAGCACCAGTCACCATTGCTGGGTGTTCTCCACAGTGTCCAGTGTGTTCCTGTGTTACTCTCAGCACCAGTCACCATTGCTGGGCGCTCTCCTCAGTCTCCAGTGTGCTCCTGTGTTACTCTCAGCACCAGTCACCATTGCTGGGTGCTCTCCTCAGTCTCCAGTGTGCTCCTGTGTTACTCTCAGCACCAGTCACCATTGCTGGGCGCTCTCCTCAGTCTCCAGTGTGCTCCTGTGTTACTCTCAGCACCAGTCACCATTGCTGGGTGCTCTCCACAGTCTCCAGTGTGCTCCTGTGTTACTCTCAGTACCAGTCACCATTGCTGGGTGCTCTCCACAGTCTCCAGTGTACTCCTGTGTTACTCTCAGCACCAGTCACCATTGCTGGGCGCTCTCCACAGTCTCCAGTGTGCTCCTGTGTTACTCTCAGTACCAGTCACCATTGCTGGGTGTTCTCCACAGTCTCCAGTGTGTTCCTGTGTTACTCTCAGCACCAGTCACCATTGCTGGGCGCTCTCCACAGTCTCCAGTGTGCTCCTGTGTTACTCTCAGTTCCAGTCACCATTGCTGGGTGCTCTCCACAGTCTCCAGTGTACTCCTGTGTTACTCTCAGCACCAGTCACCATTGCTGGGCGCTCTCCACAGTCTCCAGTGTGCTCCTGTGTTACTCTCAGTACCAGTCACCATTGCTGGGTGTTCTCCACAGTCTCCAGTGTGTTCCTGTGTTACTCTCAGCACCAGTCACCATTGCTGGGCGCTCTCCACAGTCTCCAGTGTACTCCTGTGTTACTCTCAGCACCAGTCACCATTGCTGGGCGCTCTCCACAGTCTCCAGTGTGCTCCTGTATTACTCTCAGCACCAGTCACCATTGCTGGGCGCTCTCCACAGTCTCCAGTGTGTTCCTGTGTTACTCTCAGCATGAGTCACTATTGCTGGGTGCTCTCCACAGTCTCCAGTGTGCTCCTGTGTTACTCTCAGCACCAGTCACCATTGCTGGGCGCTCTCCACAGTCTCCAGTGTGCTCCTGTGTTACTCTCAGCACCAGTCACCATTGCTGGGCGCTCTCCACAGTCTCTAGTGTACTCCTGTGTTACTCTCAGCACCAGTCACCATTGCTGGACGCTCTCCACAGTCTCCAGTGTACTCCTGTGTTACTCTCAGCACCAGTCACCATTGCTGGGTGCTCTCCACAGTCTCCAGTGTACTCCTGTGTTACTCTCAGCACCAGTCACCATTGCTGGGCGCTCTCCACAGTCTCCAGTGTACTCCTGTGTTACTCTCAGCACCAGTCACCATTGCTGGGTGCTCTCCACAGTCTCCAGTGTACTCCTGTGTTACTCTCAGCACCAGTCACCATTGCTGGACGCTCTCCACAGTCTCCAGTGTGCTTCTGTGTTACTCTCAGCACCAGTCACCATTGCTGGGTGCTCTCCACAGTCTCCAGTGTGCTCCTGTGTTACTCTCAGCACCAGTCACCATTGCTGGGCGCTCTCCACAGTCTCCAGTGTGCTCCTGTGTTACTCTCAGCACCAGTCACCATTGCTGGGCGCTCTCCACAGTCTCCAGTGTGCTCCTGTGTTACTCTCAGCACCAGTCACCATTGCTGGACGCTCTCCACAGTCTCCAGTGTGCTCCTGTGTTACTCTCAGTTCCAGTCACCATTGCTGGGTGCTCTCCACAGTCTCCAGTGTGCTCCTGTGTTACTCTCAGCACCAGTCACCTTTGCTGGGTGCTCTCCACAGTCTCCAGTGTGTTCCTGTGTTACTCTCAGCACCAGTCACCATTGCTGGGCGCTCTCCCCAGTCTCCAGTGTGCTCCTGTGTTACTCTCATCACCAGTCACCATTGCTGGGCGCTCTCCACAGTCTCCAGTGTGCTCCTGTGTTACTCTCAGCACCAGTCACCATTGCTGGGTACTCTCCACAGTCTCCAGTGTGCTCCTGTGTTACTCTCAGCACCAGTCACCATTGCTGGGCGCTCTCCACAGTCTCCAGTGTGCTCCTGTGTTACTCTCAGTACCAGTCACCATTGCTGGGTGCTCTCCACAGTCTCCAGTGTGCTCCTGTGTTACTCTCAGCACCAGTCACCATTGCTGGGTACTCTCCACAGTCTCCAGTATGCTCCTGTGTTACTCTCAGCCCCAGTCACCATTGCTGGGCGCTCTCCACAGTCTCCAGTGTGCTCCTGTGTTACTCTCAGTACCAGTCACCATTGCTGGGTGCTCTCCACAGTCTCCAGTGTGCTCCTGTGTTACTCTCAGTACCAGTCACCATTGCTGGGTGCTCTCCACAGTCTCCAGTGTGTTCCTGTGTTACTCTCAGTACCAGTCACCATTGCTGGGTGCTCTCCACAGTCTCCAGTGGGCTCCTGTGTTACTCTCAGCGCCAGTCACCATTGCTGTGTGCTCTCCACAGTCTCCAGTGGGCTCCTGTGTTACTCTCAGTACCAGTCACCATTGCTGGTTGCTCTCCACAGTCTCCAGTGTGCTCCTGTGTTACTCTCAGCACCAGTCACCATTGCTGGACTCTCTCCACAGTCTCCAGTGTACTCCTGTGTTACTCTCAGCACCAGTCACCATTGCTGGGTGCTCTCCACAGTCTCCAGTGTACTCCTGTGTTACTCTCAGCACCAGTCACCATTGCTGGACGCTCTCCACAGTCTCCAGTGTGCTTCTGTGTTACTCTCAGCACCAGTCACCATTGCTGGGTGCTCTCCACAGTCTCCAGTGTGCTCCTGTGTTACTCTCAGCACCAGTCACCATTGCTGGGCGCTCTCCACAGTCTCCAGTGTGTTCCTGTGTTACTCTCAGCACCAGTCACCATTGCTGGGCGCTCTCCCCAGTCTCCAGTGTGCTCCTGTGTTACTCTCAGCACCAGTCACCTTTGCTGGGTGCTCTCCACAGTCTCCAGTGTGTTCCTGTGTTACTCTCAGCACCAGTCACCATTGCTGGGCGCTCTCCCCAGTCTCCAGTGTGCTCCTGTGTTACTCTCATCACCAGTCACCATTGCTGGGCGCTCTCCACAGTCTCCAGTGTGCTCCTGTGTTACTCTCAGCACCAGTCACCATTGCTGGGTGTTCTCTACAGTCTCCAGTGTGCTCCTGTGTTACTCTCAGCACCAGTCACCATTGCTGGGCGCTCTCCACAGTCTCCAGTGTGCTCCTGTGTTACTCTCAGCACCAGTCACCATTGCTGGGTGCTCTCCACAGTCTCCAGTGTGCTCCTGTATTACTCTCAGCACCAGTCACCATTGCTGGGTGTTCTCCACAGTCTCCAGTGTGTTCCTGTGTTACTCTCAGCACCAGTCACCATTGCTGGGCGCTCTCCTCAGTCTCCAGTGTGCTCCTGTGTTACTCTCAGCACCAGTCACCATTGCTGGGTGCTCTCCTCAGTCTCCAGTGTGCTCCTGTGTTACTCTCAGCACCAGTCACCATTGCTGGGCGCTCTCCTCAGTCTCCAGTGTGCTCCTGTGTTACTCTCAGCACCAGTCACCATTGCTGGGTGCTCTCCACAGTCTCCAGTGTGCTCCTGTGTTACTCTCAGTACCAGTCACCATTGCTGGGTGCTCTCCACAGTCTCCAGTGTACTCCTGTGTTACTCTCAGCACCAGTCACCATTGCTGGGCGCTCTCCACAGTCTCCAGTGTGCTCCTGTGTTACTCTCAGTACCAGTCACCATTGCTGGGTGTTCTCCACAGTCTCCAGTGTGTTCCTGTGTTACTCTCAGCACCAGTCACCATTGCTGGGCGCTCTCCACAGTCTCCAGTGTACTCCTGTGTTACTCTCAGCACCAGTCACCATTGCTGGGCGCTCTCCACAGTCTCCAGTGTGCTCCTGTATTACTCTCAGCACCAGTCACCATTGCTGGGCGCTCTCCACAGTCTCCAGTGTGTTCCTGTGTTACTCTCAGCATGAGTCACTATTGCTGGGTGCTCTCCACAGTCTCCAGTGTGCTCCTGTGTTACTCTCAGCACCAGTCACCATTGCTGGGCGCTCTCCACAGTCTCCAGTGTGCTCCTGTGTTACTCTCAGCACCAGTCACCATTGCTGGGCGCTCTCCACAGTCTCTAGTGTACTCCTGTGTTACTCTCAGCACCAGTCACCATTGCTGGACGCTCTCCACAGTCTCCAGTGTACTCCTGTGTTACTCTCAGTACCAGTCACCATTGCTGGGTGCTCTCCACAGTCTCCAGTGTACTCCTGTGTTACTCTCAGCACCAGTCACCATTGCTGGGCGCTCTCCACAGTCTCCAGTGTACTCCTGTGTTACTCTCAGCACCAGTCACCATTGCTGGGTGCTCTCCACAGTCTCCAGTGTACTCCTGTGTTACTCTCAGCACCAGTCACCATTGCTGGACGCTCTCCACAGTCTCCAGTGTGCTTCTGTGTTACTCTCAGCACCAGTCACCATTGCTGGGTGCTCTCCACAGTCTCCAGTGTGCTCCTGTGTTACTCTCAGCACCAGTCACCATTGCTGGGCGCTCTCCACAGTCTCCAGTGTGCTCCTGTGTTACTCTCAGCACCAGTCACCATTGCTGGGCGCTCTCCACAGTCTCCAGTGTGCTCCTGTGTTACTCTCAGCACCAGTCACCATTGCTGGACGCTCTCCACAGTCTCCAGTGTGCTCCTGTGTTACTCTCAGTTCCAGTCACCATTGCTGGGTGCTCTCCACAGTCTCCAGTGTGCTCCTGTGTTACTCTCAGCACCAGTCACCTTTGCTGGGTGCTCTCCACAGTCTCCAGTGTGTTCCTGTGTTACTCTCAGCACCAGTCACCATTGCTGGGCGCTCTCCCCAGTCTCCAGTGTGCTCCTGTGTTACTCTCATCACCAGTCACCATTGCTGGGCGCTCTCCACAGTCTCCAGTGTGCTCCTGTGTTACTCTCAGCACCAGTCACCATTGCTGGGTACTCTCCACAGTCTCCAGTGTGCTCCTGTGTTACTCTCAGCACCAGTCACCATTGCTGGGCGCTCTCCACAGTCTCCAGTGTGCTCCTGTGTTACTCTCAGTACCAGTCACCATTGCTGGGTGCTCTCCACAGTCTCCAGTGTGCTCCTGTGTTACTCTCAGCACCAGTCACCATTGCTGGGTACTCTCCACAGTCTCCAGTATGCTCCTGTGTTACTCTCAGCCCCAGTCACCATTGCTGGGCGCTCTCCACAGTCTCCAGTGTGCTCCTGTGTTACTCTCAGTACCAGTCACCATTGCTGGGTGCTCTCCACAGTCTCCAGTGTGCTCCTGTGTTACTCTCAGTACCAGTCACCATTGCTGGGTGCTCTCCACAGTCTCCAGTGTGTTCCTGTGTTACTCTCAGTACCAGTCACCATTGCTGGGTGCTCTCCACAGTCTCCAGTGGGCTCCTGTGTTACTCTCAGCGCCAGTCACCATTGCTGTGTGCTCTCCACAGTCTCCAGTGGGCTCCTGTGTTACTCTCAGTACCAGTCACCATTGCTGGTTGCTCTCCACAGTCTCCAGTGTGCTCCTGTGTTACTCTCAGCACCAGTCACCATTGCTGGACTCTCTCCACAGTCTCCAGTGTACTCCTGTGTTACTCTCAGCACCAGTCACCATTGCTGGGTGCTCTCCACAGTCTCCAGTGTACTCCTGTGTTACTCTCAGCACCAGTCACCATTGCTGGACGCTCTCCACAGTCTCCAGTGTGCTTCTGTGTTACTCTCAGCACCAGTCACCATTGCTGGGTGCTCTCCACAGTCTCCAGTGTGCTCCTGTGTTACTCTCAGCACCAGTCACCATTGCTGGGCGCTCTCCACAGTCTCCAGTGTGCTCCTGTGTTACTCTCAGCACCAGTCACCATTGCTGGGCGCTCTCCACAGTCTCCAGTGTGCTCCTGTGTTACTCTCAGCACCAGTCACCATTGCTGGACGCTCTCCACAGTCTCCAGTGTGCTCCTGTGTTACTCTCAGTTCCAGTCACCATTGCTGGGTGCTCTCCACAGTCTCCAGTGTGCTCCTGTGTTACTCTCAGCACCAGTCACCTTTGCTGGGTGCTCTCCACAGTCTCCAGTGTGTTCCTGTGTTACTCTCAGCACCAGTCACCATTGCTGGGCGCTCTCCCCAGTCTCCAGTGTGCTCCTGTGTTACTCTCATCACCAGTCACCATTGCTGGGCGCTCTCCACAGTCTCCAGTGTGCTCCTGTGTTACTCTCAGCACCAGTCACCATTGCTGGGTACTCTCCACAGTCTCCAGTGTGCTCCTGTGTTACTCTCAGTACCAGTCACCATTGCTGGGTGCTCTCCACAGTCTCCAGTGTGCTCCTGTGTTACTCTCAGTACCAGTCACCATTGCTGGGTGCTCTCCACAGTCTCCAGTGTGCTCCTGTGTTACTCTCAGTACCAGTCACCATTGCTGTGTGCTCTCCACAGTCTCCAGTGGGCTCCTGTGTTACTCTCAGTACCAGTCACCATTGCTGGGTGCTCTCCACAGTCTCCAGTGTGCTCCTGTGTTACTCTCAGTACCAGTCACTATTGCTGTGTGCTCTCCACAGTCTCCAGTGGGCTCCTGTGTTACTCTCAGCACCAGTCACCATTGCTGGACTCTCTCCACAGTCTCCAGTGTACTCCTGTGTTACTCTCAGCACCAGTCACCATTGCTGGGTGCTCTCCACTGTCTCCAGTGTGTTCCTGTGTTACTCTCAGCACCAGTCACCATTGCTGGGCGCTCTCCACAGTCTCCAGTGTGCTCCTGTGTTACTCTCAGCACCAGTCACCATTGCTGGGCACTCTCCACAGTCTCCAGTGTGCTCCTGTGTTACTCTCAGCCCCAGTCACCATTGCTGGGCGCTCTCCACAGTCTCCAGTGTGCTCCTGTGTTACTCTCAGCACCAGTCACCATTGCTGGGCGCTCTCCACAGTCTCCAGTGTGCTCCTGTATTACTCTCAGCACCAGTCACCATTGCTGGGCGCTCTCCACAGTCTCTAGTGTACTCCTGTGTTACTCTCAGCACCAGTCACCATTGCTGGATGCTCTCCACAGTCTCCAGTGTGCTCCTGTGTTACTCTCAGCACCAGTCACCATTGCTGGGCGCTCTCCACAGTCTCCAGTGTGCTCCTGTGTTACTCTCAGCACCAGTCACCATTGCTGGATGTTCTCCACAGTCTCCAGTGTGCTCCTGTGTTACTCTCATCACCAGTCACCATTGCTGGGTGCTCTCCACAGTCTCCAGTGTGCTCCTGTATTAATCTCAGCACCAGTCACCATTGCTGGGCGCTCTCCACAGTCTCCAGTGTGCTCCTGTGTTACTCTCAGCACCAGTCACCATTGCTGGGTACACTCAGTCTCCAGTGTGCTCCTGTGTTACTCTCAGCGCCAGTCACCATTGCTGGGTGCTCTCCACAGTCTCCAGTGTGCTCCTGTGTTACTCTCAGCACCAGTCACCATTGCTGGGTGCTCTCCACAGTCTCCAGTGTGCTCCTGTGTTACTCTCAGCACCAGTCACCATTGCTGGGTACTCCCCACAGTCTCCAGTGTGCTCCTGTGTTACTCTCAGCACCAGTCACCATGGCTGGGCGCTCTCCACAGTCTCCAGTGTGCTCCTGTGTTACTCTCAGCACCAGTCACCATTGCTGGGTGCTCTCCACAGTCTCCAGTGTTCTCCTGTGTTACTCTCAGCACCAGTCACCATTGCTGGGTGCTCTCCACAGTCTCCAGTGTGCTCCTGTGTTACTCTCAGCACCAGTCACCATTGCTGGGTGCTCTCCACAGTCTCCAGTGTGCTCTTGTGTTACTCTCATCACCAGTCACCATTGCTGGGTGCTCTCCACAGTCTCCAGTGTGCTCCTGTGTTACTCTCATCACCAGTCACCATTGCTGGGTGCTCTCCACAGTCTCCAGTGTGCTCCTGTATTACTCTCAGCACCAGTCACCATTGCTGGGTGCTCTCCACAGTCTCCAGTGTGCTCCTGTGATACTCTCAGCACCAGTCACCATTGCTGGGTGCTCTCCACAGTCTCCAGTGTGCTCCTGTGTTACTCTCAGCACCAGTCACCATTGCTGGGTGCTCTCCACAGTCTCCAGTGTGCTCCTGTGTTACTCTCATCACCAGTCACCATTGCTGGGTGCTCTCCACAGTCTCCAGTGTGCTCCTGTGTTACTCTCAGCACCAGTCACCATTGCTGGGCGCTCTCCACAGTCTCCAGTGTGCTCCTGTGTTACTCTCATCACCAGTCACCATTGCTGGGTGCTCTCCACAGTCTCCAGTGTGCTCCTGTGTTACTCTCAGCACCAGTCACCATTGCTGGGAGCTCTCCTCAGTCTCCAGTGTGCTCCTGTGTTACTCTCAGCACCAGTCACCATTGCTGGGTGCTCTCCACAGTCTCCAGTATACTCCTGTGTTACTCTCAGCACCAGTCACCATTGCTGGGTGCTCTCCACAGTCTCCAGTATACTCCTGTGTTACTCTCAGCACCAGTCACCATTGCTGGGTGCTCTCCACAGTCTCCAGTGTGCTCCTGTGTTACTCTCAGCACCAGTCACCATTGCTGGGTGCTCTCCACAGTCTCCAGTGTACTCCTGTGTTACTCTCAGCGCCAGTCACCATTGCTGGGCGCTCTCCACAGTCTCCAGTGTGCTCCTGTATTACTCTCAGCACCAGTCACCATTGCTGGGTGCTCTCCACAGTCTCCAGTGTGCTCCTGTGTTACTCTCATCACCAGTCACCATTGCTGGGTGCTCTCCACAGTCTCCAGTGTGCTCCTGTGTTACTCTCATCACCAGTCACCATTGCTGGGTGCTCTCCACAGTCTCCAGTGTGCTCCTGTATTACTCTCAGCACCAGTCACCATTGCTGGGTGCTCTCCACAGTCTCCAGTGTGCTCCTGTGTTACTCTCAGCACCAGTCACCATTGCTGGGTGCTCTCCACAGTCTCCAGTGTGCTCCTGTGTTACTCTCAGCACCAGTCACCATTGCTGGACGCTCTCCACAGTCTCCAGTGTGCTCCTGTGTTACTCTCAGCACCAGTCACCATTGCTGGGCGCTCTCCACAGTCTCCAGTGTGCTCCTGTGTTACTCTCAGCACCAGTCACCATTGCTGGGCGCTCTACACAGTCTCCAGTGTGCTCCTGTGTTACTCTCAGCACCAGTCACCATTGCTGGGTGCTCTCTACAGTCTCCAGTGTGCTCCTGTGTTACTCTCAGCACCAGTCACCATTGCTGGGCGCTCTCCACAGTCTCCAGTGTGCTCCTGTGTTACTCTCAGCACCAGTCACCATTGCTGGGCGCTCTACACAGTCTCCAGTGTGCTCCTGTGTTACTCTCAGCACCAGTCACCATTGCTGGATGTTCTCCACAGTCTCCAGTGTACTCCTGTGTTACTCTCAGCACCAGTCACCATTGCTGGGCGCTCTCCACAGTCTCCAGTGTGTTCCTGTGTTACTCTCAGCATGAGTCACTATTGCTGGGTGCTCTCCACAGTCTCCAGTGTGCTCCTGTGTTACTCTCAGCACCAGTCACCATTGCTGGGCGCTCTCCTCAGTCTCCAGTGTGCTCCTGTGTTACTCTCAGCACCAGTCACCATTGCTGGGTGCTCTCCACAGTCTCCAGTGTGCTCCTGTGTTACTCTCAGTACCAGTCACCATTGCTGGGTGCTCTCCACAGTCTCCAGTGTGCTCCTGTGTTACTCTCAGTACCAGTCACCATTGCTGGGTGCTCTCCACAGTCTCCAGTGTACTCCTGTGTTACTCTCAGCACCAGTCACCATTGCTGGGCGCTCTCCACAGTCTCCAGTGTGTTCCTGTGTTACTCTCAGCATGAGTCACTATTGCTGGGTGCTCTCCACAGTCTCCAGTGTGCTCCTGTGTTACTCTCAGCACCAGTCACCATTGCTGGGTGCTCTCCACAGTCTCCAGTGTGCTCCTGTGTTACTCTCATCACCAGTCACCATTGCTGGGTGCTCTCCACAGTCTCCAGTGTGCTCCTGTATTACTCTCAGCACCAGTCACCATTGCTGGGTGCTCTCCACAGTCTCCAGTGTGCTCCTGTGATACTCTCAGCACCAGTCACCATTGCTGGGTGCTCTCCACAGTCTCCAGTGTGCTCCTGTGTTACTCTCAGCACCAGTCACCATTGCTGGGTGCTCTCCACAGTCTCCAGTGTGCTCCTGTGTTACTCTCATCACCAGTCACCATTGCTGGGTGCTCTCCACAGTCTCCAGTGTGCTCCTGTGTTACTCTCAGCACCAGTCACCATTGCTGGGCGCTCTCCACAGTCTCCAGTGTGCTCCTGTGTTACTCTCATCACCAGTCACCATTGCTGGGTGCTCTCCACAGTCTCCAGTGTGCTCCTGTGTTACTCTCAGCACCAGTCACCATTGCTGGGAGCTCTCCTCAGTCTCCAGTGTGCTCCTGTGTTACTCTCAGCACCAGTCACCATTGCTGGGTGCTCTCCACAGTCTCCAGTATACTCCTGTGTTACTCTCAGCACCAGTCACCATTGCTGGGTGCTCTCCACAGTCTCCAGTATACTCCTGTGTTACTCTCAGCACCAGTCACCATTGCTGGGTGCTCTCCACAGTCTCCAGTGTGCTCCTGTGTTACTCTCAGCACCAGTCACCATTGCTGGGTGCTCTCCACAGTCTCCAGTGTACTCCTGTGTTACTCTCAGCGCCAGTCACCATTGCTGGGCGCTCTCCACAGTCTCCAGTGTGCTCCTGTATTACTCTCAGCACCAGTCACCATTGCTGGGTGCTCTCCACAGTCTCCAGTGTGCTCCTGTGTTACTCTCATCACCAGTCACCATTGCTGGGTGCTCTCCACAGTCTCCAGTGTGCTCCTGTGTTACTCTCATCACCAGTCACCATTGCTGGGTGCTCTCCACAGTCTCCAGTGTGCTCCTGTATTACTCTCAGCACCAGTCACCATTGCTGGGTGCTCTCCACAGTCTCCAGTGTGCTCCTGTGTTACTCTCAGCACCAGTCACCATTGCTGGGTGCTCTCCACAGTCTCCAGTGTGCTCCTGTGTTACTCTCAGCACCAGTCACCATTGCTGGACGCTCTCCACAGTCTCCAGTGTGCTCCTGTGTTACTCTCAGCACCAGTCACCATTGCTGGGCGCTCTCCACAGTCTCCAGTGTGCTCCTGTGTTACTCTCAGCACCAGTCACCATTGCTGGGCGCTCTACACAGTCTCCAGTGTGCTCCTGTGTTACTCTCAGCACCAGTCACCATTGCTGGGTGTTCTCTACAGTCTCCAGTGTGCTCCTGTGTTACTCTCAGCACCAGTCACCATTGCTGGGCGCTCTCCACAGTCTCCAGTGTGCTCCTGTGTTACTCTCAGCACCAGTCACCATTGCTGGGCGCTCTACACAGTCTCCAGTGTGCTCCTGTATTACTCTCAGCACCAGTCACCATTGCTGGATGTTCTCCACAGTCTCCAGTGTACTCCTGTGTTACTCTCAGCACCAGTCACCATTGCTGGGCGCTCTCCACAGTCTCCAGTGTGTTCCTGTGTTACTCTCAGCATGAGTCACTATTGCTGGGTGCTCTCCACAGTCTCCAGTGTGCTCCTGTGTTACTCTCAGCACCCAGTCACATTGCTGGGCGCTCTCCTCAGTCTCCAGTGTGCTCCTGTATTACTCTCAGTACCAGTCACCATTGCTGGGTGCTCTCCACAGTCTCCAGTGTACTCCTGTGTTACTCTCAGCACCAGTCACCATTGCTGGGCGCTCTCCACAGTCTCCAGTGTGCTCCTGTGTTACTCTCAGTACCAGTCACCATTGCTGGGTGTTCTCCACAGTCTCCAGTGTGTTCCTGTGTTACTCTCAGCACCAGTCACCATTGCTGGGCGCTCTCCACAGTCTCCAGTGTACTCCTGTGTTACTCTCAGCACCAGTCACCATTGCTGGGCGCTCTCCACAGTCTCCAGTGTGCTCCTGTATTACTCTCAGCACCAGTCACCATTGCTGGGCGCTCTCCACAGTCTCCAGTGTGTTCCTGTGTTACTCTCAGCATGAGTCACTATTGCTGGGTGCTCTCCACAGTCTCCAGTGTGCTCCTGTGTTACTCTCAGCACCAGTCACCATTGCTGGGCGCTCTCCACAGTCTCCAGTGTGCTCCTGTGTTACTCTCAGCACCAGTCACCATTGCTGGGCGCTCTCCACAGTCTCTAGTGTACTCCTGTGTTACTCTCAGCACCAGTCACCATTGCTGGACGCTCTCCACAGTCTCCAGTGTACTCCTGTGTTACTCTCAGCACCAGTCACCATTGCTGGGTGCTCTCCACAGTCTCCAGTGTACTCCTGTGTTACTCTCAGCACCAGTCACCATTGCTGGGCTCTCTCCACAGTCTCCAGTGTACTCCTGTGTTACTCTCAGCACCAGTCACCATTGCTGGGTGCTCTCCACAGTCTCCAGTGTACTCCTGTGTTACTCTCAGCACCAGTCACCATTGCTGGACGCTCTCCACAGTCTCCAGTGTGCTTCTGTGTTACTCTCAGCACCAGTCACCATTGCTGGGTGCTCTCCACAGTCTCCAGTGTGCTCCTGTGTTACTCTCAGCACCAGTCACCATTGCTGGGCGCTCTCCACAGTCTCCAGTGTGCTCCTGTGTTACTCTCAGCACCAGTCACCATTGCTGGGCGCTCTCCACAGTCTCCAGTGTGCTCCTGTGTTACTCTCAGCACCAGTCACCATTGCTGGACGCTCTCCACAGTCTCCAGTGTGCTCCTGTGTTACTCTCAGTTCCAGTCACCATTGCTGGGTGCTCTCCACAGTCTCCAGTGTGCTCCTGTGTTACTCTCAGCACCAGTCACCTTTGCTGGGTGCTCTCCACAGTCTCCAGTGTGTTCCTGTGTTACTCTCAGCACCAGTCACCATTGCTGGGCGCTCTCCCCAGTCTCCAGTGTGCTCCTGTGTTACTCTCATCACCAGTCACCATTGCTGGGCGCTCTCCACAGTCTCCAGTGTGCTCCTGTGTTATTCTCAGCACCAGTCACCATTGCTGGGTACTCTCCACAGTCTCCAGTGTGCTCCTGTGTTACTCTCAGCACCAGTCACCATTGCTGGGCGCTCTCCACAGTCTCCAGTGTGCTCCTGTGTTACTCTCAGTACCAGTCACCATTGCTGGTTGCTCTCCACAGTCTCCAGTGTGCTCCTGTGTTACTCTCAGCACCAGTCACCTTTGCTGGGTACTCTCCACAGTCTCCAGTATGCTCCTGTGTTACTCTCAGCCCCAGTCACCATTGCTGGGCGCTCTCCACAGTCTCCAGTGTGCTCCTGTGTTACTCTCAGTACCAGTCACCATTGCTGGGTGCTCTCCACAGTCTCCAGTGTGCTCCTGTGTTACTCTCAGTACCAGTCACCATTGCTGTGTGCTCTCCACTGTCTCCAGTGGGCTCCTGTGTTACTCTCAGTACCAGTCACCATTGCTGGTTGCTCTCCACAGTCTCCAGTGTGCTCCTGTGTTACTCTCAGCACCAGTCACCATTGCTGGACTCTCTCCACAGTCTCCAGTGTACTCCTGTGTTACTCTCAGCACCAGTCACCATTGCTGGGTGCTCTCCACAGTCTCCAGTGTACTCCTGTGTTACTCTCAGCACCAGTCACCATTGCTGGACGCTCTCCACAGTCTCCAGTGTGCTTCTGTGTTACTCTCAGCACCAGTCACCATTGCTGGGTGCTCTCCACAGTCTCCAGTGTGCTCCTGTGTTACTCTCAGCACCAGTCACCATTGCTGGGCGCTCTCCACAGTCTCCAGTGTGCTCCTGTGTTACTCTCAGCACCAGTCACCATTGCTGGGCGCTCTCCACAGTCTCCAGTGTGCTCCTGTGTTACTCTCAGCACCAGTCACCATTGCTGGACGCTCTCCACAGTCTCCAGTGTGCTCCTGTGTTACTCTCAGTTCCAGTCACCATTGCTGGGTGCTCTCCACAGTCTCCAGTGTGCTCCTGTGTTACTCTCAGCACCAGTCACCTTTGCTGGGTGCTCTCCACAGTCTCCAGTGTGTTCCTGTGTTACTCTCATCACCAGTCACCATTGCTGGGCGCTCTCCACAGTCTCCAGTGTACTCCTGTGTTACTCTCAGCACCAGTCACCATTGCTGGGCGCTCTCCACAGTCTCCAGTGTGCTCCTGTGTTACTCTCAGCACCAGTCACCATTGCTGGGTGCTCTCCACAGTCTCCAGTGTGCTCCTGTGTTACTCTCAGCACCAGTCACCTTTGCTGGGCGCTCTCCACAGTCTCCAGTGTGCTCCTGTGTTACTCTCAGCACCAGTCACCATTGCTGGGTACTCTCCACAGTCTCCAGTGTGCTCCTGTGTTACTCTCAGCACCAGTCACCATTGCTGGGCGCTCTCCACAGTCTCCAGTGTGCTCCTGTGTTACTCTCAGTACCAGTCACCATTGCTGTGTGCTCTCCACAGTCTCCAGTGGGCTCCTGTGTTACTCTCAGTACCAGTCACCATTGCTGGTTGCTCTCCACAGTCTCCAGTGTGCTCCTGTGTTACTCTCAGCACCAGTCACCATTGCTGGGCGCTCTCCACAGTCTCCAGTGTGCTCCTGTGTTACTCTCAGCACCAGTCACCATTGCTGGGTGCTCTCCACTGTCTCCAGTGTGTTCCTGTGTTACTCTCAGCACCAGTCACCATTGCTGGGTACTCCCCACAGTCTCCAGTGTGCTCCTGTGTTACTCTCAGCACCAGTCACCATGGCTGGGCGCTCTCCACAGTCTCCAGTGTGCTCCTGTGTTACTCTCAGCACCAGTCACCATGGCTGGGCGCTCTCCACAGTCTCCAGTGTGCTCCTGTGTTACTCTCAGCACCAGTCACCATTGCTGGACTCTCTCCACAGTCTCCAGTGTGCTCCTGTGTTACTCTCAGCACCAGTCACCATTGCTGGGCGCTCTCCACAGTCTCCAGTGTGCTCCTGTGTTACTCTCAGCCCCAGTCACCATTGCTGGGCGCTCTCCACAGTCTCCAGTGTGCTCCTGTGTTACTCTCAGCACCAGTCACCATTGCTGGGCGCTCTCCACAGTCTCCAGTGTGCTCCTGTGTTACTCTCAGCACCAGTCACCATTGCTGGGCGCTCTCCACAGTCTCTAGTGTACTCCTGTGTTACTCTCAGCACCAGTCACCATTGCTGGGCGCTCTACACAGTCTCCAGTGTGCTCCTGTGTTACTCTCATCACCAGTCACCATTGCTGGGTGCTCTCCACAGTCTCCAGTGTGCTCCTGTATTACTCTCCACAGTCTCCAGTGTGCTCCTGTGTTACTCTCAGCACCAGTCACCATTGCTGGGCGCTCTCCACAGTCTCCAGTGTACTCCTGTGTTACTCTCAGCACCAGTCACCATTGCTGGGCGCTCTCCACAGTCTCCAGTGTGCTCCTGTGTTACTCTCAGCACCAGTCACCATTGCTGGACGCTCTCCACAGTCTCCAGTGTGCTCCTGTGTTACTCTCAGTTCCAGTCACCATTGCTGGGTGCTCTCCACAGTCTCCAGTGTGCTCCTGTGTTACTCTCAGCACCAGTCACCATTGCTGGGCGCTCTCCACAGTCTCTAGTGTACTCCTGTGTTACTCTCAGCACCAGTCACCATTGCTGGATGCTCTCCACAGTCTCCAGTGTGCTCCTGTGTTACTCTCATCACCAGTCACCATTGCTGGGTGCTCTCCACAGTCTCCAGTGTGCTCCTGTATTACTCTCAGCACCAGTCACCATTGCTGGGCGCTCTCCACAGTCTCCAGTGTGTTCCTGTGTTACTCTCAGCATGAGTCACTATTGCTGGGTGCTCTCCACAGTCTCCAGTGTGCTCCTGTGTTACTCTCAGCACCAGTCACCTTTGCTGGGCGCTCTCCACAGTCTCCAGTGTGCTCCTGTGTTACTCTCAGCACCAGTCACCATTGCTGGGCGCTCTCCACAGTCTCCAGTGTGCTCCTGTGTTACTCTCAGCACCAGTCACCTTTGCTGGGCGCTCTCCACAGTCTCCAGTGTGCTCCTGTGTTACTCTCAGCACCAGTCACCTTTGCTGGGCGCTCTCCACAGTCTCCAGTGTGCTCCTGTGTTACTCTCATCACCAGTCACCATTGCTGGGTGCTCTCCACAGTCTCCAGTGTGTTCCTGTGTTACTCTCAGCATGAGTCACTATTGCTGGGTGCTCTCCACAGTCTCCAGTGTGCTTCTGTGTTACTCTCAGTACCAGTCACCATTGCTGGGTGCTCTCCACAGTCTCCAGTGTGCTCCTGTGTTACTCTCAGTACCAGTCACCATTGCTGGGTGTTCTCCACAGTCTCCAGTGTGTTCCTGTGTTACTCTCAGCACCAGTCACCATTGCTGGGTGCTCTCCACAGTCTCCAGTGTGCTCCTGTGTTACTCTCAGCACCAGTCACCATTGCTGGGCGCTCTCCACAGTCTCTAGTGTGCTCCTGTGTTACTCTCAGCACCAGTCACCATTGCTGGGTGCTCTCCACAGTCTCCAGTGTGCTCCTGTGTTACTCTCAGCACCAGTCACCATTGCTGCGTACACTCAGTCTCCAGTGTGCTCCTGTGTTACTCTCAGCACCAGTCACCATTGCTAGGCGCTCTCCACAGTCTCCAGTGTGCTCCTGTGTTACTCTCAGCACCAGTCACCATTGCTGGGTACTCCCCACAGTCTCCAGTGTGCTCCTGTGTTACTCTCAGCACCAGTCACCATTGCTGGGCGCTCTCCACAGTCTCCAGTGTGCTCCTGTGTTACTCTCAGCACCAGTCACCATTGCTGGACGCTCTCCACAGTCTCCAGTGTGCTCCTGTGTTACTCTCAGCACCAGTCACCATTGCTGGGTACACTCAGTCTCCAGTGTGCTCCTGTGTTACTCTCAGCGCCAGTCACCATTGCTGGGTGCTCTCCACAGTCTCCAGTGTGCTCCTGTGTTACTCTCAGCACCAGTCACCATTGCTGGACGCTCTCCACAGTCTCCAGTGTGCTTCTGTGTTACTCTCAGCACCAGTCACCATTGCTGGGTGCTCTCCACAGTCTCCAGTGTGCTCCTGTGTTACTCTCAGCACCAGTCACCATTGCTGGGCGCTCTCCACAGTCTCCAGTGTGCTCCTGTGTTACTCTCAGCACCAGTCACCATTGCTGGGCGCTCTCCACAGTCTCCAGTGTGCTCCTGTGTTACTCTCAGCACCAGTCACCATTGCTGGACGCTCTCCACAGTCTCCAGTGTGCTCCTGTGTTACTCTCAGTTCCAGTCACCATTGCTGGGTGCTCTCCACAGTCTCCAGTGTGCTCCTGTGTTACTCTCAGCACCAGTCACCTTTGCTGGGTGCTCTCCACAGTCTCCAGTGTGTTCCTGTGTTACTCTCAGCACCAGTCACCATTGCTGGGCGCTCTCCCCAGTCTCCAGTGTGCTCCTGTGTTACTCTCATCACCAGTCACCATTGCTGGGCGCTCTCCACAGTCTCCAGTGTGCTCCTGTGTTACTCTCAGCACCAGTCACCATTGCTGGGTACTCTCCACAGTCTCCAGTGTTCTCCTGTGTTACTCTCAGCACCAGTCACCATTGCTGGGCGCTCTCCACAGTCTCCAGTGTGCTCCTGTATTACTCTCAGTACCAGTCACCATTGCTGGTTGCTCTCTACAGTCTCCAGTGTGCTCCTGTGTTACTCTCAGCACCAGTCACCATTGCTGGGTACTCTCCACAGTCTCCAGTATGCTCCTGTGTTTCTCTCAGCCCCAGTCACCATTGCTGGGCGCTCTCCACAGTCTCCAGTGTGCTCCTGTGTTACTCTCAGTACCAGTCACCATTGCTGTGTGCTCTCCACTGTCTCCAGTGGGCTCCTGTGTTACTCTCAGTACCAGTCACCATTGCTGGTTGCTCTCCACAGTCTCCAGTGTGCTCCTGTGTTACTCTCAGCACCAGTCACCATTGCTGGACTCTCTCCACAGTCTCCAGTGTACTCCTGTGTTACTCTCAGCACCAGTCACCATTGCTGGGTGCTCTCCACAGTCTCCAGTGTACTCCTGTGTTACTCTCAGCACCAGTCACCATTGCTGGACGCTCTCCACAGTCTCCAGTGTGCTTCTGTGTTACTCTCAGCACCAGTCACCATTGCTGGGTGCTCTCCACAGTCTCCAGTGTGCTCCTGTGTTACTCTCAGCACCAGTCACCATTGCTGGGCGCTCTCCACAGTCTCCAGTGTGCTCCTGTGTTACTCTCAGCACCAGTCATCATTGCTGGGCGCTCTCCACAGTCTCCAGTGTGCTCCTGTGTTACTCTCAGCACCAGTCACCATTGCTGGACGCTCTCCACAGTCTCCAGTGTGCTCCTGTGTTACTCTCAGTTCCAGTCACCATTGCTGGGTGCTCTCCACAGTCTCCAGTGTGCTCCTGTGTTACTCTCAGCACCAGTCACCTTTGCTGGGTGCTCTCCACAGTCTCCAGTGTGTTCCTGTGTTACTCTCAGCACCAGTCACCTTTGCTGGGCGCTCTCCCCAGTCTCCAGTGAGCTCCTGTGTTACTCTCATCACCAGTCACCATTGCTGGGCGCTCTCCACAGTCTCCAGTGTGCTCCTGTGTTACTCTCAGCACCAGTCACCATTGCTGGGTACTCTCCACAGTCTCCAGTGTGCTCCTGTGTTACTCTCAGCACCAGTCACCATTGCTGGGCGCTCTCCACAGTCTCCAGTGTGCTCCTGTGTTACTCTCAGCACCAGTCACCATTGCTGGGTGCTCTCCACAGTCTCCAGTGGGCTCCTGTGTTACTCTCAGTACCAGTCACCATTGCTGGTTGCTCTCCACAGTCTCCAGTGTGCTCCTGTGTTACTCTCAGCACCAGTCACCATTGCTGGACTCTCTCCACAGTCTCCAGTGTGCTCCTGTGTTACTCTCAGCACCAGTCACCATTGCTGGGTGCTCTCCACTGTCTCCAGTGTGTTCCTGTGTTACTCTCAGCACCAGTCACCATTGCTGGGTACTCCCCACAGTCTCCAGTGTGCTCCTGTGTTACTCTCAGCACCAGTCACCATTGCTGGGTGCTCTCCACAGTCTCCAGTGTGCTCCTGTGTTTCTCTCAGCACCAGTCACCATTGCTGGGTGCTCTCCACAGTCTCCAGTGTGCTCCTGTGTTACTCTCATCACCAGTCACCATTGCTGGGTGCTCTCCACAGTCTCCAGTGTGTTCCTGTGTTACTCTCAGCACCAGTCACCATTGCTGGGCGCTCTCCACAGTCTCCAGTGTACTCCTGTGTTACTCTCAGCCCCAGTCACCATTGCTGGACGCTCTCCACAGTCTCCAGTGTGCTCCTGTGTTACTCTCAGTACCAGTCACCATTGCTGGGTGCTCTCCACAGTCTCCAGTGTGCTCCTGTGTTACTCTCAGCACCAGTCACCATTGCTGGGCGCTCTCCACAGTCTCTAGTGTACTCCTGTGTTACTCTCAGTACCAGTCACCATTGCTGGGTGCTCTCCACAGTCTCCAGTGTGCTCCTGTGTTACTCTCAGCACCAGTCACCATTGCTGGGCGCTCTCCACAGTCTCTAGTGTACTCCTGTGTTACTCTCAGTACCAGTCACCATTGCTGGGTGCTCTCCACAGTCTCCAGTGTGCTCCTGTGTTACTCTCATCACCAGTCACCATTGCTGGGTGTTCTCCACAGTCTCCAGTGTGCTCCTGTATTACTCTCAGCACCAGTCACCATTGCTGGGCGCTCTCCACAGTCTCCAGTGTGTTCCTGTGTTACTCTCAGCATGAGTCACTATTGCTGGGTGCTCTCCACAGTCTCCAGTGTGCTCCTGTGTTACTCTCAGCACCAGTCACCTTTGCTGGGCGCTCTCCACAGTCTCCAGTGTGCTCCTGTGTTACTCTCAGCACCAGTCACCATTGCTGGGCGCTCTCCACAGTCTCCAGTGTGCTTCTGTGTTACTCTCAGTACCAGTCACCATTGCTGGGTGCTCTCCACAGTCTCCAGTGTGCTCCTGTGTTACTCTCAGTACCAGTCACCATTGCTGGGTGTTCTCCACAGTCTCCAGTGTGTTCCTGTGTTACTCTCAGCACCAGTCACCATTGCTGGGTGCTCTCCACAGTCTCCAGTGTGCTCCTGTGTTACTCTCAGTACCAGTCACCATTGCTGGGTACTCCCCACAGTCTCCAGTGTGCTCCTGTGTTACTCTCAGCACCAGTCACCATTGCTGGGTGCTCTCCACAGTCTCCAGTGTGTTCCTGTGTTACTCTCAGCATGAGTCACTATTGCTGGGTGCTCTCCACAGTCTCCAGTGTGCTCCTGTGTTACTCTCAGCACCAGTCACCATTGCTGGGCGCTCTCCACAGTCTCTAGTGTACTCCTGTGTTACTCTCAGCACCAGTCACCATTGCTGCGTACACTCAGTCTCCAGTGTGCTCCTGTGTTACTCTCAGCACCAGTCACCATTGCTAGGCGCTCTCCACAGTCTCCAGTGTGCTCCTGTGTTACTCTCAGCACCAGTCACCATTGCTGGGTACACTCAGTCTCCAGTGTGCTCCTGTGTTACTCTCAGCGCCAGTCACCATTGCTGGGTGCTCTCCACAGTCTCCAGTGTGCTCCTGTGTTACTCTCAGCACCAGTCACCATTGCTGGGTGCTCTCCACAGTCTCCAGTGTGCTCCTGTGTTACTCTCAGCACCAGTCACCATTGCTGGGTACTCCCCACAGTCTCCAGTGTGCTCCTGTGTTACTCTCAGCACCAGTCACCATGGCTGGGCGCTCTCCACAGTCTCCAGTGTGCTCCTGTGTTACTCTCAGCACCAGTCACCATTGCTGGGTGCTCTCCACAGTCTCCAGTGTTCTCCTGTGTTACTCTCAGCACCAGTCACCATTGCTGGGTGCTCTCCACAGTCTCCAGTGTGCTCCTGTGTTACTCTCAGCACCAGTCACCATTGCTGGGCGCTCTCCACAGTCTCCAGTGTACTCCTGTGTTACTCTCAGCACCAGTCACCATTGCTGGGTGCTCTCCTCAGTCCCCAGTGTGCTCCTGTGTTACTCTCAGCACCAGTCACCATTGCTGGGTGCTCTCCACAGTCTCCAGTGTGCTCCTGTGTTACTCTCAGCGCCAGTCACCATTGCTGGGTGCTCTCCACAGTCTCCAGTGTGCTCCTGTGTTACTCTCAGTACCAGTCACCATTGCTGGGCGCTCTCCACAGTCTCCAGTGTGCTCCTGTGTTACTCTCAGCACCAGTCACCATTGCTGGGCGCTGTCCACAGTCTCCAGTGTGCTCCTATGTTACTCTCAGCACCAGTCACCATTGCAGGGTGCTCTCCACAGTCTCCAGTGTACTCCTGTGTTACTCTCATCACCAGTCACCATTGCTCGGCGCTCTCCACAGTCTCCAGTGTGCTCCTATGTTACTCTCAGCACCAGTCACCATTGCTGGGTGCTCTCCTCAGTCTCCAGTGTGTTCCTGTGTTACTCTCAGCACCAGTCACCATTGCTGGGTGCTCTCCACAGTCTCCAGTGTGCTCCTGTGTTACTCTCAGCACCAGTCACCATTGCTGGGTGCTCTCCACAGTCTCCATTGTGCTCCTGTGTTACTCTCAGCGCCAGTCACCATTGCTGGGTGCTCTTCTCAGTCTCCAGTGTGCTCCTGTGTTACTCTCAGCACCAGTCACCATTGCTGGGTGCTCTCCACAGTCCCCAGTGTGCTCCTGTGTTACTCTCAGCACCAGTCACCATTGCTGGGCGCTCTCCACAGTCTCCAGTGTGCTCCTGTGTTACTCTCAGCATCAGTCACCATTGCTGGGTGCTCTCCACAGTCTCCAGTGTGCTCCTGTGTTACTCTCAGCACCAGTCACCATTGCTGGGCGCTCTCCACAGTCTCCAGTGTGCTCCTGTGTTACTCTCAGCATCAGTCACCATTGCTGGGTGCTCTCCTCAGTCTCCAGTGTGCTCCTGTGTTACTCTCAGCACCAGTCACCATTGCTGGGTACTCTCCACAGTCTCCAGTGTGCTCCTGTGTTACTCTCAGCACCAGTCACCATTGCTGGGTGCTCTCCACAGTCTCCAGTGTGTTCCTGTGTTACTCTCAGCACCAGTCACCATTGCTGGGCGCTCTCCACAGTCTCCAGTGTGCTCCTGTGTTACTCTCAGCACCAGTCACCATTGCTGGGTGCTCTCCACAGTCTCCAGTATACTCCTGTGTTACTCTCAGCACCAGTCACCATTGCTGGGTGCTCTCCACAGTCTCCAGTATACTCCTGTGTTACTCTCAGCACCAGTCACCATTGCTGGGTGCTCTCCACAGTCTCCAGTGTGCTCCTGTGTTACTCTCAGCACCAGTCACCATTGCTGGGTGCTCTCCACAGTCTCCAGTGTACTCCTGTGTTACTCTCAGCGCCAGTCACCATTGCTGGGCGCTCTCCACAGTCTCCAGTGTGCTCCTGTATTACTCTCAGCACCAGTCACCATTGCTGGGTGCTCTCCACAGTCTCCAGTGTGCTCCTGTGTTACTCTCATCACCAGTCACCATTGCTGGGTGCTCTCCACAGTCTCCAGTGTGCTCCTGTGTTACTCTCATCACCAGTCACCATTGCTGGGTGCTCTCCACAGTCTCCAGTGTGCTCCTGTATTACTCTCAGCACCAGTCACCATTGCTGGGTGCTCTCCACAGTCTCCAGTGTGCTCCTGTGTTACTCTCAGCACCAGTCACCATTGCTAGGTGCTCTCCACAGTCTCCAGTGTGCTCCTGTGTTACTCTCAGCACCAGTCACCATTGCTGGACGCTCTCCACAGTCTCCAGTGTGCTCCTGTGTTACTCTCAGCACCAGTCACCATTGCTGGGCGCTCTCCACAGTCTCCAGTGTGCTCCTGTGTTACTCTCAGCACCAGTCACCATTGCTGGGTGCTCTCCACAGTCTCCAGTGTGCTCCTGTGTTACTCTCAGCACCAGTCACCATTGCTGGGCGCTCTACACAGTCTCCAGTGTGCTCCTGTGTTACTCTCAGCACCAGTCACCATTGCTGGGTGCTCTCCACAGTCTCCAGTGTGCTCCTGTGTTACTCTCAGCGCCAGTCACCATTGCTGGGCGCTCTCCACAGTCTCCAGTGTGTTCCTGTGTTACTCTCAGCATGAGTCACTATTGCTGGGTGCTCTCCACAGTCTCCAGTGTGCTCCTGTGTTACTCTCAGCACCAGTCACCATTGCTGGGCGCTCTCCTCAGTCTCCAGTGTGCTCCTGTGTTACTCTCAGCACCAGTCACCATTGCTGGGTGCTCTCCACAGTCTCCAGTGTGCTCCTGTGTTACTCTCAGTACCAGTCACCATTGCTGGGTACTCCCCACAGTCTCCAGTGTGCTCCTGTGTTACTCTCAGCACCAGTCACCATTGCTGGGTGCTCTCCACAGTCTCCAGTGTGTTCCTGTGTTACTCTCAGCATGAGTCACTATTGCTGGGTGCTCTCCACAGTCTCCAGTGTGCTCCTGTGTTACTCTCAGCACCAGTCACCATTGCTGGGCGCTCTCCACAGTCTCCAGTGTGCTCCTGTGTTACTCTCAGCACCAGTCATCATTGCTGGGCGCTCTCCACAGTCTCCAGTGTGCTCCTGTGTTACTCTCAGCACCAGTCACCATTGCTGGACGCTCTCCACAGTCTCCAGTGTGCTCCTGTGTTACTCTCAGTTCCAGTCACCATTGCTGGGTGCTCTCCACAGTCTCCAGTGTGCTCCTGTGTTACTCTCAGCACCAGTCACCTTTGCTGGGTGCTCTCCACAGTCTCCAGTGTGTTCCTGTGTTACTCTCAGCACCAGTCACCTTTGCTGGGCGCTCTCCCCAGTCTCCAGTGAGCTCCTGTGTTACTCTCATCACCAGTCACCATTGCTGGGCGCTCTCCACAGTCTCCAGTGTGCTCCTGTGTTACTCTCAGCACCAGTCACCATTGCTGGGTACTCTCCACAGTCTCCAGTGTGCTCCTGTGTTACTCTCAGCACCAGTCACCATTGCTGGGCGCTCTCCACAGTCTCCAGTGTGCTCCTGTGTTACTCTCAGCACCAGTCACCATTGCTGGGTGCTCTCCACAGTCTCCAGTGGGCTCCTGTGTTACTCTCAGTACCAGTCACCATTGCTGGTTGCTCTCCACAGTCTCCAGTGTGCTCCTGTGTTACTCTCAGCACCAGTCACCATTGCTGGACTCTCTCCACAGTCTCCAGTGTGCTCCTGTGTTACTCTCAGCACCAGTCACCATTGCTGGGTGCTCTCCACTGTCTCCAGTGTGTTCCTGTGTTACTCTCAGCACCAGTCACCATTGCTGGGTACTCCCCACAGTCTCCAGTGTGCTCCTGTGTTACTCTCAGCACCAGTCACCATTGCTGGGTGCTCTCCACAGTCTCCAGTGTGCTCCTGTGTTTCTCTCAGCACCAGTCACCATTGCTGGGTGCTCTCCACAGTCTCCAGTGTGCTCCTGTGTTACTCTCATCACCAGTCACCATTGCTGGGTGCTCTCCACAGTCTCCAGTGTGTTCCTGTGTTACTCTCAGCACCAGTCACCATTGCTGGGCGCTCTCCACAGTCTCCAGTGTACTCCTGTGTTACTCTCAGCCCCAGTCACCATTGCTGGACGCTCTCCACAGTCTCCAGTGTGCTCCTGTGTTACTCTCAGTACCAGTCACCATTGCTGGGTGCTCTCCACAGTCTCCAGTGTGCTCCTGTGTTACTCTCAGCACCAGTCACCATTGCTGGGCGCTCTCCACAGTCTCTAGTGTACTCCTGTGTTACTCTCAGTACCAGTCACCATTGCTGGGTGCTCTCCACAGTCTCCAGTGTGCTCCTGTGTTACTCTCAGCACCAGTCACCATTGCTGGGCGCTCTCCACAGTCTCTAGTGTACTCCTGTGTTACTCTCAGTACCAGTCACCATTGCTGGGTGCTCTCCACAGTCTCCAGTGTGCTCCTGTGTTACTCTCATCACCAGTCACCATTGCTGGGTGTTCTCCACAGTCTCCAGTGTGCTCCTGTATTACTCTCAGCACCAGTCACCATTGCTGGGCGCTCTCCACAGTCTCCAGTGTGTTCCTGTGTTACTCTCAGCATGAGTCACTATTGCTGGGTGCTCTCCACAGTCTCCAGTGTGCTCCTGTGTTACTCTCAGCACCAGTCACCTTTGCTGGGCGCTCTCCACAGTCTCCAGTGTGCTCCTGTGTTACTCTCAGCACCAGTCACCATTGCTGGGCGCTCTCCACAGTCTCCAGTGTGCTTCTGTGTTACTCTCAGTACCAGTCACCATTGCTGGGTGCTCTCCACAGTCTCCAGTGTGCTCCTGTGTTACTCTCAGTACCAGTCACCATTGCTGGGTGTTCTCCACAGTCTCCAGTGTGTTCCTGTGTTACTCTCAGCACCAGTCACCATTGCTGGGTGCTCTCCACAGTCTCCAGTGTGCTCCTGTGTTACTCTCAGTACCAGTCACCATTGCTGGGTACTCCCCACAGTCTCCAGTGTGCTCCTGTGTTACTCTCAGCACCAGTCACCATTGCTGGGTGCTCTCCACAGTCTCCAGTGTGTTCCTGTGTTACTCTCAGCATGAGTCACTATTGCTGGGTGCTCTCCACAGTCTCCAGTGTGCTCCTGTGTTACTCTCAGCACCAGTCACCATTGCTGGGCGCTCTCCACAGTCTCTAGTGTACTCCTGTGTTACTCTCAGCACCAGTCACCATTGCTGCGTACACTCAGTCTCCAGTGTGCTCCTGTGTTACTCTCAGCACCAGTCACCATTGCTAGGCGCTCTCCACAGTCTCCAGTGTGCTCCTGTGTTACTCTCAGCACCAGTCACCATTGCTGGGTACACTCAGTCTCCAGTGTGCTCCTGTGTTACTCTCAGCGCCAGTCACCATTGCTGGGTGCTCTCCACAGTCTCCAGTGTGCTCCTGTGTTACTCTCAGCACCAGTCACCATTGCTGGGTGCTCTCCACAGTCTCCAGTGTGCTCCTGTGTTACTCTCAGCACCAGTCACCATTGCTGGGTACTCCCCACAGTCTCCAGTGTGCTCCTGTGTTACTCTCAGCACCAGTCACCATGGCTGGGCGCTCTCCACAGTCTCCAGTGTGCTCCTGTGTTACTCTCAGCACCAGTCACCATTGCTGGGTGCTCTCCACAGTCTCCAGTGTTCTCCTGTGTTACTCTCAGCACCAGTCACCATTGCTGGGTGCTCTCCACAGTCTCCAGTGTGCTCCTGTGTTACTCTCAGCACCAGTCACCATTGCTGGGCGCTCTCCACAGTCTCCAGTGTACTCCTGTGTTACTCTCAGCACCAGTCACCATTGCTGGGTGCTCTCCTCAGTCCCCAGTGTGCTCCTGTGTTACTCTCAGCACCAGTCACCATTGCTGGGTGCTCTCCACAGTCTCCAGTGTGCTCCTGTGTTACTCTCAGCGCCAGTCACCATTGCTGGGTGCTCTCCACAGTCTCCAGTGTGCTCCTGTGTTACTCTCAGTACCAGTCACCATTGCTGGGCGCTCTCCACAGTCTCCAGTGTGCTCCTGTGTTACTCTCAGCACCAGTCACCATTGCTGGGCGCTGTCCACAGTCTCCAGTGTGCTCCTATGTTACTCTCAGCACCAGTCACCATTGCAGGGTGCTCTCCACAGTCTCCAGTGTACTCCTGTGTTACTCTCATCACCAGTCACCATTGCTCGGCGCTCTCCACAGTCTCCAGTGTGCTCCTATGTTACTCTCAGCACCAGTCACCATTGCTGGGTGCTCTCCTCAGTCTCCAGTGTGTTCCTGTGTTACTCTCAGCACCAGTCACCATTGCTGGGTGCTCTCCACAGTCTCCAGTGTGCTCCTGTGTTACTCTCAGCACCAGTCACCATTGCTGGGTGCTCTCCACAGTCTCCATTGTGCTCCTGTGTTACTCTCAGCGCCAGTCACCATTGCTGGGTGCTCTTCTCAGTCTCCAGTGTGCTCCTGTGTTACTCTCAGCACCAGTCACCATTGCTGGGTGCTCTCCACAGTCCCCAGTGTGCTCCTGTGTTACTCTCAGCACCAGTCACCATTGCTGGGCGCTCTCCACAGTCTCCAGTGTGCTCCTGTGTTACTCTCAGCATCAGTCACCATTGCTGGGTGCTCTCCACAGTCTCCAGTGTGCTCCTGTGTTACTCTCAGCACCAGTCACCATTGCTGGGCGCTCTCCACAGTCTCCAGTGTGCTCCTGTGTTACTCTCAGCATCAGTCACCATTGCTGGGTGCTCTCCTCAGTCTCCAGTGTGCTCCTGTGTTACTCTCAGCACCAGTCACCATTGCTGGGTACTCTCCACAGTCTCCAGTGTGCTCCTGTGTTACTCTCAGCACCAGTCACCATTGCTGGGTGCTCTCCACAGTCTCCAGTGTGTTCCTGTGTTACTCTCAGCACCAGTCACCATTGCTGGGCGCTCTCCACAGTCTCCAGTGTGCTCCTGTGTTACTCTCAGCACCAGTCACCATTGCTGGGTGCTCTCCACAGTCTCCAGTATACTCCTGTGTTACTCTCAGCACCAGTCACCATTGCTGGGTGCTCTCCACAGTCTCCAGTATACTCCTGTGTTACTCTCAGCACCAGTCACCATTGCTGGGTGCTCTCCACAGTCTCCAGTGTGCTCCTGTGTTACTCTCAGCACCAGTCACCATTGCTGGGTGCTCTCCACAGTCTCCAGTGTACTCCTGTGTTACTCTCAGCGCCAGTCACCATTGCTGGGCGCTCTCCACAGTCTCCAGTGTGCTCCTGTATTACTCTCAGCACCAGTCACCATTGCTGGGTGCTCTCCACAGTCTCCAGTGTGCTCCTGTGTTACTCTCATCACCAGTCACCATTGCTGGGTGCTCTCCACAGTCTCCAGTGTGCTCCTGTGTTACTCTCATCACCAGTCACCATTGCTGGGTGCTCTCCACAGTCTCCAGTGTGCTCCTGTATTACTCTCAGCACCAGTCACCATTGCTGGGTGCTCTCCACAGTCTCCAGTGTGCTCCTGTGTTACTCTCAGCACCAGTCACCATTGCTAGGTGCTCTCCACAGTCTCCAGTGTGCTCCTGTGTTACTCTCAGCACCAGTCACCATTGCTGGACGCTCTCCACAGTCTCCAGTGTGCTCCTGTGTTACTCTCAGCACCAGTCACCATTGCTGGGCGCTCTCCACAGTCTCCAGTGTGCTCCTGTGTTACTCTCAGCACCAGTCACCATTGCTGGGTGCTCTCCACAGTCTCCAGTGTGCTCCTGTGTTACTCTCAGCACCAGTCACCATTGCTGGGCGCTCTACACAGTCTCCAGTGTGCTCCTGTGTTACTCTCAGCACCAGTCACCATTGCTGGGTGCTCTCCACAGTCTCCAGTGTGCTCCTGTGTTACTCTCAGCGCCAGTCACCATTGCTGGGCGCTCTCCACAGTCTCCAGTGTGTTCCTGTGTTACTCTCAGCATGAGTCACTATTGCTGGGTGCTCTCCACAGTCTCCAGTGTGCTCCTGTGTTACTCTCAGCACCAGTCACCATTGCTGGGCGCTCTCCTCAGTCTCCAGTGTGCTCCTGTGTTACTCTCAGCACCAGTCACCATTGCTGGGTGCTCTCCACAGTCTCCAGTGTGCTCCTGTGTTACTCTCAGTACCAGTCACCATTGCTGGGTACTCCCCACAGTCTCCAGTGTGCTCCTGTGTTACTCTCAGCACCAGTCACCATTGCTGGGTGCTCTCCACAGTCTCCAGTGTGTTCCTGTGTTACTCTCAGCATGAGTCACTATTGCTGGGTGCTCTCCACAGTCTCCAGTGTGCTCCTGTGTTACTCTCAGCACCAGTCACCATTGCTGGGCGCTCTCCACAGTCTCTAGTGTACTCCTGTGTTACTCTCAGCACCAGTCACCATTGCTGCGTACACTCAGTCTCCAGTGTGCTCCTGTGTTACTCTCAGCACCAGTCACCATTGCTAGGCGCTCTCCACAGTCTCCAGTGTGCTCCTGTGTTACTCTCAGCACCAGTCACCATTGCTGGGTACACTCAGTCTCCAGTGTGCTCCTGTGTTACTCTCAGCGCCAGTCACCATTGCTGGGTGCTCTCCACAGTCTCCAGTGTGCTCCTGTGTTACTCTCAGCACCAGTCACCATTGCTGGGTGCTCTCCACAGTCTCCAGTGTGCTCCTGTGTTACTCTCAGCACCAGTCACCATTGCTGGGTACTCCCCACAGTCTCCAGTGTGCTCCTGTGTTACTCTCAGCACCAGTCACCATGGCTGGGCGCTCTCCACAGTCTCCAGTGTGCTCCTGTGTTACTCTCAGCACCAGTCACCATTGCTGGGTGCTCTCCACAGTCTCCAGTGTTCTCCTGTGTTACTCTCAGCACCAGTCACCATTGCTGGGTGCTCTCCACAGTCTCCAGTGTGCTCCTGTGTTACTCTCAGCACCAGTCACCATTGCTGGGCGCTCTCCACAGTCTCCAGTGTACTCCTGTGTTACTCTCAGCACCAGTCACCATTGCTGGGTGCTCTCCTCAGTCCCCAGTGTGCTCCTGTGTTACTCTCAGCACCAGTCACCATTGCTGGGTGCTCTCCACAGTCTCCAGTGTGCTCCTGTGTTACTCTCAGCGCCAGTCACCATTGCTGGGTGCTCTCCACAGTCTCCAGTGTGCTCCTGTGTTACTCTCAGTACCAGTCACCATTGCTGGGCGCTCTCCACAGTCTCCAGTGTGCTCCTGTGTTACTCTCAGCACCAGTCACCATTGCTGGGCGCTGTCCACAGTCTCCAGTGTGCTCCTATGTTACTCTCAGCACCAGTCACCATTGCAGGGTGCTCTCCACAGTCTCCAGTGTACTCCTGTGTTACTCTCATCACCAGTCACCATTGCTCGGCGCTCTCCACAGTCTCCAGTGTGCTCCTATGTTACTCTCAGCACCAGTCACCATTGCTGGGTGCTCTCCTCAGTCTCCAGTGTGTTCCTGTGTTACTCTCAGCACCAGTCACCATTGCTGGGTGCTCTCCACAGTCTCCAGTGTGCTCCTGTGTTACTCTCAGCACCAGTCACCATTGCTGGGTGCTCTCCACAGTCTCCATTGTGCTCCTGTGTTACTCTCAGCGCCAGTCACCATTGCTGGGTGCTCTTCTCAGTCTCCAGTGTGCTCCTGTGTTACTCTCAGCACCAGTCACCATTGCTGGGTGCTCTCCACAGTCCCCAGTGTGCTCCTGTGTTACTCTCAGCACCAGTCACCATTGCTGGGCGCTCTCCACAGTCTCCAGTGTGCTCCTGTGTTACTCTCAGCATCAGTCACCATTGCTGGGTGCTCTCCACAGTCTCCAGTGTGCTCCTGTGTTACTCTCAGCACCAGTCACCATTGCTGGGCGCTCTCCACAGTCTCCAGTGTGCTCCTGTGTTACTCTCAGCATCAGTCACCATTGCTGGGTGCTCTCCTCAGTCTCCAGTGTGCTCCTGTGTTACTCTCAGCACCAGTCACCATTGCTGGGTACTCTCCACAGTCTCCAGTGTGCTCCTGTGTTACTCTCAGCACCAGTCACCATTGCTGGGTGCTCTCCACAGTCTCCAGTGTGTTCCTGTGTTACTCTCAGCACCAGTCACCATTGCTGGGCGCTCTCCACAGTCTCCAGTGTGCTCCTGTGTTACTCTCAGCACCAGTCACCATTGCTGGGTGCTCTCCACAGTCTCCAGTATACTCCTGTGTTACTCTCAGCACCAGTCACCATTGCTGGGTGCTCTCCACAGTCTCCAGTATACTCCTGTGTTACTCTCAGCACCAGTCACCATTGCTGGGTGCTCTCCACAGTCTCCAGTGTGCTCCTGTGTTACTCTCAGCACCAGTCACCATTGCTGGGTGCTCTCCACAGTCTCCAGTGTACTCCTGTGTTACTCTCAGCGCCAGTCACCATTGCTGGGCGCTCTCCACAGTCTCCAGTGTGCTCCTGTATTACTCTCAGCACCAGTCACCATTGCTGGGTGCTCTCCACAGTCTCCAGTGTGCTCCTGTGTTACTCTCATCACCAGTCACCATTGCTGGGTGCTCTCCACAGTCTCCAGTGTGCTCCTGTGTTACTCTCATCACCAGTCACCATTGCTGGGTGCTCTCCACAGTCTCCAGTGTGCTCCTGTATTACTCTCAGCACCAGTCACCATTGCTGGGTGCTCTCCACAGTCTCCAGTGTGCTCCTGTGTTACTCTCAGCACCAGTCACCATTGCTAGGTGCTCTCCACAGTCTCCAGTGTGCTCCTGTGTTACTCTCAGCACCAGTCACCATTGCTGGACGCTCTCCACAGTCTCCAGTGTGCTCCTGTGTTACTCTCAGCACCAGTCACCATTGCTGGGCGCTCTCCACAGTCTCCAGTGTGCTCCTGTGTTACTCTCAGCACCAGTCACCATTGCTGGGTGCTCTCCACAGTCTCCAGTGTGCTCCTGTGTTACTCTCAGCACCAGTCACCATTGCTGGGCGCTCTACACAGTCTCCAGTGTGCTCCTGTGTTACTCTCAGCACCAGTCACCATTGCTGGGTGCTCTCCACAGTCTCCAGTGTGCTCCTGTGTTACTCTCAGCGCCAGTCACCATTGCTGGGCGCTCTCCACAGTCTCCAGTGTGTTCCTGTGTTACTCTCAGCATGAGTCACTATTGCTGGGTGCTCTCCACAGTCTCCAGTGTGCTCCTGTGTTACTCTCAGCACCAGTCACCATTGCTGGGCGCTCTCCTCAGTCTCCAGTGTGCTCCTGTGTTACTCTCAGCACCAGTCACCATTGCTGGGTGCTCTCCACAGTCTCCAGTGTGCTCCTGTGTTACTCTCAGTACCAGTCACCATTGCTGGGTGCTCTCCACAGTCTCCAGTGTGCTCCTGTGTTACTCTCAGTACCAGTCACCATTGCTGGGTGCTCTCCACAGTCTCCAGTGTACTCCTGTGTTACTCTCAGCACCAGTCACCATTGCTGGGCGCTCTCCACAGTCTCCAGTGTGTTCCTGTGTTACTCTCAGCATGAGTCACTATTGCTGGGTGCTCTCCACAGTCTCCAGTGTGCTCCTGTGTTACTCTCAGCACCAGTCACCATTGCTGGGTGCTCTCCACAGTCTCCAGTGTGCTCCTGTGTTACTCTCATCACCAGTCACTATTGCTGGGTGCTCTCCACAGTCTCCAGTGTGCTCCTGTGTTACTCTCATCACCAGTCACCATTGCTGGGTGCTCTCCACAGTCTCCAGTGTGCTCCTGTATTACTCTCAGCACCAGTCACCATTGCTGGGTGCTCTCCACAGTCTCCAGTGTGCTCCTGTGATACTCTCAGCACCAGTCACCATTGCTGGGTGCTCTCCACAGTCTCCAGTGTGCTCCTGTGTTACTCTCAGCACCAGTCAACATTGCTGGGTGCTCTCCACAGTCTCCAGTGTGCTCCTGTGTTACTCTCATCACCAGTCACCATTGCTGGGTGCTCTCCACAGTCTCCAGTGTGCTCCTGTGTTACTCTCAGCACCAGTCACCATTGCTGGGCGCTCTCCACAGTCTCCAGTGTGCTCCTGTGTTACTCTCATCACCAGTCACCATTGCTGGGTGCTCTCCACAGTCTCCAGTGTGCTCCTGTGTTACTCTCAGCACCAGTCACCAATGCTGGGAGCTCTCCTCAGTCTCCAGTGTGCTCCTGTGTTACTCTCAGCACCAGTCACCATTGCTGGGTGCTCTCCACAGTCTCCAGTATACTCCTGTGTTACTCTCAGCACCAGTCACCATTGCTGGGTGCTCTCCACAGTCTCCAGTATACTCCTGTGTTACTCTCAGCACCAGTCACCATTGCTGGGTGCTCTCCACAGTCTCCAGTGTGCTCCTGTGTTACTCTCAGCACCAGTCACCATTGCTGGGTGCTCTCCACAGTCTCCAGTGTACTCCTGTGTTACTCTCAGCGCCAGTCACCATTGCTGGGCGCTCTCCACAGTCTCCAGTGTGCTCCTGTATTACTCTCAGCACCAGTCACCATTGCTGGGTGCTCTCCACAGTCTCCAGTGTGCTCCTGTGTTACTCTCATCACCAGTCACCATTGCTGGGTGCTCTCCACAGTCTCCAGTGTGCTCCTGTGTTACTCTCATCACCAGTCACCATTGCTGGGTGCTCTCCACAGTCTCCAGTGTGCTCCTGTATTACTCTCAGCACCAGTCACCATTGCTGGGTGCTCTCCACAGTCTCCAGTGTGCTCCTGTGTTACTCTCAGCACCAGTCACCATTGCTGGGTGCTCTCCACAGTCTCCAGTGTGCTCCTGTGTTACTCTCAGCACCAGTCACCATTGCTGGGCGCTCTCCTCAGTCTCCAGTGTGCTCCTGTGTTACTCTCAGCACCAGTCACCATTGCTGGGTGCTCTCCACAGTCTCCAGTGTGCTCCTGTGTTACTCTCAGTACCAGTCACCATTGCTGGGTGCTCTCCACAGTCTCCAGTGTGCTCCTGTGTTACTCTCAGTACCAGTCACCATTGCTGGGTGCTCTCCACAGTCTCCAGTGTACTCCTGTGTTACTCTCAGCACCAGTCACCATTGCTGGGCGCTCTCCACAGTCTCCAGTGTGCTCCTGTGTTACTCTCAGTACCAGTCACCATTGCTGGGTGTTCTCCACAGTCTCCAGTGTGTTCCTGTGTTACTCTCAGCACCAGTCACCATTGCTGGGCGCTCTCCACAGTCTCCAGTGTACTCCTGTGTTACTCTCAGCACCAGTCACCATTGCTGGGCGCTCTCCACAGTCTCCAGTGTGCTCCTGTGTTACTCTCAGCGCCAGTCACCATTGCTGGGTGCTCTCCACAGTCTCCAGTGTGCTCCTGTGTTACTCTCAGTACCAGTCACCATTGCTGGGCGCTCTCCACAGTCTCCAGTGTGCTCCTGTGTTACTCTCAGCACCAGTCACCATTGCTGGACTCTCTCCACAGTCTCCAGTGTACTCCTGTGTTACTCTCAGCACCAGTCACCATTGCTGGGTGCTCTCCACAGTCTCCAGTGTACTCCTGTGTTACTCTCAGCACCAGTCACCTTTGCTGGGTGCTCTCCACAGTCTCCAGTGTGTTCCTGTGTTACTCTCAGCACCAGTCACCATTGCTGGGCGCTCTCCCCAGTCTCCAGTGTGCTCCTGTGTTACTCTCAGCACCAGTCACCATTGCTGGGCGCTCTCCCCAGTCTCCAGTGTGCTCCTGTGTTACTCTCATCACCAGTCACCATTGCTGGGCGCTCTCCACAGTCTCCAGTGTGCTCCTGTGTTACTCTCAGCACCAGTCACCTTTGCTGGGTGCTCTCCACAGTCTCCAGTGTGCTCCTGTGTTACTCTCAGCACCAGTCACCATTGCTGGGCGCTCTCCACAGTCTCCAGTGTGCTCCTGTGTTACTCTCAGTACCAGTCACCATTGCTGTGTGCTCTCCACAGTCTCCAGTGGGCTCCTGTGTTACTCTCAGTACCAGTCACCATTGCTGGTTGCTCTCCACAGTCTCCAGTGTGCTCCTGTGTTACTCTCAGCACCTGTCACCATTGCTGGACTCTCTCCACAGTCTCCAGTGTACTCCTGTGTTACTCTCAGCACCAGTCACCATTGCTGGGTGCTCTCCACTGTCTCCAGTGTGTTCCTGTGTTACTCTCAGCACCAGTCACCATTGCTGGGCGCTCTCCACAGTCTCCAGTGTGCTCCTGTGTTACTCTCAGCACCAGTCACCATTGCTGGGTGCTCTCCACAGTCTCCAGTGTGTTCCTGTGTTACTGTCAGCACCAGTCACCATTGCTGGGTGCTCTCCACAGTCTCCAGTGTGCTCCTGTGTTACTCTCAGCACCAGTCACCATTGCTGGATGCTCTCCACAGTCTCCAGTGTGCTCCTGTGTTACTCTCATCACCAGTCACCATTGCTGGGCGCTCTCCACAGTCTCTAGTGTGCTCCTGTATTACTCTCAGCACCAGTCACCATTGCTGGGTGCTCTCCACAGTCTCCAGTGTGTTCCTGTGTTACTCTCAGCATGAGTCACTATTGCTGGGTGCTCTCCACAGTCTCCAGTGTGTTCCTGTGTTACTCTCAGCACCAGTCACCATTGCTGGGTGCTCTCCACAGTCTCCAGTGTGTTCCTGTGTTACTCTCAGCACCAGACACCATTGCTGGGTGCTCTCCACAGTCTCCAGTGTGTTCCTGTGTTACTCTCAGCACCAGTCACCATTGCTGGGTGCTCTCCACAGTCTCCAGTGTGCTCCTGTGTTACTCTCAGCACCAGTCACCATTGCTGGGTGCTCTCCACAGTCTCCAGTGTGCTCCTGTGTTACTCTCAGCACCAGTCACCATTGCTGGGATCTCTCCACAGTCTCCAGTGTGCTCCTGTGTTACTCTTAGCACCAGTCACCTTTGCTGGGCGCTCTCCACAGTCTCCAGTGTGCTCCTGTGTTACTCTAAGCACCAGTCACCATTGCTGGGCGCTCTCCACAGTCTCCAGTGTGTTCCTGTGTTACTCTCAGCACCAGTCACCATTGCTGGGTGCTCTCCACAGTCTCCAGTGTGCTCCTGTGTTACTCTCATCACCAGTCACCATTGCTGGGTGCTCTCCACAGTCTCCAGTGTGCTCCTGTATTACTCTCAGCACCAGTCACCATTGCTGGGCGCTCTCCACAGTCTCCAGTGTGCTCCTGTGTTACTCTCAGTACCAGTCACCATTGCTGGGTGTTCTCCACAGTCTCCAGTGTGTTCCTGTGTTACTCTCAGCACCAGTCACCATTGCTTGGTGCTCTCCACAGTCTCCAGTGTGCTCCTGTGTTACTCTCAGCATGAGTCACTATTGCTGGGTGCTCTCCACAGTCTCCAGTGTGCTTCTGTGTTACTCTCAGTACCAGTCACCATTGCTGGGTGTTCTCCACAGTCTCCAGTGTGCTCCTGTGTTACTCTCAGTACCAGTCACCATTGCTGGGTGCTCTCCACAGTCTCCAGTGTACTCCTGTGTTACTCTCAGCACCAGTCACCATTGCTGGGTGTTCTCCACAGTCTCCAGTGTGTTCTTGTGTTACTCTCAGCACCAGTCACCATTGCTGGGTGCTCTCCACAGTCTCCAGTGTGTTCCTGTGTTACTCTCAGCATGAGTCACTATTGCTGGGTGCTCTCCACAGTCTCCAGTGTGCTCCTATATTACTCTCAGTACCAGTCACCATTGCTGGATGTTCTCCACAGTCTCCAGTGTGCTCCTGTGTTACTCTCAGCACCAGTCACCATTGCTGGGTACTCCCCACAGTCTCCAGTGTGCTCCTGTGTTACTCTCAGCACCAGTCACCATGGCTGGGCGCTCTCCACAGTCTCCAGTGTGCTCCTGTGTTACTCTCAGCACCAGTCACCATTGCTGGGCGCTCTCCACAGTCTCCAGTGTGCTCCTGTGTTACTCTCAGCACCAGTCACCATTGCTGGACGCTCTCCACAGTCTCCAGTGTGCTCCTGTGTTACTCTCAGCACCAGTCACCATTGCTGGGTACACTCAGTCTCCAGTGTTCTCCTGTGTTACTCTCAGCGCCAGTCACCATTGCTGGGTGCTCTCCACAGTCTCCAGTGTACTCCTGTGTTACTCTCAGCACCAGTCACCATTGCTGGACGCTCTCCACAGTCTCCAGTGTGCTTCTGTGTTACTCTCAGCACCAGTCACCATTGCTGGGTGCTCTCCACAGTCTCCAGTGTGCTCCTGTGTTACTCTCAGCACCAGTCACCATTGCTGGGTGCTCTCCACAGTCTCCAGTGTGCTCCTGTGTTACTCTCAGCACCAGTCACCATTGCTGGGCGCTCTCCACAGTCTCCAGTGTGCTCCTGTGTTACTCTCAGCACCAGTCACCATTGCTGGACGCTCTCCACAGTCTCCAGTGTGCTCCTGTGTTACTCTCATCACCAGTCACCATTGCTGGGCGCTCTCCACAGTCTCCAGTGTGCTCCTGTGTTACTCTCAGCACCAGTCACCATTGCTGGGTACTCTCCACAGTCTCCAGTGTGCTCCTGTGTTACTCTCATCACCAGTCACCATTGCTGGGCGCTCTCCACAGTCTCCAGTGTGCTCCTGTGTTACTCTCAGCACCAGTCACCATTGCTGGGTACTCTCCACAGTCTCCAGTATGCTCCTGTGTTACTCTCAGCCCCAGTCACCATTGCTGGGCGCTCTCCACAGTCTCCAGTGTGCTCCTGTGTTACTCTCAGTACCAGTCACCATTGCTGGGTGCTCTCCACAGTCTCCAGTGTGCTCCTGTGTTACTCTCAGTACCAGTCACCATTGCTGTGTGCTCTCCACTGTCTCCAGTGGGCTCCTGTGTTACTCTCAGTACCAGTCACCATTGCTGGTTGCTCTCCACAGTCTCCAGTGTGCTCCTGTGTTACTCTCAGCACCAGTCACCATTGCTGGACTCTCTCCACAGTCTCCAGTGTACTCCTGTGTTACTCTCAGCACCAGTCACCATTGCTGGGTGCTCTCCACAGTCTCCAGTGTACTCCTGTGTTACTCTCAGCACCAGTCACCATTGCTGGACGCTCTCCACAGTCTCCAGTGTGCTTCTGTGTTACTCTCAGCACCAGTCACCATTGCTGGGTGCTCTCCACAGTCTCCAGTGTACTCCTGTGTTATTCTCAGCACCAGTCACCATTGCTGGGCACTCTCCACAGTCTCCAGTGTACTCCTGTGTTACTCTCAGCACCAGTCACCATTGCTGGGCGCTCTCCACAGTCTCCAGTGTGCTCCTGTGTTACTCTCAGCACCAGTCACCATTGCTGGGCGCTCTCCACAGTCTCCAGTGTGCTCCTGTGTTACTCTCAGCACCAGTCACCATTGCTGGGCGCTCTCCACAGTCTCCAGTGTGCTCCTGTGTTACTCTCAGCACCAGTCACCATTGCTGGACGCTCTCCACAGTCTCCAGTGTGTTCCTGTGTTACTCTCAGCACCAGTCACCATTGCTGGGTGTTCTCCACAGTCTCCAGTGTGTTCCTGTGTTACTCTCAGCACCAGTCACCATTGCTGGGTGCTCTCCACAGTCTCCAGTGTGCTCCTGTGTTACTCTCAGCACCAGTCACCATTGCTGGGTGCTCTCCACAGTCTCCAGTGTGTTCTTGTGTTACTCTCAGCACCAGTCACTATTGCTGGGTGCTCTCCACAGTCTCCAGTGTGCTCCTGTGTTACTCTCAGCACCAGTCACCATTGCTGGGTACTCCCCACAGTCTCCAGTGTGCTCCTGTGTTACTCTCAGCACCAGTCACCATTGCTGGGCACTCTCCACAGTCTCTAGTGTACTCCTGTGTTACTCTCAGCACCAGTCACCATTGCTGCGTACACTCAGTCTCCAGTGTGCTCCTGTGTTACTCTCAGCACCAGTCACCATTGCTAGGCGCTCTCCACAGTCTCCAGTGTGCTCCTGTGTTACTCTCAGCACCAGTCACCATTGCGGGCGCTCTCCACAGTCTCCAGTGTACTCCTGTGTTACTCTCAGCACCAGTCACCATTGCTGGGTGCTCTCCACAGTCTCCAGTGTGTTCCTGTGTTACTCTCAGTACCAGTCACCATTGCTGGGCGCTCTCCACAGTCTCCAGTGTACTCCTGTGTTACTCTCAGCACCAGTCACCATTGCTGGGTGCTCTCCACAGTCTCCAGTGTGCTCCTGTGTTACTCTCAGCGCCAGTCACCATTGCTGGGTGCTCTCCACAGTCTCCAGTGTGCTCCTGTGTTACTCTCAGTACCAGTCACCATTGCTGGGCGCTCTCCACAGTCTCCAGTGTGCTCCTATGTTACTCTCAGCACCAGTCACCATTGCTGGGTGCTCTCCACAGTCTCCAGTGTACTCCTGTGTTACTCTCATCACCAGTCACCATTGCTCGGCGCTCTCCACAGTCTCCAGTGTGCTCCTGTGTTACTCTCAGCACCAGTCACCATTGCTGGGTGCTCTCCTCAGTCTCCAGTGTGTTCCTGTGTTACTCTCAGCACCAGTCACCATTGCTGGGTGCTCTCCACAGTCTCCAGTGTGCTCCTGTGTTACTCTCAGCACCAGTCACCATTGCTGGGTGCTCTCCACAGTCTCCAGTGTGCTCCTGTGTTACTCTCAGCGCCAGTCACCATTGCTGGGTGCTCTTCTCAGTCTCCAGTGTGCTCCTGTGTTACTCTCAGCACCAGTCACCATTGCTGGGTGCTCTCCACAGTCCCCAGTGTGCTCCTGTGTTACTCTCAGCACCAGTCACCATTGCTGGGCGCTCTCCACAGTCTCCAGTGTGCTCCTGTGTTACTCTCAGCATCAGTCACCATTGCTGGGTGCTCTCCACAGTCTCCAGTGTGCTCCTGTGTTACTCTCAGCACCAGTCACCATTGCTGGGCGCTCTCCACAGTCTCCAGTGTGCTCCTGTGTTACTCTCAGCATCAGTCACCATTGCTGGGTGCTCTCCTCAGTCTCCAGTGTGCTCCTGTGTTACTCTCAGCACCAGTCACCATTGCTGGGTACTCTCCACAGTCTCCAGTGTGCTCCTGTGTTACTCTCAGCACCAGTCACCATTGCTGGGTGCTCTCCACAGTCTCCAGTGTGTTCCTGTGTTACTCTCAGCACCAGTCACCATTGCTGGGCGCTCTCCACAGTCTCCAGTGTGCTCCTGTGTTACTCTCAGCACCAGTCACCATTGCTGGGTGATCTCCTCAATCTCCAGTGTGCTCCTGTGTTACTCTCAGCATCAGTCACCATTGCTGGGTGCTCTCTACAGTCTCCAGTGTGCTCCTGTGTTACTCTCAGCACCAGTCACCATTGCTGTGTGCTCTCCACAGTCTCTAGTGTGCTCCTGTGTTACTCTCAGTACTAGAGATGAGCGCCGGAAATTTTTCGGGTTTTGTGTTTTGGTTTTGGGTTCGGTTCCGCGGCCGTGTTTTGGGTTCGACCGCGTTTTGGCAAAACCTAACCGAATTTTTTTTGTCGGATTCGGGTGTGTTTTGGATTCGGGTGTTTTTTTCCAAAAAACCTAAAAAACAGCTTAAATCATAGAATTTGGGGGTCATTTTGATCCCAAAGTATTATTAAACTCAAAAACCATCATTTCCACTCATTTTCAGTCTATTCTGAATACCTCACACCTCACAATATTATTTTTAGTCCTAAAATTTGCACCGAGGTCGCTGGATGACTAAGCTCAGCGACCCTAGTGGCCGACACAAACACCTGGCCCATCTAGGAGTGGCACTGCAGTGTCACGCAGGATATCCCTTCCAAAAAACCCTCCCCAAACAGCACATGACGCAAAGAAAAAAAGAGGCGCAATGAGGTAGCTGTGTGAGTAAGATAAGCGACCCTAGTGGCCGACACAAACACCGGGCCCATCTAGGAGTGGCACTGCAGTGTCACGCAGGATGGCCCTTCCAAAAAACCCTCCCCAAACAGCACATGACGCAAAGAGAAAAAGAGGCGCAATGAGGTAGCTGTGTGAGTAAGATAAGCGACCCTAGTGGCCGACACAAACACCGGGCCCATCTAGGAGTGTCACTGCAGTGTCACGCAGGATGGCCCTTCCAAAAAACCCTCCCCAAACAGCACATGACGCAAAGAAAAAAAGAGGCGCAATGAGGTAGCTGTGTGAGTAAGATAAGCGACCCTAGTGGCCGACACAAACACCGGGCCCATCTAGGAGTGTCACTGCAGTGTCACGCAGGATGTCCCTTCCAAAAAACCCTCCCCAAACAGCACATGACGCAAAGAAAAAAAGAGGCGCAATGAGGTAGCTGTGTGAGTAAGATAAGCGACCCTAGTGACCGACACAAACACCGGGCCCATCTAGGAGTGGCACTGCAGTGTCACGCAGGATGGCCCTTCCAAAAAACCCTCCCCAAACAGCACATGACGCAAAGAAAAATTAAAGAAAAAAGAGGTGCAAGATGGAATTGTCCTTGGGCCCTCCCACCCACCCTTATGTTGTATAAACAGGACATGCACACTTTAACCAACCCATCATTTCAGTGACAGGGTCTGCCACACGACTGTGACTGATATGACGGGTTGGTTTGGACCCCCACCAAAAAAGAAGCAATTAATCTCTCCTTGCACAAACTGGCTCTACAGAGGCAAGATGTCCACCTCATCATCATCCTCCGATATATCACCGTGTACATCCCGCTCCTCACAGATTATCAATTCGTCCCCACTGGAATCCACCATCTCAGCTCCCTGTGTACTTTGTGGAGGCAATTGCTGCTGGTCAATGTCTCCGCGGAGGAATTGATTATAATTCATTTTAATGAACATCATCTTCTCCACATTTTCTGGATGTAACCTCGTACGCCGATTGCTGACAAGGTGAGCGGCGGCACTAAACACTCTTTCGGAGTACACACTTGTGGGAGGGCAACTTAGGTAGAATAAAGCCAGTTTGTGCAAGGGCCTCCAAATTGCCTCTTTTTCCTGCCAGTATAAGTACGGACTGTGTGACGTGCCTACTTGGATGCGGTCACTCATATAATCCTCCACCATTCTTTCAATGTTGAGAGAATCATATGCAGTGACAGTAGACGACATGTCCGTAATCGTTGTCAGGTCCTTCAGTCCGGACCAGATGTCAGCATCAGCAGTCGCTCCAGACTGCCCTGCATCACCGCCAGCGGGTGGGCTCGGAATTCTGAGCCTTTTCCTCGCACCCCCAGTTGCGGGAGAATGTGAAGGAGGAGATGTTGACAGGTCGCGTTCCGCTTGACTTGACAATTTTCTCACCAGCAGGTCTTTCAACCCCAGCAGACTTGTGTCTGCCGGAAAGAGAGATCCAAGGTAGGTTTTAAATCTAGGATCGAGCACGGTGGCCAAAATGTAGTGCTCTGATTTCAACAGATTGACCACCCGTGAATCCTTGTTAAGCGAATTAAGGGCTCCATCCACAAGTCCCACATGCCTAGCGGAATCGCTCCGTGTTAGCTCCTCCTTCAATGTCTCCAGCTTCTTCTGCCAAAGCCTGATGAGGGGAATGACCTGACTCAGGCTGGCAGTGTCTGAACTGACTTCACGTGTGGCAATTTCAAAGGGCATCAGAACCTTGCACAACGTTGAAATCATTCTCCACTGCGCTTGAGACAGGTGCATTCCACCTCCTATATCGTGCTCAATTGTATAGGCTTGAATGGCCTTTTGCTGCTCCTCCAACCTCTGAAGCATATAGAGGGTTGAATTCCACCTCGTTACCACTTCTTGCTTCAGATGATGGCAGGGCAGGTTCAGTAGTTTTTGGTGGTGCTCCAGTCTTCTGTACGTGGTGCCTGTACGCCGAAAGTGTCCCGCAATTCTTCTGGCCACCGACAGCATCTCTTGCACGCCCCTCTCGTTTTTTAAATAATTCTGCACCACCAAATTCAAGGTATGTGCAAAACATGGGACGTGCTGGAATTTGCCCATATTTAATGCACACACAATATTGCTGGCGTTGTCCGATGCCACAAATCCACAGGAGAGTCCAATTGGGGTAAGCCATTCCGCGATGATCTTCCTCAGTTGCCGTAAGAGGTTTTTAGCTGTGTGTGTATTCTGGAAAGCGGTGATACAAAGCGTAGCCTGCCTAGGAAAGAGTTGGCGTTTGCGAGATGCTGCTACTGGTGCCGCCGCTGCTGTTCTTGCGGCGGGAGTCCATACATCTACCCAGTGGGCTGTCACAGTCATATAGTCCTGTCCCTGCCCTGCTCCACTTGTCCACATGTCCGTGGTTAAGTGGACATTGGGTACAGCTGCATTTTTTAGGACACTGGTGACTCTTTTTCTGAGGTCTGTGTACATTTTCGGTATCGCCTGCCTAGAGAAATGGAACCTAGATGGTATTTGGTACCGGGGACACAGTACCTCCAACAAGTCTCTAGTTGGCTCTGCAGTAATGATGGATACCGGAACCACGTTTCTCACCACCCAGGATGCCAAGGCCTCAGTTATCCGCTTTGCAGTAGGATGACTGCTGTGATATTTCATCTTCCTCGCAAAGGACTGTTGAACAGTCAATTGCTTACTGGAAGTAGTACAAGTGGGCTTACGACTTCCCCTCTGGGATGACCATCGACTCCCAGCAGCAACAACAGCAGCGCCAGCAGCAGTAGGCGTTACACGCAAGGATGCATCGGAGGAATCCCAGGCAGGAGAGGACTCGTCAGAATTGCCAGTGACATGGCCTGCAGGACTATTGGCATTCCTGGGGAAGGAGGAAATTGACACTGAGGGAGTTGGTGGGGTGGTTTGCGTGAGCTTGGTTACAAGAGGAAGGGATTTACTGGTCAGTGGACTGCTTCCGCTGTCGCCCAAAGTTTTTGAACTTGTCACTGACTTATTATGAATGCGCTGCAGGTGACGTATAAGGGAGGATGTTCCGAGGTGGTTAACGTCCTTACCCCTACTTATTACAGCTTGACAAAGGCAACACACGGCTTGACACCTGTTGTCCGCATTTCTGTTGAAATACTTCCACACCGAAGAGCTGATTTTTTTGGTATTTTCACCAGGCATGTCAGTGGCCATATTCCTCCCACGGACAACAGGTGTCTCCCCGGGTGCCTGACTTAAACAAACCACCTCACCATCAGAATCCTCCTGGTCAATTTCCTCCCCAGCGCCAGCAACACCCATATCCTCCTCATCCTGGTGTACTTCAACACTGACATCTTCAATCTGACTATCAGGAACTGGACTGCGGGTGCTCCTTCCAGCACTTGCAGGGGGCGTGCAAATGGTGGAAGGCGCATGCTCTTCACGTCCAGTGTTGGGAAGGTCAGGCATCGCAACCGACACAATTGGACTCTCCTTGTGGATTTGGGATTTCGAAGAACGCACAGTTCTTTGCGGTGCTTTTGCCAGCTTGAGTCTTTTCAGTTTTCTAGCGAGAGGCTGAGTGCTTCCATCCTCATGTGAAGCTGAACCACTAGCCATGAACATAGGCCAGGGCCTCAGCCGTTCCTTGCCACTCCGTGTGGTAAATGGCATATTGGCAAGTTTACGCTTCTCCTCCGACAATTTTATTTTAGGTTTTGGAGTCCTTTTTTTACTGATATTTGGTGTTTTGGATTTGACATGCTCTGTACTATGACATTGGGCATCGGCCTTGGCAGACGACGTTGCTGGCATTTCATCGTCTCGGCCATGACTAGTGGCAGCAGCTTCAGCACGAGGTGGAAGTGGATCTTGATCTTTCCCTAATTTTGGAACCTCAACATTTTTGTTCTCCATATTTTAATAGGCACAACTAAAAGGCACCTCAGGTAAACAATGGAGATGGATGGATACTAGTATACAATTATGGATGGACTGCCGAGTGCCGACACAGAGGTAGCTACAGCCGTGAACTACCGTACTGTGTCTGCTGCTAATATAGACTGGTTGATAATGAGATGTAGTATGTATAAAGAAGAAAGAAAAAAAAAACACGGGTAGGTGGTATACAATTATGGATGGACTGCCGAGTGCCGACACAGAGGTAGCTACAGCCGTGGACTACCGTACTGTACTGTGTCTGCTGCTAATATAGACTGGATGATAATGAGATGTAGTATGTATAAAGAAGAAAGAAAAAAAAAACCACAGGTAGGTGGTATACAATTATGGATGGACTGCCGAGTGCCGACACAGAGGTAGCTAGAATCCGTGGACTACCGTACTGTGTCTGCTGCTAATATAGACTGGATGATAATGAGATGTAGTATGTATAAAGAAGAAAGAAAAAAAAACCACGGGTAGGTGGTATACAATTATGGATGGACTGCCGAGTGCCGACACAGAGGTAGCTACAGCCGTGAACTACCGTACTGTGTCTGCTGCTAATATAGACTGGTTGATAATGAGATGTAGTATGTATAAAGAAGAAAGAAAAAAAAACCACGGGTAGGTGGTATACAATTATGGATGGACTGCCGAGTGCCGACACAGAGATAGCTACAGCCGTGGACTACCGTACTGTACTGTGTCTGCTGCCAATATAGACTGGATGATAATGAGATGTAGTATGTATAAAGAAGAAAGAAAAAAAAAACCACGGGTAGGTGGTATACAATTATGGATGGACTGCCGAGTGCCGACACAGAGGTAGCTACAGCCGTGGACTACCGTACTGTACTGTGTCTGCTGCTAATATAGACTGGATGATAATGAGATGTAGTATGTATAAAGAAGAAAGAAAAAAAAAACCACGGGTAGGTGGTATACAATTATGGATGGACTGCCGAGTGCCGACACAGAGGTAGCTACAGCCGTGGACTACCGTACTGTGTCTGCTGCTAATATAGACTGGTTGATAATGAGATGTAGTATGTATAAAGAAGAAAGAAAAAAAAAAACACGGGTAGGTGGTATACAATTATGGATGGACTGCCGAGTGCCGACACAGAGATAGCTACAGCCGTGGACTACCGTACTGTACTGTGTCTGCTGCCAATATAGACTGGATGATAATGAGATGTAGTATGTATAAAGAAGAAAGAAAAAAAAACCACGGGTAGGTGGTATACAATTATGGATGGACTGCCGAGTGCCGACACAGAGGTAGCTACAGCCGTGGACTACCGTACTGTACTGTGTCTGCTGCTAATATAGACTGGATGATAATGAGATGTAGTATGTATAAAGAAGAAAGAAAAAAAAAACCACGGGTAGGTGGTATACAATTATGGATGGACTGCCGAGTGCCGACACAGAGGTAGCTACAGCCGTGGACTACCGTACTGTACTGTGTCTGCTGCTAATATAGACTGGATGATAATGAGATGTAGTATGTATAAAGAAAGAAAAAAAAACACAGGTAGGTGGTATACAATTATGGATGGACTGCCGAGTGCCGACACAGAGGTAGCTACAGCCGTGGACTACTGTACTGTACTGTGTCTGCTGCTAATATAGACTGGATGATGATGAGATGTAGTATGTATAAAGAAGAAAGAAAAAAAAAATCACGGGTAGGTGGTATACAATTATGGATGGACTGCCGAGTGCCGACACAGATATAGCTACAGCCGTGGACTACCGTACTGTACTGTGTCTGCTGCTAATATAGACTGGATGATAATGAGATGTAGTATGTATAAAGAAGAAAGAAAAAAAAACCACGGGTAGGTGGTATACAATTATGGATGGACTGCCGAGTGCCGACACAGAGGTAGCTACAGCCGTGGACTACCGTACTGTACTGTGTCTGCTGCTAATATAGACTGGATGATAATGAGATGTAGTATGTATAAAGAAGAAAGAAAAAAAAAAACACGGGTAGGTGGTATACAATTATGGATGGACTGCCGAGTGCCGACACAGAGGTAGCTACAGCTGTGGACTACCGTACTGTACTGTGTCTGCTGCTAATATAGACTGGATGATAATGAGATGTAGTATGTATAAAGAAGAAAGAAAAAAAAAAACCACGGGTAGGTGGTATACAATTATGGATGGACTGCCGAGTGCCGACACAGAGGTAGCTACAGCCGTGAACTACCGTACTGTGTCTGCTGCTAGTATAGACTGGATGATAAATAATGATATAAAAAATATATATATATCACTACTGCAGCCGGACAGGTATATATTATATAATGAGGGACCTGCTGGACACTGTCTGTCAGCAGAATGAGTTTTTTAATTTTTATAGAATATAAAAACACCACACAAGTCACACGACGAGTGTACTTTTTCATGCAATCACAATATACTATACTGGTGGTCAGTGTGGTCAGGTCACTGGTCACAGTGGTCAGTGGTCAGTCACACTGGCAGTGGCACTCTGGCAGCAAAAGTGTGCACTGTTTAATATGTACTCCTGGCTCCTGCTATAACCTATAACTGCTCCCCAGTCTCCCCCACAATTAAGCTGTGTGAGCACAGTCAGATATTATACATAGATGATGCAGCACACTGGGCTGAGCACAGATATGGTATGTGAGTGTGACTGAGTCACTGTGTATCGTTTTTTTCAGGCAGAGAACAAGAACAGAACGGATTATTAAATAATAATAAATTATAAAACTGCACTGGTGGGTCAGGTCACTGGTCATCAGTCACTAGTATAACTCCTCCTAAGCTCCAGTAAGTAAATGAAGTGTCTCACTCTCACTCTCCTATCTATTTTAATTTCTAAACGGAGAGGACGCCAGCCACGTCCTCTCCCTATCAATCTCAATGCACGTGTGAAAATGGCCGCGACGCGCGGCTCCTTATAAAGAATCCGAGTCTCGCGATAGAATCCGAGCCTCGCGAGAATCCGACAGCGTGATGATGACGTTCGGGCGCGCTCGGGTTAACCGAGCAAGGCGGGAAGATCCGAGTCGCTCGGACCCGTGTAAAAAAACATGAAGTTCGGGCGGGTTCGGATTCAGAGAAACCGAACCCGCTCATCTCTACTCAGTACCAGTCACCATTGCTGGGTGCTCTCCTCAGTCTCCAGTGTTCTCCTGTGTTACTCTCAGCACCAGTCACCATTGCTGGGCGCTCTCCACAGTCTCCAGTGTGCTCCTGTGTTACTCTCAGCACCAGTCACCATTGCTGGGTGCTCTCCACAGTCTCCAGTGTACTCCTGTGTTACTCTCAGCACCAGTCACCATTGCTGGGTGCTCTCCTCAGTCTCCAGTGTACTCCTGTGTTACTCTCAGCACCAGTCACCATTGCTGGGTGCTCTCCACAGTCTCCAGTGTGCTCCTGTGTTACTCTCAGCACCAGTCACCATTGCTGGGCGCTCTCCACAGTCTCCAGTGTGCTCCTGTGTTACTCTCAGCACCAGTCACCATTGCTGGGCGCTCTCCACAGTCTCCAGTGTGTTCCTGTGTTACTCTAAGCACCAGTCACTATTGCTGGGCGCTCTCCACAGTCTCCAGTGTGTTCCTGTGTTACTCTCAGCACCAGTCACCATTGCTGGGCGCTCTCCACAGTCTCCAGTGTTTTCCTGTGTTACTCTCAGCACCAGTCACCATTGCTGGGCGCTCTCCACAGTCTCCAGTGTGTTCCTGTGTTACTCTCAGCACCAGTCACCATTGCTGGGCGCTCTCCACAGTCTCCAGTGTGTTCCTGTGTTACTCTCAGCACCAGTCACCATTGCTGGGTGCTCTCCACAGTCTCCAGTGTGCTCCTGTGTTACTCTCAGTACCAGTCACCATTGCTGGGTGCTCTCCACAGTCTCCAGTGTGCTCCTGTGTTACTCTCAGCACCAGTCACCATTGCTGGGTGCTCTCCACAGTCTCCAGTGTGCTCCTGTGTTACTCTCAGCACCAGTCACCATTGCTGGGCGCTCTCCACAGTCTCCAGTGTGTTACTGTGTTACTCTCAGCACCAGTCACCATTGCTGGGTGCTCTCCACAGTCTCCAGTGTGCTCCTGTGTTACTCTCAGCACCAGTCACCATTGCTGGGCGCTCTCCACAGTCTCCAGTGTGCTCCTGTGTTACTCTCAGCACCAGTCACCATTGCTGGGCGCTCTCCACAGTCTCCAGTGTGTTACTGTGTTACTCTCAGCACCAGTCACCATTGCTGGGTGCTCTCCACAGTCTCCAGTGTGTTCCTGTGTTACTCTCAGCACCAGTCACCATTGCTGGGCGCTCTCCACAGTCTCCAGTGTGCTCCTGTGTTACTCTAAGCACCAGTCACCATTGCTGGGCGCTCTCCACAGTCTCCAGTGTGTTCCTGTGTTACTCTCAGCACCAGTCACCATTGCTGGGTGCTCTCCACAGTCTCCAGTGTGCTCCTGTGTTACTCTCAGCACCAGTCACCATTGCTGGGCGCTCTCCACAGTCTCCAGTGTACTCCTGTGTTACTCTCAGCACCAGTCACCATTGCTGGGTGCTCTCCACAGTCTCCAGTGTGCTCCTGTGTTACTCTCAGCACCAGTCACCATTGCTGGGCGCTCTCCGCAGTCTCCAGTGTGCTCCTGTGTTACTCTCAGCACAAGTCACCATTGCTGGGCGCTCTCCACAGTCTCCAGTGTGTTCCTGTGTTACTCTCAGCACCAGTCACCATTGCTGGGTGCTCTCCACAGTCTCCAGTGTGCTCCTGTGTTACTCTCAGTACCAGTCACCATTGCTGGGCGCTCTCCACAGTCTCCAGTGTGCTCCTGTGTTACTCTCAGCACCAGTCACCATTGCTGGGCGCTCTCCACAGTCTCCAGTGTGCTCCTGTGTTACTCTCAGCACCAGTCACCATTGCTAGGTGCTCACCACAGTCTCCAGTGTACTCCTGTGTTACTCTCAGCACCAGTCACCATTGCTGGGTGCTCACCACAGTCTCCAGTGTGCTCCTGTGTTACTCTGAGCACCAGTCACCATTGCTGGGCGCTCTCCACAGTCTCCAGTGTGCTCCTGTGTTACTCTCAGCACTAATCACCATTGCTGGGCGCTCTCCACAGTCTCCAGTGTGCTCCTGTGTTACTCTCAGCACCAGTCACCATTGCTGGGTGCTCTCCACAGTCTCCAGTGTGCTCCTGTGTTACTCTCAGCACCAGTCACCATTGCTAGGCGCTCTCCACAGTCTCCAGTGTGCTGCTGTGTTACTCTCAGCACCAGACACCATTGCTGGGCGCTCTCCACAGTCTCTAGTGTACTCCTGTGTTACTCTCAGCACCAGTCACCATTACTGGATGCTCTCCATAGTCTCCAGTGTGCTCCTGTGTTACTCTCAGCATCAGTCACCATTGCTGGGCACTCTCCACAGTCTCCAGTGTGCTCCTGTGTTACTCTCAGCACCAGTCACCATTGCTAGGCGCTCTCCACAGTCTCCAGTGTGCTGCTGTGTTACTCTCAGCACCAGACACCATTGCTGGGCGCTCTCCACAGTCTCTAGTGTACTCCTGTGTTACTCTCAGCACCAGTCACCATTACTGGATGCTCTCCATAGTCTCCAGTGTGCTCCTGTGTTACTCTCAGCACCAGTCACCATTGCTGGGCGCTCTCCACAGTCTCCAGTGTGCTCCTGTGTTACTCTCAGCACCAGTCACCATTGCTGGATGTTCTCCACAGTCTCCAGTGTACTCCTGTGTTACTCTCAGCACCAGTCACCATTGCTGGGCGCTCTCCACAGTCTCCAGTGTGTTCCTGTGTTACTCTCAGCATGAGTCACTATTGCTGGGTGCTCTCCTCAGTCTCCAGTGTGCTCCTGTGTTACTCTCAGCACCAGTCACCATTGCTGGGCGCTCTCCACAGTCTCCAGTGTGCTCCTGTATTACTCTCAGCACCAGTCACCATTGCTGGGCGCTCTCCACAGTCTCCAGTGTGTTCCTGTGTTACTCTCAGCATGAGTCACTATTGCTGGGTGCTCTCCACAGTCTCCAGTGTGCTCCTGTGTTACTCTCAGCACCAGTCACCATTGCTGGGCGCTCTCCACAGTCTCCAGTGTGCTCCTGTGTTACTCTCAGCACCAGTCACCATTGCTGGGCGCTCTCCACAGTCTCTAGTGTACTCCTGTGTTACTCTCAGCACCAGTCACCATTGCTGGACGCTCTCCACAGTCTCCAGTGTACTCCTGTGTTACTCTCAGCACCAGTCACCATTGCTGGGTGCTCTCCACAGTCTCCAGTGTACTCCTGTGTTACTCTCAGCACCAGTCACCATTGCTGGGCGCTCTCCACAGTCTCCAGTGTACTCCTGTGTTACTCTCAGCACCAGTCACTATTGCTGGGTGCTCTCCACAGTCTCCAGTGTGCTCCTGTGTTACTCTCAGCACCAGTCACCATTGCTGGGCGCTCTCCACAGTCTCCAGTGTGCTCCTGTGTTACTCTCAGCACCAGTCACCATTGCTGGGCGCTCTCCACAGTCTCTAGTGTACTCCTGTGTTACTCTCAGCACCAGTCACCATTGCTGGACGCTCTCCACAGTCTCCAGTGTACTCCTGTGTTACTCTCAGCACCAGTCACCATTGCTGGGTGCTCTCCACAGTCTCCAGTGTACTCCTGTGTTACTCTCAGCACCAGTCACCATTGCTGGGCGCTCTCCACAGTCTCCAGTGTACTCCTGTGTTACTCTCAGCACCAGTCACCATTGCTGGGTGCTCTCCACAGTCTCCAGTGTACTCCTGTGTTACTCTCAGCACCAGTCACCATTGCTGGACGCTCTCCACAGTCTCCAGTGTACTCCTGTGTTACTCTCAGCACCAGTCACCATTGCTGGGCGCTCTCCACAGTCTCCAGTGTGTTCCTGTGTTACTCTCAGCATGAGTCACTATTGCTGGGTGCTCTCCACAGTCTCCAGTGTACTCCTGTGTTACTCTCAGCACCAGTCACCATTGCTGGATGCTCTCCACAGTCTCCAGTGTGCTCCTGTGTTACTCTCAGCACCAGTCACCATTGCTGGGCGCTCTCCACAGTCTCTAGTGTACTCCTGTGTTACTCTCAGCACCAGTCACCATTGCTGGACGCTCTCCACAGTCTCCAGTGTACTCCTGTGTTACTCTCAGCACCAGTCACCATTGCTGGACGCTCTCCACAGTCTCCAGTGTGCTTCTGTGTTACTCTCAGCACCAGTCACCATTGCTGGGCGCTCTCCACAGTCTCCAGTGTGCTCCTGTGTTACTCTCAGCACCAGTCACCATTGCTGGATGCTCTCCACAGTCTCCAGTGTGCTCCTGTGTTACTCTCAGCACCAGTCACCATTGCTGGGCGCTCTCCACAGTCTCCAGTGTGCTCCTGTGTTACTCTCAGCACCAGTCACCATTGCTGGACGCTCTCCACAGTCTCCAGTGTGCTCCTGTGTTACTCTCAGTACCAGTCACCATTGCTGGGTGCTCTCCACAGTCTCCAGTGTGCTCCTGTGTTACTCTCAGTACCAGTCACCATTGCTGTGTGCTCTCCACAGTCTCCAGTGGGCTCCTGTGTTACTCTCAGTACCAGTCACCATTGCTGGTTGCTCTCCACAGTCTCCAGTGTGCTCCTGTGTTACTCTCAGCACCAGTCACCATTGCTGGACTCTCTCCACAGTCTCCAGTGTACTCCTGTGTTACTCTCAGCACCAGTCACCATTGCTGGGTGCTCTCCACAGTCTCCAGTGTGTTCCTGTGTTACTCTCAGCACCAGTCACCATTGCTGGGCGCTCTCCTCAGTCTCCAGTGTGCTCCTGTGTTACTCTCAGCACCAGTCACCATTGCTGGGCGCTCTCCACAGTCTCCAGTGTGCTCCTGTGTTACTCTCAGCACCAGTCACCATTGCTGGATGTTCTCCACAGTCTCCAGTGTACTCCTGTGTTACTCTCAGCACCAGTCACCATTGCTGGGCGCTCTCCACAGTCTCCAGTGTGTTCCTGTGTTACTCTCAGCATGAGTCACTATTGCTGGGTGCTCTCCTCTGTCTCCAGTGTGCTCCTGTGTTACTCTCAGCACCAGTCACCATTGCTGGACGCTCTCCACAGTCTCCAGTGTGCTCCTGTGTTACTCTCAGTACCAGTCACCATTGCTGGGTGCTCTCCACAGTCTCCAGTGTGCTCCTGTGTTACTCTCAGTACCAGTCACCATTGCTGTGTGCTCTCCACAGTCTCCAGTGGGCTCCTGTGTTACTCTCAGTACCAGTCACCATTGCTGGTTGCTCTCCACAGTCTCCAGTGTGCTCCTGTGTTACTCTCAGCACCAGTCACCATTGCTGGACTCTCTCCACAGTCTCCAGTGTACTCCTGTGTTACTCTCAGCACCAGTCACCATTGCTGGGCGCTCTCCACAGTCTCCAGTGTGTTCCTGTGTTACTCTCAGCATGAGTCACTATTGCTGGGTGCTCTCCACAGTCTCCAGTGTGCTCCTGTGTTACTCTTAGTACCAGTCACCATTGCTGGGTGTTCTCCACAGTCTCCAGTGTGTTCCTGTGTTACTCTCAGCACCAGTCACCATTGCTGGGCGCTCTCCACAGTCTCCAGTGTACTCCTGTGTTACTCTCAGCACCAGTCACCATTGCTGGGCGCTCTCCACAGTCTCCAGTGTGCTCCTGTATTACTCTCAGCAGCAGTCACCTTTGCTGGGCGCTCTCCACAGTCTCCAGTGTGTTCCTGTGTTACTCTCAGCATGAGTCACTATTGCTGGGTGCTCTCCACAGTCTCCAGTGTGCTCCTGTGTTACTCTCAGCACCAGTCACCATTGCTGGGTGCTCTCCACAGTCTCCAGTGTGCTCCCGTGTTACTCTCAGCACCAGTCACCATTGCTGGGCGCTCTCCACAGTCTCTAGTGTACTCCTGTGTTACTCTCAGCACCAGTCACCATTGCTGGACGCTCTCCACAGTCTCCAGTGTACTCCTGTGTTACTCTCAGCACCAGTCACCATTGCTGGACGCTCTCCACAGTCTCCAGTGTACTCCTGTGTTACTCTCAGCACCAGTCACCATTGCTGGGTGCTCTCCACAGTCTCCAGTGTGCTTCTGTGTTACTCTCAGCACCAGTCACCATTGCTGGGTGCTCTCCACAGTCTCCAGTGTGCTCCTGTGTTACTCTCAGCACCAGTCACCATTGCTGGGCGCTCTCCACAGTCTCCAGTGTGCTCCTGTGTTACTCTCAGCACCAGTCACCATTGCTGGGTGCTCTCCACAGTCTCCAGTGTGCTCCTGTGTTACTCTCAGCACCAGTCACCATTGCTGGGCGCTCTCCACAGTCTCCAGTGTGCTCCTGTGTTACTCTCAGCACCAGTCACCATTGCTGGGTGCTCTCCACAGTCTCCAGTGTGCTCCTGTGTTACTCTCAGTACCAGTCACCATTGCTGGGTGCTCTCCACAGTCTCCAGTGTGCTCCTGTGTTACTCTCAGTACCAGTCACCATTGCTGGGTGCTCTCCACAGTCTCCAGTGTGCTCCTGTATTACTCTCAGTACCAGTCACCATTAGAGATGAGCGCCTGAAATTTTTCGGGTTTTGTGTTTTGGTTTTGGGTTCGGTTCCGCGGCCGTGTTTTGGGTTCGAACGCGTTTTGGCAAAACCTCACCGAATTTTTTTTGTCGGATTCGGGTGTGTTTTGGATTCGGGTGTTTTTTTCAAAAAACACTAAAAAACAGCTTAAATCATAGAATTTGGGGGTCATTTTGATCCCAAAGTATTATTAACCTCAAAAACCATAATTTACACTAATTTTCAGTCTATTCTGAATACCTCACACCTCACAATATTATTTTTAGTCCTAAAATTTGCACCGAGGTCGCTGTGTGAGTAAGATAAGCGACCCTAGTGGCCGACACAAACACCGGGCCCATCTAGGAGTGGCACTGCAGTGTCACGCAGGATGTCCCTTCCAAAAAACCCTCCCCAAACAGCACATGACGCAAAGAAAAAAAGAGGCGCAATGAGGTAGCTGTGTGAGTAAGATTAGCGACCCTAGTGGCCGACACAAACACCGGGCCCATCTAGGAGTGGCACTGCAGTGTCACGCAGGATGGCCCTTCCAAAAAACCCTCCCCAAACAGCACATGACGCAAAGAAAAAAAGAGGCGCAATGAGGTAGCTGTGTGAGTAAGATTAGCGACCCTAGTGGCCGACACAAACACCGGGCCCATCTAGGAGTGGCACTGCAGTGTCACGCAGGATGTCCCTTCCAAAAAACCCTCCCCAAACAGCACATGATGCAAAGAAAAAAAGAGGCTTTTTACTGATATTTGGTGTTTTGGATTTGACATGCTCTGTACTATGACATTGGGCATCGGCCTTGGCAGACGACGTTGCTGGCATTTCATCGTCTCGGCCATGACTAGTGGCAGCAGCTTCAGCACGAGGTGGAAGTGGATCTTGATCTTTCCCTAATTTTGGAACCTCAACATTTTTGTTCTCCATATTTTAATAGGCACAACTAAAAGGCACCTCAGGTAAACAATGGAGATGGATGGATTGGATACTAGTATACAATTATGGACGGGCTGCCGAGTGCCGACACAGAGGTAGCCACAGCCGTGAACTACCGCACTGTACTGTGTCTGCTGCTAATATATAGACTGGTTGATAAAGAGATAGTATACTCGTAACTAGTATGTATGTATAAAGAAAGAAAAAAAAACCACGGTTAGGTGGTATATACAATTATGGACGGGCTGCCGAGTGCCGACACAGAGGTAGCCACAGCCGTGAACTACCGCACTGTACTGTGTCTGCTGCTAATATATAGACTGGTTGATAAAGAGATAGTATACTCGTAACTAGTATTTATGTATAAAGAAAGAAAAAAAAACCACGGTTAGGTGGTATATACAATTATGGACGGGCTGCCGAGTGCCGACACAGAGGTAGCCACAGCCGTGAACTACCGCACTGTACTGTGTCTGCTGCTAATATATAGACTGGTTGATAAAGAGATAGTATACTCGTAACTAGTATGTATGTATAAAGAAAGAAAAAAAAACCACGGTTAGGTGGTATATACAATTATGGACGGGCTGCCGAGTGCCGACACAGAGGTAGCCACAGCCGTGAACTACCGCACTGTACTGTGTCTGCTGCTAATATATAGACTGGTTGATAAAGAGATAGTATACTCGTAACTAGTATGTATGTATAAAGAAAGAAAAAAAAACCACGGTTAGGTGGTATATACAATTATGGACGGGCTGCCGAGTGCCGACACAGAGGTAGCCACAGCCGTGAACTACCGCACTGTACTGTGTCTGCTGCTAATATATAGACTGGTTGATAAAGAGATAGTATACTCGTAACTAGTATGTATGTATAAAGAAAGAAAAAAAAACCACGGTTAGGTGGTATATACAATTATGGACGGGCTGCCGAGTGCCGACACAGAGGTAGCCACAGCCGTGAACTACCGCACTGTACTGTGTCTGCTGCTAATATATAGACTGGTTGATAAAGAGATAGTATACTCGTAACTAGTATGTATGTATAAAGAAAGAAAAAAAAACCACGGTTAGGTGGTATATACAATTATGGACGGGCTGCCGAGTGCCGACACAGAGGTAGCCACAGCCGTGAACTACCGCACTGTACTGTGTCTGCTGCTAATATAGACTGGTTGATAAAGAGATAGTATACTACTAATATTATATATACTGGTGGTCAGGTCACTGGTCACTAGTCACACTGGCAGTGGCACTCCTGCAGCAAAAGTGTGCACTGTTTAATTTTAATATAATATTATGTACTCCTGGCTCCTGCTATAACCTATAACTGGCACTGCAGTAGTGCTCCCCAGTCTCCCCCACAATTATAAGCTGTGTGAGCTGAGCAGTCAGACAGATATATAATATATATAGATGATGCAGCACACTGGCCTGAGCCTGAGCAGTGCACACAGATATGGTATGTGACTGACTGAGTCACTGTGTGTATCGCTTTTTTCAGGCAGAGAACGGATATATTAAATAAACTGCACTGTGTGTCTGGTGGTCACTCACTATATAATATATTATGTACTCCTGGCTCCTGCTATAACCTATAACTGGCACTGCAGTAGTGCTCCCCAGTCTCCCCCACAATTATAAGCTGTGTGAGCTGAGCAGTCAGACAGATATATATAATATTATATATAGATAATAGATGATGCAGCACACTGGCCTGAGCCTGAGCAGTGCACACAGATATGGTATGTGACTGAGTCACTGTGTGCTGTGTATCGCTTTTTTCAGGCAGAGAACGGATTATAAATAAAACTGGTGGTCACTGGTCACTATCAGCAAAACTCTGCACTGTACACTACTGAGTACTCCTAATGCTCCCCAAAATTAGTAAATCAAGTGTCTCTCTAATCTATTCTAAACGGAGAGGACGCCAGCCACGTCCTCTCCCTATCAATCTCAATGCACGTGTGAAAATGGCGGCGACGCGCGGCTCCTTATATAGAATCCGAGTCTCGCGATAGAATCCGAGCCTCGCGAGAATCCGACAGCGTCATGATGACGTTCGGGCGCGCTCGGGTTAACCGAGCAAGGCGGGAAGATCCGAGTCGCTCGGACCCGTGAAAAAAAACATGAAGTTCTGGCGGGTTCGGATTCAGAGAAACCGAACCCGCTCATCTCTAGTCACCATTGCTGTGTGCTCTCCACAGTCTCCAGTGTGCGCCTGTGTTACTCTCAGCACCAGTCACCATTGCAGGGTGCTATCCACAGTCTCCAGTGTGCTCCTGTGTTACTCTCAGCGCCAGTCACCATTGCTGGTTGCTCTCCACAGTCTCTAGTGTGTTCCTGTGTTACTCTCAGCATCAGTCACCATTGCTGGGCGCTCTCCACAGTCTCCAGTGTGCTCCTGTGTTACTCTCAGTACCAGTCACCATTGCTGGTTGCTCTCCACAGTCTCCAGTGTGCTCCTGTGTTACTCTCAGCACCAGTCACCATTGCTGGACTCTCTCCACAGTCTCCAGTGTACTCCTGTGTTACTCTCAGCACCAGTCACCATTGCTGGACGCTCTCCACAGTCTCCAGTGTGCTCCTGTGTTACTCTCAGCACCAGTCACCATTGCTGGGCGCTCTCCACAGTCTCCAGTGTGCTCCTGTGTTACTCTCAGCACCAGTCACCATTGCTGGGTGCTCTCCACAGTCTCCAGTGTGCTCCTGTGTTACTCTCAGCACCAGTCACCATTGCTGGACGCTCTCCACAGTCTCCAGTGTGCTCCTGTGTTACTCTCAGCACCAGTCACCATTGCTGGATGTTCTCCACAGTCTCCAGTGTGTTCCTGTGTTACTCTCAGCACCAGTCACCATTGCTGGATGTTCTCCACAGTCTCCAGTGTGTTCCTGTGTTACTCTCAGCACCAGTCACCATTGCTGGGTGCTCTCCACAGTCTCCAGTGTGTTCCTGTGTTACTCTCAGCATGAGTCACTATTGCTGGGTGCTCTCCACAGTCTCCAGTGTGCTCCTGTGTTATTCTCAGCACCAGTCACCATTGCTGGGTTCTCTCCACAGTCTCCAGTGTGCCCTGTATTACTCTCAGCACCAGTCACCATTGCTGGGTGCTCTCCACAGTCTCCAGTGTGCTCCTGTGTTACTCTCAGCACCAGTCACCATTGATGGGTGCTCTCCACAGTCTCCAGTGTGCTCCTGTGTTACTCTCAGCACCAGTCACCATTGCTGGGTTCTCTCCACAGTCTCCAGTGTGCCCTGTATTACTCTCAGCACCAGTCACCATTGCTGGGTTCTCTCCACAGTCTCCAGTGTGCCCTGTATTACTCTCAGCACCAGTCACCATTGCTGGGTTCTCTCCACAGTCTCCAGTGTGCCCTGTATTACTCTCAGCACCAGTCACCATTGCTGGGTGCTCTCCACAGTCTCCAGTGTGCTCCTGTGTTACTCTCAGCACCAGTCACCATTGCTGGGCGCTCTCCACAGTCTCCAGTGTGCTCCTGTGTTACTCTCAGCACCAGTCACCATTGCTGGGCTCTCTCCACAGTCTCCAGTGTGCTCCTGTGTTACTCTCAGCACCAGTCACCATTGATGGGTGCTCTCCACAGTCTCCAGTGTGTTCCTGTGTTACTCTCAGCATGAGTCACTATTGCTGGGTGCTCTCCACAGTCTCCAGTGTGCTCCTGTGTTACTCTCAGCACCAGTCACCATTGCTGGGCGCTCTCCACAGTCTCCAGTGTGCTCCTGTGTTACTCTCAGCACCAGTCACCATTGCTGGGCTCTCTCCACAGTCTCCAGTGTGCTCCTGTATTACTCTCAGCACCAGTCACCATTGATGGGTGCTCTCCACAGTCTCCAGTGTGTTCCTGTGTTACTCTCAGCATGAGTCACTATTGCTGGGCGCTCTCCACAGTCTCCAGTGTGTTCCTGTGTTACTCTCAGCATGAGTCACTATTGCTGGGTGCTCTCCACAGTCTCCAGTGTGCTCCTGTGTTACTCTCAGCACCAGTCACCATTGCTTGGTGCTCTCCACAGTCTCCAGTGTGTTCCTGTGTTACTCTCAGCATGAGTCACTATTGCTGGGTGCTCTCCACAGTCTCCAGTGTGCTCCTGTGTTACTCTCAGCACCAGTCACCATTGCTGGGTGCTCTCCACAGTCTCCAGTGTGTTCCTGTGTTACTCTCAGCACCAGTCACCATTGCTTGGCGCTCTCCACAGTCTCCAGTGTGCTCCTATGTTACTCTCAGCACCAGTCACCATTGCTGGGCGCTCTCCACAGTCTCCAGTGTGCTCCTGTGTTACTCTCAGCACCAGTCACCATTGCTGGGTGCTCTCCACAGTCTCCAGTGTGCTCCTGTGTTACTCTCAGCATCAGTCACCATTGCTAGGCGCTCTCCACAGTCTCCAGCGTGCTCCTGTGTTACTCTCAGCACCAGTCACCATTGCTGGGTGCTCTCCACAGTCTCCAGTGTGTTCCTGTGTTACTCTCAGCATGAGTCACTATTGCTGGGTGCTCTCCACAGTCTCCAGTGTGCTCCTGTGTTACTCTTAGTACCAGTCACCATTGCTGGGTGTTCTCCACAGTCTCCAGTGTGTTCCTGTGTTACTCTCAGCACCAGTCACCATTGCTGGGCGCTCTCCACAGTCTCCAGTGTACTCCTGTGTTACTCTCAGCACCAGTCACCATTGCTGGGCGCTCTCCACAGTCTCCAGTGTGCTCCTGTATTACTCTCAGCAGCAGTCACCTTTGCTGGGCGCTCTCCACAGTCTCCAGTGTGTTCCTGTGTTACTCTCAGCACCAGTCACTATTGCTGGGTGCTCTCCACAGTCTCCAGTGTGCTCCTGTGTTACTCTCAGCACCAGTCACCATTGCTGGGTGCTCTCCACAGTCTCCAGTGTGCTCCCGTGTTACTCTCAGCACCAGTCACCATTGCTGGGCGCTCTCCACAGTCTCTAGTGTACTCCTGTGTTACTCTCAGCACCAGTCACCATTGCTGGACGCTCTCCACAGTCTCCAGTGTACTCCTGTGTTACTCTCAGCACCAGTCACCATTGCTGGACGCTCTCCACAGTCTCCAGTGTACTCCTGTGTTACTCTCAGCACCAGTCACCATTGCTGGGTGCTCTCCACAGTCTCCAGTGTGCTTCTGTGTTACTCTCAGCACCAGTCACCATTGCTGGGTGCTCTCCACAGTCTCCAGTGTGCTCCTGTGTTACTCTCAGCACCAGTCACCATTGCTGGGCGCTCTCCACAGTCTCCAGTGTGCTCCTGTGTTACTCTCAGCACCAGTCACCATTGCTGGGTGCTCTCCACAGTCTCCAGTGTGCTCCTGTGTTACTCTCAGCACCAGTCACCATTGCTGGACGCTCTCCACAGTCTCCAGTGTGCTCCTGTGTTACTCTCAGTACCAGTCACCATTGCTGGGTGCTCTCCACAGTCTCCAGTGTGCTCCTGTATTACTCTCAGTACCAGTCACCATTAGAGATGAGCGCCTGAAATTTTTCGGGTTTTGTGTTTTGGTTTTGGGTTCGGTTCCGCGGCCGTGTTTTGGGTTCGAACGCGTTTTGGCAAAACCTCACCGAATTTTTTTTGTCGGATTCGGGTGTGTTTTGGATTCGGGTGTTTTTTTCAAAAAACACTAAAAAACAGCTTAAATCATAGAATTTGGGGGTCATTTTGATCCCAAAGTATTATTAACCTCAAAAACCATAATTTACACTCATTTTCAGTCTATTCTGAATACCTCACACCTCACAATATTATTTTTAGTCCTAAAATTTGCACCGAGGTCGCTGTGTGAGTAAGATAAGCGACCCTAGTGGCCGACACAAACACCGGGCCCATCTAGGAGTGGCACTGCAGTGTCACGCAGGATGTCCCTTCCAAAAAACCCTCCCCAAACAGCACATGACGCAAAGAAAAAAAGAGGCGCAATGAGGTAGCTGTGTGAGTAAGATTAGCGACCCTAGTGGCCGACACAAACACCGGGCCCATCTAGGAGTGGCACTGCAGTGTCACGCAGGATGGCCCTTCCAAAAAACCCTCCCCAAACAGCACATGACGCAAAGAAAAAAAGAGGCGCAATGAGGTAGCTGTGTGAGTAAGATTAGCGACCCTAGTGGCCGACACAAACACCGGGCCCATCTAGGAGTGGCACTGCAGTGTCACGCAGGATGTCCCTTCCAAAAAACCCTCCCCAAACAGCACATGATGCAAAGAAAAAAAGAGGCTTTTTACTGATATTTGGTGTTTTGGATTTGACATGCTCTGTACTATGACATTGGGCATCGGCCTTGGCAGACGACGTTGCTGGCATTTCATCGTCTCGGCCATGACTAGTGGCAGCAGCTTCAGCACGAGGTGGAAGTGGATCTTGATCTTTCCCTAATTTTGGAACCTCAACATTTTTGTTCTCCATATTTTAATAGGCACAACTAAAAGGCACCTCAGGTAAACAATGGAGATGGATGGATTGGATACTAGTATACAATTATGGACGGGCTGCCGAGTGCCGACACAGAGGTAGCCACAGCCGTGAACTACCGCACTGTACTGTGTCTGCTGCTAATATATAGACTGGTTGATAAAGAGATAGTATACTCGTAACTAGTATGTATGTATAAAGAAAGAAAAAAAAACCACGGTTAGGTGGTATATACAATTATGGACGGGCTGCCGAGTGCCGACACAGAGGTAGCCACAGCCGTGAACTACCGCACTGTACTGTGTCTGCTGCTAATATATAGACTGGTTGATAAAGAGATAGTATACTCGTAACTAGTATTTATGTATAAAGAAAGAAAAAAAAACCACGGTTAGGTGGTATATACAATTATGGACGGGCTGCCGAGTGCCGACACAGAGGTAGCCACAGCCGTGAACTACCGCACTGTACTGTGTCTGCTGCTAATATATAGACTGGTTGATAAAGAGATAGTATACTCGTAACTAGTATGTATGTATAAAGAAAGAAAAAAAAACCACGGTTAGGTGGTATATACAATTATGGACGGGCTGCCGAGTGCCGACACAGAGGTAGCCACAGCCGTGAACTACCGCACTGTACTGTGTCTGCTGCTAATATATAGACTGGTTGATAAAGAGATAGTATACTCGTAACTAGTATGTATGTATAAAGAAAGAAAAAAAAACCACGGTTAGGTGGTATATACAATTATGGACGGGCTGCCGAGTGCCGACACAGAGGTAGCCACAGCCGTGAACTACCGCACTGTACTGTGTCTGCTGCTAATATATAGACTGGTTGATAAAGAGATAGTATACTCGTAACTAGTATGTATGTATAAAGAAAGAAAAAAAAACCACGGTTAGGTGGTATATACAATTATGGACGGGCTGCCGAGTGCCGACACAGAGGTAGCCACAGCCGTGAACTACCGCACTGTACTGTGTCTGCTGCTAATATATAGACTGGTTGATAAAGAGATAGTATACTCGTAACTAGTATGTATGTATAAAGAAAGAAAAAAAAACCACGGTTAGGTGGTATATACAATTATGGACGGGCTGCCGAGTGCCGAGACAGAGGTAGCCACAGCCGTGAACTACCGCACTGTACTGTGTCTGCTGCTAATATATAGACTGGTTGATAAAGAGATAGTATACTCGTAACTAGTATGTATGTATAAAGAAAGAAAAAAAAACCACGGTTAGGTGGTATATACAATTATGGACGGGCTGCCGAGTGCCGACACAGAGGTAGCCACAGCCGTGAACTACCGCACTGTACTGTGTCTGCTGCTAATATAGACTGGTTGATAAAGAGATAGTATACTACTAATATTATATATACTGGTGGTCAGGTCACTGGTCACTAGTCACACTGGCAGTGGCACTCCTGCAGCAAAAGTGTGCACTGTTTAATTTTAATATAATATTATGTACTCCTGGCTCCTGCTATAACCTATAACTGGCACTGCAGTAGTGCTCCCCAGTCTCCCCCACAATTATAAGCTGTGTGAGCTGAGCAGTCAGACAGATATATAATATATATAGATGATGCAGCACACTGGCCTGAGCCTGAGCAGTGCACACAGATATGGTATGTGACTGACTGAGTCACTGTGTGTATCGCTTTTTTCAGGCAGAGAACGGATATATTAAATAAACTGCACTGTGTGTCTGGTGGTCACTCACTATATAATATATTATGTACTCCTGGCTCCTGCTATAACCTATAACTGGCACTGCAGTAGTGCTCCCCAGTCTCCCCCACAATTATAAGCTGTGTGAGCTGAGCAGTCAGACAGATATATATAATATTATATATAGATAATAGATGATGCAGCACACTGGCCTGAGCCTGAGCAGTGCACACAGATATGGTATGTGACTGAGTCACTGTGTGCTGTGTATCGCTTTTTTCAGGCAGAGAACGGATTATAAATAAAACTGGTGGTCACTGGTCACTATCAGCAAAACTCTGCACTGTACACTACTGAGTACTCCTAATGCTCCCCAAAATTAGTAAATCAAGTGTCTCTCTAATCTATTCTAAACGGAGAGGACGCCAGCCACGTCCTCTCCCTATCAATCTCAATGCACGTGTGAAAATGGCGGCGACGCGCGGCTCCTTATATAGAATCCGAGTCTCGCGATAGAATCCGAGCCTCGCGAGAATCCGACAGCGTCATGATGACGTTCGGGCGCGCTCGGGTTAACCGAGCAAGGCGGGAAGATCCGAGTCGCTCGGACCCGTGAAAAAAAAACATGAAGTTCTGGCGGGTTCGGATTCAGAGAAACCGAACCCGCTCATCTCTAGTCACCATTGCTGTGTGCTCTCCACAGTCTCCAGTGTGCGCCTGTGTTACTCTCAGCACCAGTCACCATTGCAGGGTGCTATCCACAGTCTCCAGTGTGCTCCTGTGTTACTCTCAGCGCCAGTCACCATTGCTGGTTGCTCTCCACAGTCTCTAGTGTGTTCCTGTGTTACTCTCAGCATCAGTCACCATTGCTGGGCGCTCTCCACAGTCTCCAGTGTGCTCCTGTGTTACTCTCAGTACCAGTCACCATTGCTGGTTGCTCTCCACAGTCTCCAGTGTGCTCCTGTGTTACTCTCAGCACCAGTCACCATTGCTGGACTCTCTCCACAGTCTCCAGTGTACTCCTGTGTTACTCTCAGCACCAGTCACCATTGCTGGACGCTCTCCACAGTCTCCAGTGTGCTCCTGTGTTACTCTCAGCACCAGTCACCATTGCTGGGCGCTCTCCACAGTCTCCAGTGTGCTCCTGTGTTACTCTCAGCACCAGTCACCATTGCTGGGTGCTCTCCACAGTCTCCAGTGTGCTCCTGTGTTACTCTCAGCACCAGTCACCATTGCTGGACGCTCTCCACAGTCTCCAGTGTGCTCCTGTGTTACTCTCAGCACCAGTCACCATTGCTGGATGTTCTCCACAGTCTCCAGTGTGTTCCTGTGTTACTCTCAGCACCAGTCACCATTGCTGGATGTTCTCCACAGTCTCCAGTGTGTTCCTGTGTTACTCTCAGCACCAGTCACCATTGCTGGGTGCTCTCCACAGTCTCCAGTGTGTTCCTGTGTTACTCTCAGCATGAGTCACTATTGCTGGGTGCTCTCCACAGTCTCCAGTGTGCTCCTGTGTTATTCTCAGCACCAGTCACCATTGCTGGGTTCTCTCCACAGTCTCCAGTGTGCCCTGTATTACTCTCAGCACCAGTCACCATTGCTGGGTGCTCTCCACAGTCTCCAGTGTGCTCCTGTGTTACTCTCAGCACCAGTCACCATTGATGGGTGCTCTCCACAGTCTCCAGTGTGCTCCTGTGTTACTCTCAGCACCAGTCACCATTGCTGGGTTCTCTCCACAGTCTCCAGTGTGCCCTGTATTACTCTCAGCACCAGTCACCATTGCTGGGTTCTCTCCACAGTCTCCAGTGTGCCCTGTATTACTCTCAGCACCAGTCACCATTGCTGGGTTCTCTCCACAGTCTCCAGTGTGCCCTGTATTACTCTCAGCACCAGTCACCATTGCTGGGTGCTCTCCACAGTCTCCCGTGTGCTCCTGTGTTACTCTCAGCACCAGTCACCATTGCTGGGCGCTCTCCACAGTCTCCAGTGTGCTCCTGTGTTACTCTCAGCACCAGTCACCATTGCTGGGCTCTCTCCACAGTCTCCAGTGTGCTCCTGTGTTACTCTCAGCACCAGTCACCATTGATGGGTGCTCTCCACAGTCTCCAGTGTGTTCCTGTGTTACTCTCAGCATGAGTCACTATTGCTGGGTGCTCTCCACAGTCTCCAGTGTGCTCCTGTGTTACTCTCAGCACCAGTCACCATTGCTGGGCGCTCTCCACAGTCTCCAGTGTGCTCCTGTGTTACTCTCAGCACCAGTCACCATTGCTGGGCTCTCTCCACAGTCTCCAGTGTGCTCCTGTATTACTCTCAGCACCAGTCACCATTGATGGGTGCTCTCCACAGTCTCCAGTGTGTTCCTGTGTTACTCTCAGCATGAGTCACTATTGCTGGGCGCTCTCCACAGTCTCCAGTGTGTTCCTGTGTTACTCTCAGCATGAGTCACTATTGCTGGGTGCTCTCCACAGTCTCCAGTGTGCTCCTGTGTTACTCTCAGCACCAGTCACCATTGCTTGGTGCTCTCCACAGTCTCCAGTGTGTTCCTGTGTTACTCTCAGCATGAGTCACTATTGCTGGGTGCTCTCCACAGTCTCCAGTGTGCTCCTGTGTTACTCTCAGCACCAGTCACCATTGCTGGGTGCTCTCCACAGTCTCCAGTGTGTTCCTGTGTTACTCTCAGCACCAGTCACCATTGCTTGGCGCTCTCCACAGTCTCCAGTGTGCTCCTATGTTACTCTCAGCACCAGTCACCATTGCTGGGCGCTCTCCACAGTCTCCAGTGTGCTCCTGTGTTACTCTCAGCACCAGTCACCATTGCTGGGTGCTCTCCACAGTCTCCAGTGTGCTCCTGTGTTACTCTCAGCATCAGTCACCATTGCTAGGCGCTCTCCACAGTCTCCAGCGTGCTCCTGTGTTACTCTCAGCACCAGTCACCATTGCTGGGTGCTCTCCACAGTCTCCAGTGTGTTCCTGTGTTACTCTCAGCATGAGTCACTATTGCTGGGTGCTCTCCACAGTCTCCAGTGTGCTCCTGTGTTACTCTCAGCACCAGTCACCATTGCTGGGCGCTCTCCACAGTCTCTAGTGTACTCCTGTGTTACTCTCAGCACCAGTCACCATTGCTGGGTACACTCAGTCTCCAGTGTGCTCCTGTGTTACTCTCAGCACCAGTCACCATTGCTAGGCGCTCTCCACAGTCTCCAGTGTGCTCCTGTGTTACTCTCAGCACCAGTCACCATTGCTGGGTACACTCAGTCTCCAGTGTGCTCCTGTGTTACTCTCAGCGCCAGTCACCATTGCTGGGTGCTCTCCACAGTCTCCAGTGTGCTCCTGTGTTACTCTCAGCACCAGTCACCATTGCTGGGTGCTCTCCACAGTCTCCAGTGTGCTCCTGTGTTACTCTCATCACCAGTCACCATTGCTGGGCGCTCTCCACAGTCTCCAGTGTGCTCCTGTGTTACTCTCAGCACCAGTCACCATTGCTAGGCGCTCTCCACAGTCTCCAGTGGGCTCCTGTGTTACTCTCAGCGCCAGTCACCATTGCTGGGTGCTCTCCACAGTCTCCAGTGTGCTCCTGTGTTACTCTCAGCACCAGTCACCATTGCTGAGTGCTCTCCACAGTCTCCAGTGTGCTCCTGTGTTACTCTCAGCACCAGTCACCATTGCTGGGTGCTCTCCACAGTCTCCAGTGTGCTCCTGTGTTACTCTCAGCACCAGCACCATTGCTTGGTACTCCCCACAGTCTCCAGTGTGCTCCTGTGTTACTCTCAGCACCAGTCACCATTGCTGGGTGCTCTCCACAGTCTCCAGTGTGCTCCTGTATTACTCTCAGCACCAGTCACCATTGCTGGGTACTCTCCACAGTCTCCAGTGTGCTCCTGTATTACTCTCAGCACCAGTCACCATTGCTGGGTGCTCTCCACAGTCTCCAGTGTGCTCCTGTGTTACTCTCAGCACCAGTCACCATTGCTGGGTGCTCTCCACAGTCTCCAGTGTGTTCCTGTGTTACTCTCAGCACCAGTCACCATTGCTTGGTACTCCCCACAGTCTCCAGTGTGCTCCTGTGTTACTCTCAGCACCAGTCACCATTGCTGGGTGCTCTCCACAGTCTCCAGTGTGCTCCTGTGTTACTCTCAGCACCAGTCACCATTGCTGGGTGCTCTCCACAGTCTCCAGTGTGCTCCTGTATTACTCTCAGCACCAGTCACCATTGCTGGGTACTCTCCACAGTCTCCAGTGTGCTCCTGTGTTACTCTCAGCACCAGTCACCATTGCTGGGTGCTCTCTACAGTCTCCAGTGTGCTCCTGTATTACTCTCAGCACCAGTCACCATTGCTGGGCGCTCTCCACAGTCTCCAGTGTGCTCCTGTGTTACTCTCAGTACCAGTCACCATTGCTGGGTACTCTCCACAGTCTCCAGTGTACTCCTGTGTTACTCTCAGCGCCAGTCACCATTGCTGGACGCTCTCCACAGTCTCCAGTGTGCTCCTGTATTTGTTCTTCGGGAGGCTTGCCACCTAGCAACAGCAGGTGGGTTAGGCAGCAAGCCTCCCGAATCGCTGAGGGAGAGGAGAGTGAAAGAATTTTCACTCCCTCTCTCCCTATGCAGCGGCCGCCGGCATAGGGAGTATTACTCTCAGCACCAGTCACCATTGATGGGTGCTCTCCACAGTCTCCAGTGTGTTCCTGTGTTACTCTCAGCATGAGTCACTATTGCTGGGCGCTCTCCACAGTCTCCAGTGTGTTCCTGTGTTACTCTCAGCATGAGTCACTATTGCTGGGTGCTCTCCACAGTCTCCAGTGTGCTCCTGTGTTACTCTCAGCACCAGTCACCATTGCTTGGTGCTCTCCACAGTCTCCAGTGTGTTCCTGTGTTACTCTCAGCACCAGTCACCATTGCTGGGTGCTCTCCACAGTCTCCAGTGTGCTCCTGTGTTACTCTCAGCATCAGTCACCATTGCTAGGCGCTCTCCACAGTCTCCAGCGTGCTCCTGTGTTACTCTCAGCACCAGTCACCATTGCTGGGTGCTCTCCACAGTCTCCAGTGTGTTCCTGTGTTACTCTCAGCATGAGTCACTATTGCTGGGTGCTCTCCACAGTCTCCAGTGTGCTCCTGTGTTACTCTCAGCACCAGTCACCATTGCTGGGCGCTCTCCACAGTCTCTAGTGTACTCCTGTGTTACTCTCAGCACCAGTCACCATTGCTGGGTACACTCAGTCTCCAGTGTGCTCCTGTGTTACTCTCAGCACCAGTCACCATTGCTAGGCGCTCTCCACAGTCTCCAGTGTGCTCCTGTGTTACTCTCAGCACCAGTCACCATTGCTGGGTACACTCAGTCTCCAGTGTGCTCCTGTGTTACTCTCAGCGCCAGTCACCATTGCTGGGTGCTCTCCACAGTCTCCAGTGTGCTCCTGTGTTACTCTCAGCACCAGTCACCATTGCTGGGTGCTCTCCACAGTCTCCAGTGTGCTCCTGTGTTACTCTCATCACCAGTCACCATTGCTGGGCGCTCTCCACAGTCTCCAGTGTGCTCCTGTGTTACTCTCAGCACCAGTCACCATTGCTAGGCGCTCTCCACAGTCTCCAGTGGGCTCCTGTGTTACTCTCAGCGCCAGTCACCATTGCTGGGTGCTCTCCACAGTCTCCAGTGTGCTCCTGTGTTACTCTCAGCACCAGTCACCATTGCTGGGTGCTCTCCACAGTCTCCAGTGTGCTCCTGTGTTACTCTCAGCACCAGTCACCATTGCTGGGTGCTCTCCACAGTCTCCAGTGTGCTCCTGTGTTACTCTCAGCACCAGCACCATTGCTTGGTACTCCCCACAGTCTCCAGTGTGCTCCTGTGTTACTCTCAGCACCAGTCACCATTGCTGGGTGCTCTCCACAGTCTCCAGTGTGCTCCTGTATTACTCTCAGCACCAGTCACCATTGCTGGGTACTCTCCACAGTCTCCAGTGTGCTCCTGTATTACTCTCAGCACCAGTCACCATTGCTGGGTGCTCTCCACAGTCTCCAGTGTGCTCCTGTGTTACTCTCAGCACCAGTCACCATTGCTGGGTGCTCTCCACAGTCTCCAGTGTGTTCCTGTGTTACTCTCAGCACCAGTCACCATTGCTTGGTACTCCCCACAGTCTCCAGTGTGCTCCTGTGTTACTCTCAGCACCAGTCACCATTGCTGGGTGCTCTCCACAGTCTCCAGTGTGCTCCTGTATTACTCTCAGCACCAGTCACCATTGCTGGGTGCTCTCCACAGTCTCCAGTGTGTTCCTGTGTTACTCTCAGCACCAGTCACCATTGCTTGGTACTCCCCACAGTCTCCAGTGTGCTCCTGTGTTACTCTCAGCACCAGTCACCATTGCTGGGTGCTCTCCACAGTCTCCAGTGTGCTCCTGTGTTACTCTCAGCACCAGTCACCATTGCTGGGTGCTCTCCACAGTCTCCAGTGTGCTCCTGTGTTACTCTCAGTACCAGTCACCATTGCTGGGTGTTCTCCACAGTCTCCAGTGTGCTCCTGTGTTACTCTCAGTACCAGTCACCATTGCTGGGTGTTCTCCACAGTCTCCAGTGTGCTCCTGTATTACTCTCAGCACCAGTCACCATTGCTGGGTGTTCTCCACAGTCTCCAGTGTGCTCCTGTATTACTCTCAGCACCAGTCACCATTGCTGGGTACTCTCCACAGTCTCCAGTGTGCTCCTGTGTTACTCTCAGCACCAGTCACCATTGCTGGGTGCTCTCTACAGTCTCCAGTGTGCTCCTGTATTACTCTCAGCACCAGTCACCATTGCTGGGCGCTCTCCACAGTCTCCAGTGTGCTCCTGTGTTACTCTCAGTACCAGTCACCATTGCTGGGTACTCTCCACAGTCTCCAGTGTACTCCTGTGTTACTCTCAGCGCCAGTCACCATTGCTGGACGCTCTCCACAGTCTCCAGTGTGCTCCTGTATTTGTTCTTCGGGAGGCTTGCCACCTAGCAACAGCAGGTGGGTTAGGCAGCAAGCCTCCCGAATCGCTGAGGGAGAGGAGAGTGAAAGAATTTTCACTCCCTCTCTCCCTATGCAGCGGCCGCCGGCATAGGGAGTATTACTCTCAGCACCAGTCACCATTGATGGGTGCTCTCCACAGTCTCCAGTGTGTTCCTGTGTTACTCTCAGCATGAGTCACTATTGCTGGGCGCTCTCCACAGTCTCCAGTGTGTTCCTGTGTTACTCTCAGCATGAGTCACTATTGCTGGGTGCTCTCCACAGTCTCCAGTGTGCTCCTGTGTTACTCTCAGCACCAGTCACCATTGCTTGGTGCTCTCCACAGTCTCCAGTGTGTTCCTGTGTTACTCTCAGCACCAGTCACCATTGCTGGGTGCTCTCCACAGTCTCCAGTGTGCTCCTGTGTTACTCTCAGCATCAGTCACCATTGCTAGGCGCTCTCCACAGTCTCCAGCGTGCTCCTGTGTTACTCTCAGCACCAGTCACCATTGCTGGGTGCTCTCCACAGTCTCCAGTGTGTTCCTGTGTTACTCTCAGCATGAGTCACTATTGCTGGGTGCTCTCAGCCGCTGGTCAGATTTTTTCTGTCAGCGCAGCATGGAGGACTGTGTCTCTGTCTCAGCGACAGATTCCCTTACACTGTCCTCCATGGCTGATAGTAGATTAAGTAAAAGAGCCCACAAAAGGGCAATACAGTCTTCTCCTTCATCCTATGCATCTTCAGAGGATATACCAGCTAAAAGGAAGAAAAAGTTTTCAGTCAGTAATTTCCTTGATTCTGATTCTGAGTCTGAGGTAAGAAAATCCCCTCAGCAGAACACAAAATTAGACCCTATTTCAGGGAGCCCTTTACACAGGAAAAAACTGAGTAAGACTGATAAAAATAAGTCTTTTCAAAAGGGGACCTGTTCAGGTGAAATTCCCCCTTTTCCCGGTATTGTCCGTAGCAGACAGCCTCTTAGTGCTCGTAGCAAGCACAATTCTCCCGCCCGTAGCCGGCAAAATATATCTGCCCGTAGCAGGCAGCATGAGGAGACCCGTCCACAGTATGTGCGGTCACCTATAAAACAGCCACTTTTCACCCAAGATGACCACAGTCACGTCTCCTCAGTGGATTGGGAATCCGAGGAGGTGACAAGATCATCCGCGTCTTCCCAGCGCGGAGAATTTAGTGACATACAAATGGCCAGGGTGGCTTTGGCTGGTAAAACTCCTCCTCCTAAACTTTACGCCACACATTGGGCACTAAAACATGACTCAGAAGTGCAGAAATTTGCCCAGCTGGCGTTCAGAGCTACACTCATTAAAGAAGACGAGTTAGTGTTACACTCTTATACAGGGCTACCAGATGTCCCAGCATTATTTGCTCCTGGTATAGACCCAGCCTTAACTTCCATTGTGGGCGAAAAGAGATATAACGATACCACTGACCGTACCCTTAGGAAAATTCAATATAAAATAGCTGATGCTGCGGGCCCCCTCTTATATGTACTGGACAAAGCCGAAAGAGAGGGGGAGTCCAGTGTTTCTCTAGATTCACTGGTGGCATCTAAGTTGGCTCTCCTTAAGGCTATTAGCAGAGCAACGCTAATTATTGGCCAGACATTCAACCACATTACCAATACCCGCAGATCCAGATGGCTAACTACTGCGGGATTAGCCGACCTGGCTCCAAAATCCCTAGAGTTTCCAAATTTAGAAAATGCCGACTTATTTGGTCCCCAGTTCATTGAGGAAGTTAAAATTAGACATAAGGCCCGCAAATCCTTTTCCGACCTCAAAAAAGGTAACGAGCAGTACAAAAAGCCCTTTCTACAGAGGGGCCGGACTTCAAGAGCCGCAGGTCCGACCCGAGACTTTTGTCAAAGTCAGAAAAATATCTCTATGCACACTACCATATTTGCACCTCACACAGGTCCGTGCTGCGCATGCGTACGCTCTCCCGTGCGTGCGCATACTCACAGTCGCGGGCACCCGCAGGCGCACGGTATGCGTATTTACGGTAGAGTTTATGTGATCGTAGCGTGCGACTCAATCGTTACATATTTTCAGTAATAATGTATTTTGTAGATCATGGTCCCTTTGATAGATTCTGAAAGTTTAGTTAACATAGCATGTTCCTGAACAGAGGGATCCCTCTTTGTATTGTACGAAGGGTCTAACAGGGGTCATACAGTGGTGTTTGGTACCCATCGGAAGAGTATTTAAATAGCAATATTCCGGTGTTGGTTTGGAGCGGATTAATCGCTCGTGCGAATAGTTATGGACATAAGAAGTTTATGTCCATTTACTATTATTTGCTCTTACTTATCCATGCGGCGGGAAACCCAGTATCCCACCCACCTGAGCTGTTGGAAATCGTCACAGCCCACCTGTATGAATCAACCTATGACCTTTTGTTATAATGCGAAGCCGAATTCCTGTGTCCAATGAACAATGAGATTGTAGGGACCATTGAATTGTATTGTGTGTGGGGCATAAATAGGCAGGCCGACCATATCCAGTTCACTCTCTTCAACGGTTCTCATTGCTGATAATCGGGAGCTGGATATCGAGGCGCATGCGATCGTTTCCCCTTGTGCGTAAGTGTTTCTCCGCAACTATATTGATCTTCTTGTTATTGTGGGCCAATCTCTCTCAATTTCTCTCTCTCTCTCCTTCTCTTTCTCACTCATTTTCCCTTAAATTGTATTGTATTGTATTTCCTGTGTAGTTATCTGGTTAGGTAGTCTATGTTATATTGTAGTGTATGACTTGTATTGTGTTTAACTCTTTTGCAAGTATAGCATTCATAATATATATTTTAGGCGTTGGACCCTGAGCACGGTATCTGTGTGTTTCTTATAGTATTAAGTATTCTCAGAGCGTCGGTGACGCTCAAACAGCTTTTAAGGTAATAAGGTTATACTGTGTTGCATTTACTCTCTAACATTACACTAAGGTTTTACTGCACAATACACTGTTTATGGTTTAGATACAAAGGTTTAATATAGTGAGCGTCAACGCCGCTGGTGATCTCCTCGTGGTCCCGAGCGTCCGCTACGCTATAGCGAATCATTACGTTAGTTAACAGCCAATAACGTGCCTGCCTGTGATCTCTTGGCCGTGAGTGAACGTGACGCTTGAGTGTCTCGATCACGGCAAAGCGATTGTTACGCAACTAGCGTACCCTTACGGTACTTCATACGTAGATAGCGTACAGTGTTCTTAGACCTCATAAAGGGTATTATATACGATAAATATTTAGCTTTATCAATTGGCGGCTCGCCCGTCCTTCACATATCTACACTAGGTAATTTCAGCAGACATTATCCAGCAGCAAAGGGCGGGAGATCATATTCCTCGTAGTGCTGTTTGGATAAGCGTCTGCTTCTCTTAGTAAAGGGTGCTGAAGGAATCCGGGAACCGGAGGTAGGAACAAAACAATAGTGTCTTTTTAAAACTGTTTATTTTTCTGTCTTGCGTACACACGCACGCACACATATATATCTGCATTTCCTTTTCATTGGTGTATTTTCGTATGTCACTCTCCTGTTTGCCAGTTCTATAGTTGATAAACGTATAAATTGTGTTACGGTGGATCACATAACTCAAAACACAAGTTTTTCTCCTCTCCTCTCAACGCGATAAGTAGCGCCACGCGGTAAATAACGCCAGGCGATAAATCGCGCAAATTTTTTTTTTAATTCCAAATTTTAATTAATAGATCCTTCTCCTAATTTGTAAACACATCTGGTCTAAAGAGAAATTTCTGCGCAGAAATAGAAATAGAAACAAAAGTGTACAGGTGGTGAGTGAGTGTGTTGTATACAATTTTACAGGTTGAACCACAAGAAAAGTCGAGTTCTCGTGAGGTACATGCGTGTAAGTGACGTACATGGTGGCTAGGGAGGCATCCCTGGTTAAATATACAATTTGAGCATTAGAGTGTAGCAGACCAGGAGGTCATACTGTAACAGACCAGGAGGTCATAGCAGACCAACAGGTTCAGGTACAGCAGACAAGGAAGTCCGCTATACAGTCCACAGGCACAACACCAAGAAAGGGTTGGTGCAACACCCATATAGGCCATATAAGCTCTGGCTGAAGGAATTCGCAGCCGAAATTTTCGATTCCACTGGTCGCTCAGTACATAAGATTAGTTGCTTGTGTACTAAACGATTGTACCGCACGTAATTGTGTGCATTAGTAAACCTGACCGGTACTATTTGTGTACGAAGGTCATAAACGCTATTTGTACATTCTAACGTGATTTGTGTAATTTTTTTTATTTTAAGGGAAGTTCGCTGCTCACTCAGGAACTATCCAGCAACCAATAGTTACTGGAAAGAGTAAGTGTTCTTCGGAGCACCCTCACAGGTTCCAGTAAATAGAGGTTCAGGTCGCTGGGGCCCTAGGTCGAGTACGCCAGCACCATATCGGTGTGATCAGGTCGTATTGGTCGGCGTGGGCGAGTGAGTGGGGTACTCGGTAAACCGCCACCGTCAGCCTATTTTTGGACATTTGGTTTGCGTAAGGGTTGGTTGAATAAAGCAACACCTTCGAACTATGGGGGCCACTTGTTCAGGTAGGGGGCGATCAACCTCGGTTCGGGTTGATTCAGTGAACCGACCAATTGGGTCGGCAAGGTATGTAATGTGTGAGAAATACGGAAGTCACACAGAAGCTTTATGTGATGAATGGGAGAGAATGACAGTACATGACGGGGAGAAATTCCCAAGAGTAGGTAGCTTCAGCACAGAAGTGTTAACGAATTTAAGGAGAAGGATATGTCTCATCAAATCAACAAAGAGACGAATCAAACATTACGATTATTTGCAGTTGTGGCAACAGGAAGGTGACATACAGAGAGGATTGGCTCAGGCGGCGGGATCTGGCTCAATCAGAAAACTGATAGCCACGGCCCCACCGCCACCATACATATCAGGAGAGAAATTGGTTGCGGAGAATGACGCACTAAGGTGTAACACACAAACACTTAGCAACTGTATAAATGTTAAAGATAATGTTAACCAATTAACCAATGCAAGTATTAACCCGTGCAAGTTGTACCCTGTTTTGAACTTTCCTCAGGAGTGTGATCAAGAAGACGAATCGGCAACAATTTCAGCGCTCTCTCTAGCAGCCACCATAGCAGAGACCACAGTAGGCACAGCTCCACCCACGAGATTAGTAACAAAGGCCCCTAGCGGAGGGATAGGTGAGGTCGTATCTACAGGTAAGTACGGCACCATACACTATGCTGAAGCCATTTCACCACAGGCTGTAGAACCCACACAGAGTGATGTTGTTAGAGTTACTCCTGTTAGGGTAATAGCTGTTCCAAATGGGAAAACTGACACAACAGGGGTCACCCCTGTGAGGAACATTGCCATGTATAGCCCATTTTCCAGAATGGAATTAAGGACCATAGTGTCTGAATTCCCTGACCCTAGAAAAGATTTAGTTGCCAGTCAAAAATACATCAGAGACTTAGGTAACACTGTAGAGCCCAACAATAAAGACTGGCAGATATTGCTGAGAGCATGTTTACCCTCCAATGTTGACGCAACTCAATTTTTAGCTGATTGCGGATTAGATCAGGATGTACCTCTTACAGATGTGTACAACAAAGACAATGTAAAAAGAATAAACTTACAGTTAAAAGAGTATTTCCCAGCGGTAGTCAGATGGAACAAGATATTCTCCATTAAACAGAAGGAGTCAGAGACAGCTGCAGAGTATTTTCACAGAGCATTATCAGAAATGGCAAAATACACAGGCATAGAGGACATTAAAACAAACATAAACCATCGAGAAGTAGCAGTATCGGTACTGATGGATGGTTTAAAAGAATCATTAAAGACTAGGGTACAGACCACACAACCATGTTGGCGAGGTCTGTCTGTGGCTACTTTGAGAGAGGCTGCTATTGATCACGATAGGAACATCACCAGACACAGGGAACAACAAAGTGATAAGTTAATGGCCGTAAGTATACAGGCCCTGACCACAAGGCAGCCTCTGTTTGTATCACCAAACCCTGTGGGTAAGTCAAGTGTGGTTACTTGTTATTCTTGTCATAAACAGGGACACATGGCACGAGATTGTAGAGTAAAGAATGTACGAAACTCATACCAACCCCCTAGACAACGACACGACACACGACATTGGGAGCAAGGTCCGCAGAAACGGAGTTATGAGCCACATGCAGGGGAAACAAATAGATACCCCCCAAACAGAGATTGGCAAACCTCTGGTAGTTCCCAGCTAACCCCCTCACAAGTAGTTGCTGCCAGCGGGATTCAGGGAGGTTACCATACCCAATAGGGGTGTGGCCATACCTGTAATCTGCAGCCAGTAAAATTGATTGCAAGTCTTGGAAGTGAACCAGAAATTGCAATCAATGTAGCTGGTAAATCATTAAACTTTCTTGTAGACACAGGGGCGGCCAAATCAGTGATAAATTCGACAGTGGGCATGAGGACCACTGGTAGGACAATTCCAGCCGTGGGAGTAACAGGAGTAGTCCAGCATTACCCTGTTAGCAAACCAGCAGAGATTACAATAGGGCCTTTACATACCAAGCATTCCTTTTTGCTGGCTGCATCGGCACCGACCAATCTCCTGGGAAGAGACTTACTGTGTAAAATGGGATGCGTCATTTATTGTACTCCTGAAGGTGTATTCTTGGACATACCTGAGAATCACGCTCAGGAAGTACGAGACATGTTAGACTCCCCGTCAAAATTAATGTCGCATACCACTATGACAAATAGGACTCCCTCCCAAGTAGAAGAAATGACATCTCAGATACCAGAGTCACTTTGGACTAAAGATGGACAGGACACTGGATTAATGGCAAACGTAGCTCCGGTAGTTGTACAAGTAAAAGATGGTAGGATAGCTCCAAAAATCCCACAGTACCCTCTGAAGCCAGAGGTGGAGTTAGGAGTTTACCCAGTAATAGAGCGCTTGCTACAACAGGGCATTCTGGTAAGAACGTCCAGCACTGCTAATAGTCCCATCTTCCCTGTGAAAAAGAGCGGGGGGAGGGGTTACCGGCTAGTGCAGGATCTAAGGGGGATTAATAAAATAGTTGAGAGTCAGTTCCCCGTAGTGCCAAATCCAGCTGTCATCCTAATGCAAATCCCTCCCACTGCGAAATTTTTCACTGTTATTGACCTCTGCTCCGCTTTCTTTTCGGTACCTCTGCACCCTGACAGTCAATATTTGTTTGCATTTACATACAGAGGAGTCCAATACACATGGACTCGATTACCACAAGGATTCATAGATAGCCCAAGTATATTTTCTCAGGCTTTGCATGATTGTTTACAGTCTTTCCAACCAGTGAGTGGATCAGTATTAATACAGTACGTGGATGATCTACTACTGTGTTCTGATTCATTGGAGGCATCCCTGAAGGATACGAAACAGCTCCTGTTTCATCTTTCAGATACAGGACACAAGGTTTCCAAAGACAAGTTGCAATTATGCCAAACTAAGGTAAAATATTTGGGACACTGTTTAACACAAGGACTGAGACACCTGACCGCTGATAGAATTCAAACAATTAGAGACATGACTCTGCCACAAACCCAGCAACAGATCAGAACATTTTTAGGAATGTGTGGGTATTGCCGTAATTGGATCCCAGGGTTTTCCATTTTAGCGTTACCTTTGCAGGAAATGGTCTCCTCAAACAAACCTGATCGGATTTCGCATACAGACGAGTCTGAGGCAGCATTTGAGAGACTTAAACAGTGCCTAACGCAGGCACCAGCATTAGGTATGCCGGACTATGGGAAACCCTTTGAACTATACGGAACAGAAAGTGCTGGTTGCGCGGCAGGCGTACTAACCCAAAAGCACGGTGATGCCAGCAGGCCAGTAGCATATTACAGCGCTCAGCTAGACACGGTGGCGCGATCCCTCCCCACATGCTTGCGAAGCGTTGCTGCGATGGCATTACTAGTAACGAAAAGCGAAGACGTCGTGCTAGGTCACAACCTCACAATTCATACACCACATGCAGTGTCAGCCTTGTTGAATTCTGCCCAAACCAGGCACGTCTCATCAGCGCGGTTTACAAGATGGGAATTGGCACTAATGGCCCCCGTAAACATCACCATAAGGAGATGCAGTGCATTAAATCCTGCAACATATCTCCCAGGTGTGCCTGGACAGGCACAAAGGGTGGAGGATGAGAGTACTGGGGAAGGAGGATTTAATACAAAGGAAGACACTCATGATTGTATGGAATATTTGACCCAAAATTTTACCGCAAGGCCTGACATCAGTGACAACCCACTGGAAGATGCAGAACTTACGTTCTACACGGACGGTAGTTGTCATAGACAGACAGACTCGGGAGACTTGTGTACTGGATACGCAGTCGTAGATGACCAAGGCACCATAGAAGCGGAACCGCTAGGCCCACCTCACTCAGCCCAGGTTGCTGAACTGGTCGCCCTAACTAGAGCATGTGAATTGGCTAAGGGCAAATCAGCCAATATCTACACCGATTCTAGATACGCATTCGGGGTAGTCCATGATTTCGGAGCCCTATGGCGCCTCAGAAATTTCATGACGGCAGCTGGTACACCGGTAGCGCATGCAGCTCACATAAAAAGGCTTCTAACAGCGATACAGGAACCCGACAGAGTGGCTGTTATCAAATGTAAAGCACATACATATAGCCAAGACCCAGTATCGCTTGGTAACAGCCGAGCAGACGAAGCAGCTAAGTTAGCAGCTGCTACCCCCAGACAGACAGACACCACACAACTGATGGTATTTAATACCATCAACACACAGAAGTTGTGTGAGATGCAAAATTTGTGTTCCACACAGGAAAAGGCAGTCTGGAGGGCAAAGGGATATGGCCAGGAGTCCTCAGGACTCTGGACAGATGGACAAGGTAAACCGGTGGCCCCCAGAGCATACCTTCCATGTTTGGCTGAGGCAGCTCACGGGCTGACTCATCTAGGCAAGGAAGGGATGTGCAAGTTGGTAAGAGCATATTGGTGCGCCCCAGGATTCTCCTCTCATGCGAGTAAAAGAGCCATGTCATGCCTTACCTGTTTGAGAAAGAATATTGGAAAGGCAATACCTACAGAACCATCCCATATCCCACCTGCCGGCGGCCCTTTCCAGGTAATACAGATTGACTTCATTCAATTACCCCCTTGTCGAAATTTGAAATATGTACTTGTTTGTATAGATGTTTTCTCAAATTGGGTCGAAGCATTTCCGGCGGCCACAAATACCGCTATGTTTACTGCTAAGAAAATTGTGCAGGAATTTTTATGTAGATATGGTATCCCTAGAATTATCGAAAGTGATAGGGGTACCCATTTTACAGGTGATGTCTTTCAAGGAATGTGTAAATTGATGGGAATTGATAGCAAGCTGCATACTCCATACCGTCCACAGGCGAGTGCGAAAGTGGAAAGAGTGAACAGCACTATTAAAAATAAACTGAGTAAAGTGATGGCAGAGACAGGATTGACATGGCCAGAAGCTTTACCCATTGTACTGTACAGCATCAGAACCACTCCCAGGTCCCCTCTTAATCTGTCTCCCTTTGAAATCTTGTTTGGTCGACAACCGCATGTTATGATTAACCCTCAGGATGATTTGAAGTGTAACAATGAAGTGACTGTAAAATACTTGATTAACATGAGTAAACAGTTAAGGAATCAAAATGATAATCTGAAGTTAGTGATTCCTGATTTACCAGATAGTAATTGTCATGACATTGAACCTGGGGATTATGTAATGATACGGAATTTTCTACGCTCAGGTTGCCTTATTGACAGATGGGAAGGACCATACCAGGTCTTATTGACTAGCACTACAGCATTGAAGGTTGCTGAGAGAGAGACTTGGGTTCATTCGTCCCACTGTAAGAAGGTTGCTGATCCAGAGAGGTCCCGCGACTGTTCCCTTTTATTGTTTTTCTCCAACTTCCCATCCCATCTCCCTCAATTATTTTTTTTCCCCCTCTCATTCTTCTTCGTCTCCTCCTATAAGATGGACTTGCCCCAAGAGACTGTGATCCGGATTTTCCTGTTGACCATGATGTTGACCAGAGCAGTCTGTTCCGGCGAGAGTACCATGGAGGTCGAGAGAGGTTCTGGAATGGGTTCTGATGATAGAGATGGAGGCGTAGTTTTCCAAGAACAACTTAACCAACAAGTAAAGGCGAGTATCAGAAAACGATCCGATAGCATTGACCATAGAAGGAATTGTGAAGGATTGTTAGCTGAAGAAAACTGTATCTGTAGGCTCTGTAACAATGTCATTGAGGATGGGTGCATTAAGAAATGCCAATCCAGTTTTAATATCCATATGGACCGGCATCCATTGAGTGACTATCACTCCTTAGTGGGTAATGTGTTAAACAAAACGGATTGTTGGGTATGCTCTCAAGTACCTCAGGGTCATAGCAAATCAGGGCTAGTACCATTTCCTTTAACGATAGAGGAGGTACTTGAGTTAAATGGTGGGAGACCGGTGGACCGGAGGTTTAATATCTCCAGCCCTCCTAGTTTGAAGCTCCACCAATACCATGTGGATAGGTCCCTATTATGTTTCAACATCTCCAATCCCCGAAAGCCGGGAAATTGGGAAGTGTCATGGAGTAACCACACCATGACCTTTTCGCATAGAGCAGATAGAATGCCTACAGATACAGAGCTTGTACGCCACATAGCCAGTAGAGGAAAATCTTTCCGGTATAGGTATACCTTAGGAAATAGGATTACTAAAGTTGGAGAGGTATCACCAGGATACTGTGCACATATCGTACAACCTGATACGTGTACTAAGCAGATGGAAGAATTAGGGTTAGGAGATTTCACATGGAAGGTGTGTAATATGGTTATGTCCTACTCCGTCCCATATGTTCTCCCCGATGATGCATATTTCATATGCGGGAGAAAGGCGTACAAGTGGCTTGCCCCAAACTCTGAAGGATTGTGTTATATTGGAAAAGTACTGCCTGAAGTAATGACTGTATCACATGACAAAATGAAAGACATACACCGTGGTGCCCAAGCTCCTTATACTCACACCCATTACGAGCACGTTGTTAAAAGGCACCTGATAGAGAAGACAGAGCATCCGGCCTCTGATCTGATAAGTGAATCCACCGGGATTCAATTCTTAATCGCGTTAGATTTCACCCGCACCGCTAGAGGAGTGCTGAATTATAAATACATTTCTGCGCTCGCCAATTTGTTAGATAATATCACTGAAATGTATGATGACACGTTTAGGTATACTGGAAGAGAACTTCAGGCTTACAAAACAGAACTGGTACAGCATAGAATGGTTCTCAATTACCTCACAGCAGTGACAGGCGGATATTGTGTCACACTGGCAACACAATACGGCGTGAAATGTTGCACATATATTACGAATAGCACCGAGGATCCGGTCGAGGTCATAGACCAAAAGATGGACGATATTCTCCAATTGAAGTGGGAATTTCGCAGGAGACACAATCTCACTCTTGCTGCTGTAGGTAATGAGCTGACTGGTTGGGTGTCATGGTTGAACCCGCGAAATTGGTTTTCTGGTTTAGGAGACTGGGCTCAAGGAGTCATAATGGATGTTGGGAAGTTTCTCCTATGTATCTTAGGTGTTGTCATATCGATTGGATTGATATTTAGATGCGGTCAGGCTTTAATGAAGTGCAATCATCGTACTAGGGTAATGAGTTTAAGGAGTGAGGAAACTGTAATTAACCTGGACTTGATTTATGACCCAAATGTAGAAACAATGATGTGATGAAAATGCGATTTCTACGGTCCGTTTCTTTCACCTGTTTTTCCGTTTCCTCCAAGGTAACAAGACCCACTTGGACGAGGAATTTGATGAGCCGATATACAGACAACAGAGGGATTAAAGAAGAAGTTTGACAACCTGATACAAAGATTTTTGATGAACTATGCCATGGATCCCCAGTTTCCCTAGAAATTTTAAAATTACGCTAGCCCAACACTTTTGTAAATCTATGGACATTGACAGCTTTTGCTCGCACCTTATGGGCAAAAGCACAAAGAAGACTGCATTCAACAGACACCAAACAAGACCTCAATCGACGACTGTACATTTACCTGACATAGAATACCACCGCATTTACCGTAATTATGTCTTTTCTTCATTTCTACAACCCTCAGGTAATGACACACATAGTCGATAGGGAATACAGGCACAGATATCAGCAATCACATATCTCCCCCATTCATGTATCATCAACTAAAATGTGCTCCCCCATTTTGTTGCAACCAAAACCGAAAAGAGCTCGGTAAAGTTTGACAACCCATCCACAGACCCGTACCACGGGATAAGAAGGAATTCACATGTATACTTCGCAATACTTCGAAGCTTGATTTAAAACACGTACGGCACGATGATACATGACCCCCAAGCACGGATTCATACACACATGCTTCTGCTATCTCACTAGGTCATACCCTTTTCCTACCATCTCCTCTCCTCCCTTACCCAACCATGTAAATGTATTAACCCCTAACATATATTTTTCTCTTTTTGAAATGTTTTCAGGAAGTGGCAGTTATTGTTGACTGCCAAAGGGTGGACTGTCAAAGTCAGAAAAATATCTCTATGCACACTACCATATTTGCACCTCACACAGGTCCGTGCTGCGCATGCGTACGCTCTCCCGTGCGTGCGCATACTCACAGTCGCGGGCACCCGCAGGCGCACGGTATGCGTATTTACGGTAGAGTTTATGTGATCGTAGCGTGCGACTCAATCATTACATATTTTCAGTAATAATGTATTTTGTAGATCATGGTCCCTTTGATAGATTCTGAAAGTTTAGTTAACATAGCATGTTCCTGAACAGAGGGATCCCTCTTTGTATTGTACGAAGGGTCTAACAGGGGTCATACAGTGGTGTTTGGTACCCATCGGAAGAGTATTTAAATAGCAATATTCCGGTGTTGGTTTGGAGCGGATTAATCGCTCGTGCGAATAGTTATGGACATAAGAAGTTTATGTCCATTTACTATTATTTGTTCTTATTTAGTCATGCGGCGGGAAACTCAGTATCCCACCCACCTGAACAGTTGGAAACAGTCACAACCCACCTGTATGAATCAACCTATGACCTTTTGTTATAATGCGAAGCCGAATTCCTGTGTCCAATGAACAATGAGATTGTAGGGACCATTGAATTGTATTGTGTGTGGGGCATAAATAGGCAGGCCGACCATATCCAGTTCACTCTCTTCAACGGTTCTCATTGCTGATAATCGGGAGCTGGATATCGAGGCGCATGCGATCGTTTCCCCTTGTGCGTAAGTGTTTCTCCGCAACTATATTGATCTTCTTGTTATTGTGGGCCAATCTCTCTCAATTTCTCTCTCTCTCTCCTTCTCTTTCTTACTAATTTTCCCTTAAATTGTATTGTATTGTATTTCCTGTGTAGTTATCTGGTTAGGTAGTCTATGTTATATTGTAGTGTATGACTTGTATTGTGTTTAACTCTTTTGCAAGTATAGCATTCATAATATATATATTTTAGGCGTTGGACCCTGAACACGGTATCTGTGTGTTTCTTATAGTATTAAGTATTCTCAGAGCGTCGGTGACGCTCAAACAGCTTTTAAAGTAATAAGGTTATACTGTGTTGCATTTACACTCTAACATTACACTAAGGTTTTACTGCACAATACACTGTTTATGGTTTAGATACAAAGGTTTAATATAGTGAGCGTCAACGCCGCTGCTGATCTCCTCGTGGTCCCGAGCGTCCGCTACGCTATAGCGAATCATTACGTTAGTTAACAGCCAATAACGTGCCTGCCTGTGATCTCTTGGCCGTGAGTGAACGTGACGCTTGAGCGTCTCGATCACGGCAAAGCGATTGTTACGCAACTAGCGTACCCTTACGGTACTTCATACGTAGATAGCGTACAGTGTTCTTAGACCTCATAAAGGGTATTATATACGATAAATATTTAGCTTTATCACTTTCAAGGCAACAAGAGAGCCCAGACAGGAGGCTTCAGTAACAGGTCCAGTGACACCGCCAGAGCGTCAACCTCCAACGCTTGGAACAACTCCAGGAGAGGTCGCAACTACGGTAAGTGTTCTTACACAACACAAAACACTAATGGACTCTTTTGCAAAATGGCAAGAAATCACCACAGACAGATGGTTACTAGGGGTAATTCGGACTGGGCTAAATCTTCCCCTAATTCATTTTCCTCACCTAACGAATCACATTTCTTGTTCAAGAAATTGCAGTCCTCAGCTAGACGAGGTACTTTCACTAGCACTATCTCAGGGAAAGATAGAACCAGCAGACCCATTAATAAGAGGCTGGGTAAGCCATCTATTCCCAGTATTAAAACAGGATGGCTCAATAAGGCCAGTGTTAAACGTCAAGGGCTTGAACAGATACTTGAAAACAAAGAGGTTTCGCATGGAGGGTATCTCAGACATTCCCTATATTCTCACAAGGGACTGCTTCTGTATAAAAATAGATTTAAAAGAAGCTTTCCATTCTATATCTGTTCACCCCAACCACAGACAATTCCTCAGGTTCTCATGGAAACACAGTTTATTCCAGTGGACTGTCATGGTATTTGGCCTCTCATGTGCACCCTATACATTTACACGGGTCATGAAAGCCGTTATTTCTCACCTGCGCCAACAAGGCGTTTTGTGCATAATATACCTAGACGACATTCTGATAGTACACCCAGACCTCGATACCATTCTGAGACACAGAGAAGTAGTTCTCTCCTTACTGGCCAACTTGGGCTTCACTATAAACTATCAAAAATCCATTCTTACACCAACCAAGACGCTAACCTTTCTAGGGTTCAATTTAGACACCCACTTTCTCACTCTAGCAGTTCCTCCAGAGAAATGGTCAGATACAAAAACGTACATACAAAAAGTTTCCAAAAAACACAAATTAGTCCTTCGAGATCTAGCGACAATAATTGGGAAAATGATAGCGATGTCTCCAGGCTTCCGACATGTACCCTTACTATGCAGGGAACTGCAGGGCCTTCTAAGGACCTTAATCCACGCTCATTACACCTGGAAAGAGACAATATTTCTTTCCAAAAGAGCAAAGACAGAACTGTCACACTGGAACAGTCTCCCTATTCCTCCCCCTCGATTTCTCCTAGATCCTGCACCCTCCATGACGATAACAACAGACGCATCTCTAACGGGTTGGGGAGGATTCTCTCAAGACAAAGCAGTCAGGGGCACTTGGTCAGCCATGGAATCCCAACTGCATATCAATGTACTAGAACTTCGCGCAGCGCGATTAGCTCTGGAAGAATTAGTTGCCACTCACGTGAGACACACCTCCATACAAATATGCTTAGACAATATGACCGCAGTATCATACATAAACAGGATGGGAGGCACAAAGTCTATATCCCTATGCAGAGAAGCATTAGAAATTTGGAACTGGGCTACTCAGAGGGACATAATCCTGCTAGCGTCCTACGTCCCGGGACAACTAAACGAACTCGCAGACTCATTGTCCCGCAAAAGACTATCTCTAGGCTCAGTGGCCCTCAAAGCACAAGTTTTTTGGACAATAACCCAGACCTTCGGGAACTTGGAGATAGACCTATTTGCCAGTCCCACGAACGCTCAGACCCGCGATTTGCATCCAGAATATGGACCAAGGGAGTATGGCGGATGGATGCAATGTCCTTTCCATGGACAGATCTCCCTCGTCCTTATGCCTTTCCCCCTCCAGCAATGCTTCTGAGAGTACTCCAGAAGATCAGGGAGGACAAAGTACCCAGCATAGTGTTGGTATACCCAGTATGGCCTTCCAGGGTGTGGTTTCCTCTCATCAGCCAACTACGCAAAGGCCCCAAAATTCCCCTAGGCCTATCGAGGGAATGCTTCCAGGGAACACCAGATATACTGGAGACTATTCCTCAGTGCATGTGGATGGCAATATCACTAGGTTATTAACGGACCTGTCTTTAGCTTCCCCCACGAAAGCCTTAATTAATGCATCTTTAAGGCCTCGGACAAGAGCCAGATATTGCGCAATCATTAAGAAATTTAATGTATGGCAATCTCAACAATTAACTGCTAACCAGAACTCATTAACTCACCTAGCTCTAGATTTCCTAGCCTCTAAATACCAATCAGGACTAGCTTCCGCTACCATAAGGTCATATGGATCTGCCTTAGCCATCATTATCCCAAATTTAACCGCTAACAGATTATACTTGCGCCTGCTCAGAGGCATTCACCTCTCTAGGCCAATAATGCCAAAGTATTCAAACACATGGGACATAGAGCCTTTTCTCACGTTCCTAGCTTCATGGAACACAGACACCGATATCAGTCTATTATCTCGCAAGCTGGCATCGCTGTTAGCTCTGGCTATAGCTGCAAGAGGGGCCGAACTCACCCTTATACACATCTCAGACCCATGGCTTTCACTCAAACCGAGGGGATATCACATTATACTCAAAGGACACACGAAAACCTCCTCCTTTAACAGCCCAATCGTGGAATTCGATATTATCCAAGATCCTCAAGATCAGAACCTATGCATAGCATCCTGCTTGACAGCTTACCTCTGTAGGACAGAGCAATTAAGGGACAACATAACACAACTTTTTATCACATGTAGAAAACCATATCGACCGGCTAGACCTTCAACTATCAGGGGCTGGATTGTGGCCTCTATGAAAGAAGCAGGGATCGATACTAGTCACTTCAAAAGCCATTCCTTACGGGGAGCGGCTGCAACAAGAGCAGCTGCCAAAGGCATAACTCTGCAGTCAATCATGCTGGCTGCAAGATGGTCCTCCGCTCGCACCTTTGCAAAACACTACTGGAGGCCAACAGACTCGCATAAAATCGAGTTTCTAAGAGCAACCACCAGGTATGTGGTAGTCTACCCACCTGCTGTTGCTAGGTGGCAAGCCTCCCGAAGAACAAAACGCTAGTTTGCAGGAATCTATGACCTGCAAACTGGATTTGTTCTAGGGAACAGGATTGACACCTAGCAACAGCTCCCACCCAACCCGCCCACGTTTACACTAAGGTTGCTATTGCTGTTGTCTTCTCTAAAAAACTCTATGAAATACTAATATTTCCCTCTCACTGTTTATTTAGGCGCACCGAGGGACCCAAAGAAACCGCAAGCACCTGCCATCAAGGATCAGAAATAGACTAGTTTCCGCCTTGGACGTTTATATCCAAAAACTTTTTTCTTTTTGGGGTTATTACCTGTTTTTTCAACTTGTTATGTTCCGCTACTACCGTTAGCGAGCAGTTAAGCCCGTTATCATTCTCCGTTTTCTTCATTATGGGAATGTAATCCACTGCAGCAAAATAAACCAGCTTTGGTTTCAAACACTACTAGTGACTCCTTTCTTTCAAAGGTTGATACATTGCTGCCCAAACTTCGCGGACATAATTCCGTTATATACTTAAGGGACAGGTTTGTCACCAGTGAGCTTCCGAAAAAATCTGACCAGCGGCTGAGGCGCGCGCCCACGTGACCGCGCGCGTGCACGTGACGCAACGTGCACGTGACCGCGGCACGCGCGCGCCGGCGGCCGCTGCATAGGGAGAGAGGGAGTGAAAATTCTTTCACTCTCCTCTCCCTCAGCGATTCGGGAGGCTTGCTGCCTAACCCACCTGCTGTTGCTAGGTGGCAATCCTGTTCCTTAGAACAAATCCAGTTTGCAGGTCATAGATTCCTGCAAACTAGCGTTTACTCTCAGCACCAGTCACCATTGCTGGGTGTTCTCCACAGTCTCCAGTGTGCTCCTGTGTTACTCTCAGCACCAGTCACCATTGCTGGGCGCTCTCCACAGTCTCCAGTGTGCTCCTGTGTTACTCTCAGCACCAGTCACCATTGCTGGGTGCTCTCCACAGTCTCCAGTGTACTCCTGTGTTACGCTCAGCACCAGTCACCATTGCTGGGTGCTCTCCACAGTCTCCAGTGTGCTCCTGTGTTACTCTCAGCACCAGTCACCATTGCTGGGCGCTCTCCACAGTCTCCAGTGTGCTCCTGTGTTACTCTCAGCACCAGTCACCATTGCTGGGTGCTCTCCACAGTCTCCAGTGTGTTCCTGTGTTACTCTCAGCACCAGTCACCATTGCTGGGCGCTCTCCACAGTCTCCAGTGTGCTCCTATATTACTCTCAGTACCAGTCACCATTGCTGGATGTTCTCCACAGTCTCCAGTGGGCTCCTGTGTTACTCTCAGCACCAGTCACCATTGCTGGGCGCTCTCCACAGTCTCCAGTGTGCTCCTATATTACTCTCAGTACCAGTCACCATTGCTGGATGTTCTCCACAGTCTCCAGTGTGCTCCTATATTACTCTCAGCACCAGTCACCATTGCTGGGCGCTCTCCACAGTCTCCAGTGTGCTCCTATATTACTCTCAGTACCAGTCACCATTGCTGGATGTTCTCCACAGTCTCCAGTGTGCTCCTGTGTTACTCTCAGCACCAGTCACCATTGCTGGGCGCTCTCCACAGTCTCCAGTGTGCTCCTGTATTACTCTCAGCACCAGTCACCATTGCTGGGCGCTCTCCACAGTCTCCAGTGTGCTCCTGTATTACTCTCAGCACCAGTCACCATTGCTGGGCGCTCTCCACAGTCTCCAGTGTGCTCCTGTGTTACTCTCAGCACCAGTCACCATTGCTGGGTGCTCTCCACAGTCTCCAGTGTGCTCCTGTGTTACTCTCAGCACCAGTCACCATTGCTGGGTGCTCTCCACAGTCTCCAGTGTGCTCCTGTGTTACTCTCAGCACCAGTCACCATTGCTGGGCGCTCTCCACAGTCTCCAGTGTTCTCCTGTGTTACTCTCAGTACCAGTCACCATTGCTGGGCGCTCTCCACAGTCTCCAGTGTGCTCCTATATTACTCTCAGTACCAGTCGCCATTGCTGGATGTTCTCCACAGTCTCCAGTGTGCTCCTGTGTTACTCTCAGCATCAGTCACCATTGCTGGGTGCTCTCCACAGTCTCCAGTGTGCTCCTGTGTTACTCTCAGCATCAGTCACCATTGCTGGGTGCTCTCCACAGTCTCCAGTGTGCTCCTGTGTTACTCTCAGCACCAGTCACCATTGCTGGGTGCTCTCCACAGTCTCCAGTGTGCTCCTGTGTTACTCTCAGCACCACTCACCATTGCTGGACGCTCTCCACAGTCTCCAGTGTTCTCCTGTGTTACTCTCAGTACCAGTCACCATTGCTGGGCGCTCTCCACAGTCTCCAGTGTGCTCCTATATTACTCTCAGTACCAGTCGCCATTGCTGGATGTTCTCCACAGTCTCCAGTGTGCTCCTGTGTTACTCTCAGCATCAGTCACCATTGCTGGGTGCTCTCCACAGTCTCCAGTGTGCTCCTGTGTTACTCTCAGCATCAGTCACCATTGCTGGGTGCTCTCCACAGTCTCCAGTGTGCTCCTGTGTTACTCTCAGCACCAGTCACCATTGCTGGGCGCTCTCCACAGTCTCCAGTGTGTTCCTGTGTTACTCTCAGCACCAGTCACCATTGCTGGGTGCTCTCCACAGTCTCCAGTGTGTTCCTGTGTTACTCTCAGCACCAGTCACCATTGCTGGGTGTTCTCCACAGTCTCCAGTGTGCTCCTGTGTTACTCTCAGCACCAGTCACCATTGCTGGGTGCTCTCCACAGTCTCCAGTGTGTTCCTGTGTTACTCTCAGCACCAGTCACCATTGCTGGGTGCTCTCCACAGTCTCCAGTGTGCTCCTGTGTTACTCTCAGCACCAGTCACCATTGCTGGGTGCTCTCCACAGTCTCCAGTGTGCTCCTGTGTTACTCTCAGTACCAGTCGCCATTGCTGGGTGCTCTCCACAGTCTACAGTGTGTTCCTGTGTTACTCTCAGCACCAGTCACCATTGCTGGATGCTCTCCACAGTCTCCAGTGTACTCCTGTGTTATTCTCAGCACCAGTCACCATTGCTGGGCGCTCTCCACAGTCTCCAGTGTACTCCTGTGTTACTCTCAGCACCAGTCACCATTGCTGGGCGCTCTCCACAGTCTCCAGTGTGTTCCTGTGTTACTCTCAGCACCAGTCACCATTGCTGGATGCTCTCCACAGTCTCCAGTGTACTCCTGTGTTACTCTCAGCACCAGTCACCATTGCTGGGCGCTCTCCACAGTCTCCAGTGTGTTCCTGTGTTACTCTCAGCACCAGTCACCATTGCTGGACGCTCTCCACAGTCTCCAGTGTGCTCCTGTGTTACTCTCAGCACCAGTCACCATTGCTGGGCGCTCTGCACAGTCTCCAGTGTGCTCCTCTGTTACTCTCAGCACCAGTCACCATTGCTGGGCGTTCTCCATAGTCTCCAGTGTGCTCCTGTATTACTCTCAGCACCAGTCACCATTACTGGACGCTCTCCACAGTCTCCAGTGTGCTCCTGTGTTACTCTCAGTACTAGTCACCATTGCTGGGCACTCTCCACAGTCTCCAGTGTGCTCCTGTGTTACTCTCAGTACCAGTCACCATTGCTGGGTGCTCTCCATAGTCTCCAGTGTGCTCCTATATTACTCTCAGTACCAGTCACCATTGCTGGGCGCTCTCCACAGTCTCCAGTGTACTCCTGTGTTACTCTCAGCACCAGTCACCATTGCTGGGCACTCTCCACAGTCTCCAGTGTGTTCCTGTGTTACTCTCAGCACCAGTCACCATTGCTGGATGCTCTCCACAGTCTCCAGTGTGCTCCTGTGTTACTCTCAGCACCAGTCACCATTGCTGGGTGCTCTCCACAGTCTCCAGTGTGTTCCTGTGTTACTCTCAGCACCAGTCACCATTGCTGGATGCTCTCCTCAGTCTCCAGTGTGCTCCTGTGTTACTCTCAGCACCAGTCACCATTGCTGGGTGCTCTCCACAGTCTCCAGTGTGCTCCTGTATTACTCTCAGCACCAGTCACCATTGCTGGGTGCTCTCCACAGTCTCCAGTGTGCTACTATATTACTCTCAGCACCAGTCACCATTGCTGGGCGCTCTCCACAGTCTCCAGTGTGCTCCTGTATTACTCTCAGCACCAGTCACCATTGCTGGGTGCTCTCCACAGTCTCCAGTGTGCTCCTGTGTTACTCTCAGCATCAGTCACCATTGCTGGGTGCTCTCCACAGTCTCCAGTGTGCTCCTGTGTTACTCTCAGCACCAGTCACCATTGCTGGGTGTTCTCCACAGTCTCCAGTGTGCTCCTGTGTTACTCTCAGTACCAGTCACCATTGCTGGGTGCTCTCCACAGTCTCCAGTGTGCTCCTGTGTTACTCTCAGCACCAGTCACCATTGCTGGGTGCTCTCCACAGTCTCCCGTGTGCTCCTGTGTTACTCTCAGCGCCAGTCACCATTGCTGGGTGTTCTCCACAGTCTCCAGTGTGCTCCTGTGTTACTCTCAGCATCAGTCACCATTGCTGGGTGCTCTCCACAGTCTCCAGTGTGCTCCTGTGTTACTCTCAGCACCAGTCACCATTGCTGGGTGCTCTCCACAGTCTCCAGTGTGCTCCTGTGTTACTCTCAGCATCAGTCACCATTGCTGGGTGCTCTCCACAGTCTCCAGTGTGCTCCTGTGTTACTCTCAGTACCAGTCACCATTGCTGGGTGCTCTCCACAGTCTCCAGTGTGCTCCTGTGTTACTCTCAGCACCAGTCACCATTGCTGGGTGTTCTCCACAGTCTCCAGTGTGCTCCTGTGTTACTCTCAGTACCAGTCGCCATTGCTGGGTGCTCTCCACAGTCTACAGTGTGCTCCTGTGTTACTCTCAGCACCAGTCACCATTGCTGGACGCTCTCCACAGTCTCCAGTGTGCTCCTGTGTTACTCTCAGCACCAGTCACCATTGCTGGGTGCTCTCCACAGTCTCCAGTGTGCTCCTGTGTTACTCTCAGCACCAGTCACCATTGCTGGGTGCTCTCCACAGTCTCCAGTGTGCTCCTGTGTTACTCTCAGCACCAGTCACCATTGCTGGGCGTTCTCCATAGTCTCCAGTGTGCTCCTGTATTACTCTCAGCACCAGTCACCATTGCTGGGTGCTCTCCACAGTCTCCAGTGTACTCCTGTGTTACTCTCAGTACCAGTCACCATTGCTGGGCACTCTCCACAGTCTCCAGTGTGCTCCTGTGTTACTCTCAGTACCAGTCACCATTGCTGGGTGCTCTCCATAGTCTCCAGTGTGCTCCTATATTACTCTCAGTACCAGTCACCATTGCTGGGCGCTCTCCACAGTCTCCAGTGTACTCCTGTGTTACTCTCAGCACCAGTCACCATTGCTGGGCGTTCTCCACAGTCTCCAGTGTGTTCCTGTGTTACTCTCAGCACCAGTCACCATTGCTGGATGCTCTCCACAGTCTCCAGTGTGCTCCTGTGTTACTCTCAGCACCAGTCACCATTGCTGGGTGCTCTCCACAGTCTCCAGTGTGTTCCTGTGTTACTCTCAGCACCAGTCACCATTGCTGGATGCTCTCCTCAGTCTCCAGTGTGCTCCTGTGTTACTCTCAGCACCAGTCACCATTGCTGGGTACTCTCCACAGTCTCCAGTGTGCTCCTGTGTTACTCTCAGCACCAGTCACCATTGCTGGGTGCTCTCCACAGTCTCCAGTGTACTCCTGTGTTACTCTCAGCACCAGTCACCATTGCAGGGCGCTCTCCACAGTCTCCAGTGTGCTCCTGTGTTACTCTCAGTACCAGTCACCATTGCTGGGTGCTCTCCACAGTCTCCAGTGTACTCCTGTGTTACTCTCAGCATCAGTCACCATTGCTGGATGCTCTCCACAGTCTCCAGTGTACTCCTGTGTTATTCTCAGCACCAGTCACCATTGCTGGGCGCTCTCCACAGTCTCCAGTGTACTCCTGTGTTACTCTCAGCACCAGTCACCATTGCTGGGTGCTCTCCGCAGTCTCCAGTGTGTTCCTGTGTTACTCTCAGCACCAGTCACCATTGCTGGATGCTCTCCGCAGTCTCCAGTGTGCTCCTGTGTTACTCTCAGTGCCAGTCACCATTGCTGGGCGCTCTCCACAGTCTCCAGTGTGCTCCTGTGTTACTCTCAGCACCAGTCACCATTGCTGAGTACTCTCCACAGTCTCCAGTGTGCTCCTGTGTTACTCTCAGCACCAGTCACCATTGCTGAGTACTCTCCACAGTCTCCAGTGTACTCCTGTGTTACTCTCAGCACCAGTCACCATTGCTAGGTGCTCTCCACAGTCTCCAGTGTGCTCCTGTGTTACTCTCAGCACCAGTCACCATTGCTGAGTACTCTCCACAGTCTCCAGTGTGCTCCTGTGTTACTCTCAGCACCAGTCACCATTGCTGGGCGCTCTCCACAGTCTCCAGTGTGCTCCTGTGTTACTCTCAGCCCCAGTCACCATTGCTGGGCGCTCTCCACAGTCTCCAGTGTGCTCCTGTGTTACTCTCAGCACCAGTCACCATTGCTGGGCGCTCTCCACAGTCTCCAGTATGCTCCTGTGTTACTCTCAGCACCAGTCACCATTGCTGGATGCTCTCCACAGTCTCCAGTGTGCTCCTGTGTTACTCTCAGCACCAGTCACCATTGCTGGGTGCTCTCCACAGTCTCCAGTGTGCTCCTGTGTTACTCTCAGCGCCAGTCACCATTGCTGGGTGCTCTCCACAGTCTCAAGTGTGCTCCTATATTACTCTCAGCACCAGTCAGCATTGTTGAGTGCTCTCCACAGTCTCCAGTGTGCTCCTGTGTTACTCTCAGCACCAGTCACCATTGCTGGATGCTCTCCACAGTCTCCAGTGTGCTCCTGTGTTACTCTCAGCACCAGTCACCATTGCTGGGTGCTCTCCACAGTCTCCAGTGTGCTCCTGTGTTACTCTCAGCGCCAGTCACCATTGCTGGGTGCTCTCCACAGTCTCCAGTGTGCTCCTGTGTTACTCTCAGCGCCAGTCACCATTGCTGGGTGCTCTCCACAGTCTCAAGTGTGCTCCTATATTACTCTCAGCACCAGTCAGCATTGTTGAGTGCTCTCCACAGTCTCCAGTGTGCTCCTTTGTTACTCTCAGCACCATTCACCATTGCTGGGTGCTCTCCACAGTCTCCAGTGTGCTCCTGTGTTACTCTCAGCACCAGTCACCATTGCTGGGTACTCTCCACAGTCTCCAGTGTGCACCTGCATTACTCTCAGCTCCAGTCACCATTGCTGGGTGCTCTCCACAGTCTCCAGTGTGCTCCTGTATTACTCTCAGTACCAGTCACCATTGCTGGGTGCTCTCCACAGTCTCCAGTGTGCTCCTGTATTACTCTCAGTACAAGTCACCATTGCTGGGTGCTCTCCACAGTCTCCAGTGTGCTCCTGTATTACTCTCAGTACCAGTCACCATTGCTGGGTGCTCTCCTCAGTCTCCAGTGTGCTCCTGTGTTACTCTCAGCGCCAGTCACCATTGCTGGGTGCTCTCCACAGTCTCCAGTGTGCTCCTGTGTTACTCTCAGCACCAGTCACCATTGCTGGGTACTCTCCACAGTCTCCAGTGTGCTCCTGTGTTACTCTCAGCACCAGTCACCATTGCTGGATGCTCTCCACAGTCTCCAGTGTGCTCCTGTGTTACTCTCAGCACCAGTCACCATTGCTGGGTACTCTCCACAGTCTCCAGTGTGCTCCTGTGTTACTCTCAGCACCAGTCACCATTGCTGGATGCTCTCCACAGTCTCCAGTGTGCTCCTGTGTTACTCTCAGTACCAGTCACCATTGCTGGGTACTCTCCACAGTCTCCAGTGTGTTCCTGTGTTACTCTCAGCACCAGTCACTGGGTGCTCTCCACAGTCTCCAGTGTGCCCTGTATTACTCTCAGCACCAGTCACCATTGCTGGGTACTCTCCACAGTCTCCAGTGTGCTCCTGTATTACTCTCAGCACCAGTCACCATTGCTGGGCGCTCTCCACAGTCTCCAGTGTGCTCCTGTATTACTCTCAGTACCAATCACCATTTCTGGGCGCTCTCCACAGTCTCCAGTGTGCTCCTGTGTTACTCTCAGTACCAATCACCATTGCTGGGCGCTCTCCACAGTCTCCAGTGTCCTCCTGTGTTACTCTTGTTGGCATAGTGCGATGGATCGATACCATAGGTGTGCAGCGGGAAGTCTTATAGATAAAGTATCACCTCAGGAGTTACCTTGTATTCAGACAGAACGAGACTTGAGATGTATATCTTCTTTATATAGTACTGAATAGCAGGATCAATATAACAACAGGTTTCAGTATCAGCTTCTCAACTTAAACATGTCAGTAACATCAGCTCATCTCCTTTCCTCAGAGACTTTTCTAGAACACACATGTGAGGAGATAAAACAAACAAGTACATACATATGCAACAGACAAACACTACACCTCTGTAAGTATACAGCGCCATCTGCTGCCCCTGTACGGTAACTACATGCATATAAACAAACCCATAGTCTGTTGTACATATTTCAACACCCCTTCTCAACAGACTGGGTTTCTTCAGTTAGACCCATCTTTGACGTAAGTCTCCAATGTCTCTCTCTGGTAAGAGGCTTAGTCATGATATCAGCTGTCATATCTTCTGTTGGGCAATAGTTCAACTCTATAAGACCTTGTTCCTGTAGATCCCTCAGGAAGTGATGCTTGACATCAATGTGCTTGGTTCTTGGGTTCACTCTTTCTGTGTGCGCTAATGCAAGGCATCCTTGATTATCCTCATATATCTTGATAGGTTCTTCTTGAGGCATTCCTAGGTCTGATAGTAGTTGCATTAACCATACCACTTCTTGACTGGCGTGAGCTGCTGCGATATATTCAGCTTCTGTAGAAGATAGTGCTACGGTAGACTGCTTCTTGCTTGTCCAGCTGATTAATCCTTCTCCAATAGAGAATAGATATCCACTTGTGGATTTTCTGTCACTTGTGTCTCCAGCCCAATCTGCGTCAACATATCCTGTTAACTTGTGACTTGTGTTTGCTGAGAGCTTAAGCTTCTTGTTAATCGTTCCCTTTAAGTAACGAATTACCCTCTTAACTGCATTCCAATCCATCTTTGTTGGTTTAGAGACTTTTCTGCTTAAAATCCCAACTGCTGTGGAGATATCTGGTCTGGTGACGGTTGCAATGTATAGCAATTTTCCTATGGCTTTTCTGTATAGATGGTTATCCTGTAACAGGTTGCTCTGATCATTTGGTTCCTTTTCATAACTTGTCTCCATAGGAGTGCTTGCTGTCTTTGCATCTTGTATACCGAATTCCTCAATGGTTTCCTGAATTTTGTATTTCTGACTTAGTGTGAATGTTCCATCACCTTCTCTTGAGATTTGCATTCCCAAGTAATGCGTTATGTGGCCGAGGTCTTTTGTTTCAAACTGACGGTTTAGTTCTTGTAACAATTCAACTTCGTCCCCTTCTTGTTCAAAACAAACTAGCAAATCGTCCACGTAAATCAATACATAGAACCATCTTTCCTCTATCAACTTTGTATAGAGACATGGGTCTGCTTTGCTTCTGATGAATCCCTTTTCTGTCAGAACTCCATTTATCTTTGTATTCCATGCTCTTGCTGCTTGTTTAAGACCATATATACTCTTGTTAAGTTTACATACATGATCTGGGTTCTGAGAATTCACGAAGCCTGGTGGTTGTTCCATGTATATATCTTCCTTTAGTTCACCATGTAGGAAAGCCGTCTTTACATCGAAATGTTTCACTTGCATACCCTTTATGGCTGCTGTTAGGAGTAAGGTTCTAATGGTAGTGTGCTTCACAACTGGAGCAAACGTTTCATCATAATCTTCTCCAAATTTCTGTGAATATCCTTTAGCAACGAGTCTTGCCTTGTATCTTTCTATTTTTCCTTCAGAATCATACTTGACCTTAAAAGTCCATTTACATCCTATGGCCTTTTTGTCTATTGGTAGTCTGGTCAATGTCCATGTCTGATTGTCTTCCATTGATTCCATTTCTTCTTTTGCGGCTCCTAGCCATTTCTGTGCTTCTCTTTCAGAAAAATTAGCAATTTCTTCCCATGATGCAGGTTCTTGTATGTTAATGGCTTTTGCTTTGTAAGATAAACGTGTAGGTGCTTTTCCCTTATTTTCTCTTGAAGAGCGTCTCACCCCCTCGGATGCACTCTCATGAGTGTCGCTGGTATTTGTCTTGTGTTGTACTTCAACTTCTTGAGTGATCTCTACTTCATCTGTTTCTTTGGATTCAGTGCTTTCTTCTTCAGTAGAGTCTACTGGAATTATGACATCATCTCGTGTTTCTTCTATGAATGTCACACTGTTGCTTATAACTACTTTTCCAGTTCTTGGATTTAAGATTCTGTAGCCTTTTGAATGTTCACTATAGCCGACTAGAACTCCCTCTTCTGCTCGGTTCTGCAACTTGCTTCGTTTTTCAGCAGGAATGTAGGCGAAGGCTCTGCATCCAAAAACTCTAATGTGCTTTAAGCTGGGTTTCTTACCGTGCCACAGCTCATATGGTGTCTTCCTTACTGCTTTGGAAAGTAGTCTGTTTTGAAGATAGGTGGCTGTTGCTGCTGCTTCACCCCAATATTTATCAGGTAGTCCTGAATCTGTAAGCATGCACCTTATCATTTCTGTTAGTGATCTGTTTTTCCTCTCAGATACACCGTTTTGCTCTGGTGTATATGGTACTGTCTTCTGATGCTCAATACCGAGTCCTCTCAAGTACCGTTCTATTTTCTGTCCTGTGAACTCGCCTCCATTGTCACTGCGAAGAGTTAGCATATTCCTCTTGAACCTGTTTCTGGTCATGGTCACATAGTCTTGCAGTTTTTCTAAGACTTCATCTTTACTTTTTATTAAATAAGTGACTGTGAACCTGGAGTAGTCGTCAATGAATGTCAGCATATACCTTTTGTCTCCTACGGTTCGCGTTTTCATAGGTCCGCATACATCACTATGTACCAGGTCTAGTGGTCTGGAAGCTCTGTTTTCACTTTTCTTAGGAATTGTCGTCCTTGTTGCTTTTGCTTTTATGCAGCATTGGCACTTCATCATTTCTGAACAGTCTGACACTTTGAGATCCCTGGCTAGGTCTCTCTTCTGCATTTCCTTTATGCAATCTAGGTGTCTGTGTCCTAATCTTCTATGCCACTTGTGAATACAGTCAGCGTGTTTCTGTGTACTCAGCTTTGCCTGCTGTGCTGCGATATCCAGACAGTATAAATGTTCTTTTATTCTGGCTGTAGCTAGTGTTTCTCTTCCATTTTGGATAAAACACTTATTATTCTGAAACTTTACAGTAAGTCCTTTTTCTACTAGATTCTTTACTGATAGCAGTGCTCCCTCAAGCTTGGGAACATATAGCACATCTGTTACGGGTATTTCTTCATAGCTGCCATTACCCTTGGAGCATAGGAATTGACCATTCCCTTTCCCTTCTGCAATGATATTTGTTCCATCTGCTAGGTAGATTGTTTCTTTATGGTTCAAATCAAGTTCAGTAAAGAAGTCCTTGTTATTTGTCATATGACTAGTCGCTCCTGAGTCTACATACCACTTTTCTGACAATTGGGTTACTGTCGCTTTAAATGTTCCATTCCAAGTGTGTGCTCCTGTATCTGTAAGTGTGGCTTTGGCTCTTTGTTTGTGTAATCTTTCTGGTGGTTTGTGCTGCTCTGTCTTCCATATGGTGCAATCTTTTTTCAGGTGACCCACTTTCTTGCATCTGAAACAAGCTCTTGTTTCCCTGGTGTGTGGCTTAGTGTCCGCCATTTTAAGTGCTTTCTCTGTGTCACTTTCAGTATTGCACTCTGTAAGCTCCTTTCTGCGTTGATACTCCTCTATGAGCCTGTTCTTCACAAAGTCTGGTGTGATTTCTGCTTCAGGTCTCATTTCTAGTGCGTTTATTAGTGCACTGTATGTATCTGGTAAACTGCAAAGGAGGATGGCTACTATGTGGTTGCTTTTGATTTCTTCTCCCATTGATCTGAGCTGTATGGTTATCTCTAGTAGTGCACTGATGTGTTCTTGCATTGTCTTGCCTTTATTAAATCTCATTTGATATAATTTTCTTAATAGGAATAGTTTGCTGTTCAAACTTGATCCTTCATGCACTCTCTGTAATGCAGTCCACATGCCTTTAGCTGTACTCTCTTGTCTTATGTGTATAAGCTGTTCATCTTCCACTAGTAAACTTATAGTGGCTCTTGCCTGTCTGTCCTTCTTAATCCACTGCTGATCCTCTCCTTCAGGTCTGTCTGCATTTATAACATCCCATAAATCATCTCTGGTTAATAGCATTTCTACTTTAAACTTCCATGTTTGATAGTTCTCATTAGAAAGCTTGCTAGCAGCTAGTCTGAGATCTGTGTAATTTGCCATAACCCTTCCTTGTATAGATCTCTCTATTCTTCTGTGGTATTAAACTTGTTTTACTCACAGTTTTCTTTCCAAGGTTCTCCTGGGTTGTTTCTTGTGTGCGTTACACAGTCTGCTGTCTGCGCCTGCTGGGACTTGCAGTGCGACTCGTGATCTGGATGCTGCTTAGGATGCACTCCTGAAAACTTTATCTTGTATAGACTCCAGTCTGGGCCCATAACCTGTTGGCATAGTGCGATGGATCGATACCATAGGTGTGCAGCGGGAAGTCTTATAGATAAAGTATCACCTCAGGAGTTACCTTGTATTCAGACAGAACGAGACTTGAGATGTATATCTTCTTTATATAGTACTGAATAGCAGGATCAATATAACAACAGGTTTCAGTATCAGCTTCTCAACTTAAACATGTCAGTAACATCAGCTCATCTCCTTTCCTCAGAGACTTTTCTAGAACACACAAGTGAGGAGATAAAACAAACAAGTACAAAAATATGCAGCAGACAAACACTACACCTCTGTAAGTATACAGCGCCATCTGCTGCACCTGTACGGTAACTACATGCATATAAACAAACCCATAGTCTGTTGTACATATTTCAACAACTCTCAGTACCAATCACCATTGCTGGGTGCTCTCCACAGTCTCCAGTGTGCTCCTGTATTACTCTCAGCACCAGTCACCATTGCTGGGTGCTCTCCACAGTCTCCAGTGTGCTCCTGTATTACTCTCAGTACAAGTCACCATTGCTGGGTGCTCTCCACAGTCTCCAGTGTGCTCCTGTATTACTCTCAGTACCAGTCACCATTGCTGGGTGCTCTCCACAGTCTCCAGTGTGCTCCTGTATTACTCTCAGCACCATTCACCATTGCTGGGCACTCTCCACAGTCTCCAGTGTGCTCCTGTGTTACTCTCAGCACCAGTCACCATTGCTGGGTGCTCTCCACAGTCTCCAGTGTGCTCCTGTGTTACTCTCAGCACCAGTCACCATTGCTGGGTGCTCTCCACAGTCTCCAGTGTGCTCCTGTATTACTCTCAGCACCATTCACCATTGCTGGGCGCTCTCCACAGTCTCCAGTGTGCTCCTGTATTACTATCAGCACCAGTCACCATTGCTGGGCACTCTCCACAGTCTCCAGTGTGCTCCTGTGTTACTCTCAGCACCAGTCACCATTGCTGGGTGCTCTCCACAGTCTCCAGTGTGCTCCTGTATTATTCTCAGCACCAGTCACCATTGCTGGGCGCTCTCCACAGTCTGCAGTGTGCTCCTATATTACTCTCAGCACCAGTCACCATTGCTGGATGCTCTCCACAGTTTCCAGTGTGCTCCTGTGTTACTCTCAGCACCAGTCACCATTGCTGGGTACTCTCCACAGTCTGCAGTGTGCTCCTATATTACTCTCAGCACCAGTCACCATTGCTGGATGCTCTCCACAGTTTCCAGTGTGCTCCTGTGTTACTCTCAGCACCAGTCACCATTGCTGGGCGTTCTCCACAGTCTCCAGTGTGCTCCTGTGTTACTCTCAGCACCAGTCACCATTGCTGGGCGCTCTCCACAGTCTCCAGTGTGCTCCTGTGTTACTCTCAGCTCCAGTCACCATTGCTGGGCGTTCTCCACAGTCTCCAGTATGCTCCTGTGTTACTCTCAGCTCCAGTCACCATTGCTGGATGCTCTCCACAGTCTCCAGTGTGTTCCTGTGTTACTCTCAGCACCAGTCACCATTGCTGGGTGCTCTCCACAGTCTCCAGTGTGCTCCTGTGTTACTCTCAGCACCAGTCACCATTGCTGGGTGCTCTCCACAGTCTCCAGTGTGCTCCTGTGTTACTCTCAGCACCAGTCACCATTGCTGGGAGCTCTACTCAGTCTCCAGTGTGCTCCTGTGTTACTCTCAGCACCAGTCACCATTGCTGGGTGTTCTCCACAGTCTCCAGTGTGCTCCTGTGTTACTCTCAGCACCAGTCACCATTGCTGGGTGCTCTCCACAGTCTCCAGTGTGCTCCTGTGTTACTCTCAGTACCAGTCACCATTGCTGGGTGCTCTCCACAGTCTCCAGTGTGCTCCTGTGTTACTCTCAGCACCAGTCACTATTGCTGGGCGCTCTCCACAGTCTCCAGTGTGCTCCTGTGTTACTCTCAGCGCCAGTCACCATTGCTGGGTACTCTCCACAGTCTCCAGTGTGCTCCTGTGTTACTCTCAGCACCAGTCACTGGGTGCTCTCCACAGTCTCCAGTGTGCTCCTGTATTACTCTCAGCACCAGTCACCATTGCTGGGTACTCTCCACAGTCTCCAGTGTGCTCCTGTATTACTCTCAGCACCAGTCACCATTGCTGGGCGCTCTCCACAGTCTCCAGTGTGCTCCTGTATTACTCTCAGTACCAATCACCATTTCTGGGCGCTCTCCACAGTCTCCAGTGTGCTCCTGTGTTACTGTTAGGGTCTCCTGCCCTGTGCTGCCACGTCGTCATGGCAACCGGGAGACAAGTGCTAGTGGAGTAACCTGAGCGCAGCTGATACTCCGGTTCGGGTCTTTTGCTGTGCAGTGGTTATAGGCTCTGTGCACGGCAGGGGATCCGGTGCTGGTTTTTGTGCTCACAGTCTGTGAGGTCTGAGTGGGGCGTGGACAGCACCTGCTTTATAAGGCCTCTTTTCAGGGTAAGCAGATGCTGCTGTATCTCTGTTGGTTAGTCAGTTCATGAAAGTTAGCCAGTACTGTGTAGCTTTGTATTTGTTTGTTGCTTACTGCAAATAGGCCTGGGGATTTGGTATTACACTCTGCCAATCCAGACCTAGCAGTAAGACTGGAGTCAGTCGTTTAGCTTGCTGGGGTTCTGTTATTACTCTGTGAACTTAGCAAGTTTGCGGCTGTATTCTAACACTTGCCTGTCTAATCCTGTCTCACTGTGCTAGGTGTCAGGGGTCAGTTTAGTGGCAGTAAGCTTAAACCTGTGCACTGCAAGTGAGAATCAGGATTGTGGAGGCTCTCCTTGTGTCTATCATTCCATCTCTGACCAAGGAGTTTACTGCCACACCCGTTGGTAACCCTTTAGGGTTTTGCTGTTGCCCTTAGCAACAGCATTTCGGGTTCTCTACGTATTAAAACACAACATCTTGCTTTTTACATCTGAGCAGTTCTAATACAAGGGAGATACCCAGTTCCTTAGCCTCTGGGCTTCTCTGTTCACTGTGTGTGTATTTTGTTACCCTATCACCTTCTGTGTACGTTATGTCATATTCCCCAGTTTGTCTGTGAGTCCATTTGTTTTGCATAACAGTTCAAACACCAGTACATTCCTGCAGACACTGGAGTGCATAACAGTTCTGACACTAGTACTTTCCTGCAGGCATAACTTTCCTGCAGTGCATAACATATTCAGCAGCCTAATACTCCTGTTGAAATTTTGTGGGAATATGGAGCATACCCCTCAAAATACGTTGCAACAGGTGGTCGATCAGGTGCAGGTCCTGACTCGGCAATTTAATGATTTGTCCATTAAAATGCACACCTCCCAGGCTGCTGGCGGAGCTCCCGCAGCAGCAGCACCTGCAGGGGTTAAGGAGCCGAAAGTAAATCTCCCGGATCGTTTTTCTGGAGATCGCTCGCAGTTCTTTTGTTTCAAGGAGAGCTGCAAGCTATACTTCCGGCTTAGGCCTCAGTCTTCTGGGTCGGAGATTCAGCGGGTGGGCATAGTGATTTCCTTGCTACAAGGAGACCCACAGGTCTGGGCATATGGGTTGCAGCCTGACTGTCCGTCGCTTAAAAGTGTTGATGCTTTTTTTACGGCACTGGGCATGTTGTATGATGACCCTGACAAGACGGCCTCAGCCGAGGCTCAGATTTCGATCCTTAAGCAAGGGCGAAGGCCAGTTGAGGTTTACTGTACGGAGTTTCGGAGGTTGGCCCATGATACCCAGTGGAATGACCCAGCCCTGAGACACCAGTACCGAAGAGGTCTTTCTAACCAGATAAAGGACCAACTGGTACAATATCCCTTGCCTGATAGCTTGGATCAGCTCATGCAGTTATCCATCCGGGTGGATAGACGGCTGAGAGAGCGTAGGCTTGAAAGGGAGACTGAGATTTCCTTCCTTCCCAAGGGAACCTCAGACTCTGAGGAATTTTCTGAGGAGCCTATGCAGATTGGGGCTACCCGCCTCTCCTCGCGTGAGAAGACGCGGAGGAGACAGCAGGGGTTGTGTTTGTACTGTGGGAATAAAGGTCATGTGGTAGTATCATGCCCAGAAAAGCCGGAAAACTTCAGGGCCTGAGGGTGATGGGAAATATCCTGTCAGGCCAGAAGTCAGAATTTCCCAAGAAGACTTTTATCATTCCGGTGACCTTGAAGATCCTCGGTCAAACTGTCAAGACTGAGGCCTTTGTGGACAGTGGGGCCGACGGGGTTTTTATGGACCGCCAATTCGCCCTAAAACACTCTGTTCCCTTAGTACCCTTGGCATCGGAAATTGAGATTTGTGGGTTAAACGGGGAACCATTATCCCAAGGTAAAATTACCTCTTGCACTAGCCAGATTTCTTTGTTTATTGGAGCCACACACTCTGAAAAATTGTCCTTTTATGTGACTGTCTGTACTTTTGCCCCATTGGTGTTGGGGTTACCCTGGTTAAGGGCCCACAATCCTCAATTTGACTGGGTCTCTGGGGAGATTCTTAGTTGGGGTACTGATTGTTTCAGGAGTTGCTTGAGCCTTCCAGTCAGGCTCTCGCAGCTAAGTTTGCCAGGATTGCCAGGGTGTTATGCAGATTTTGCGGACGTGTTCTCCAAAAAAGTTGCAGAGGTACTACCTCCCCATCGCCCCTATGACTGTGCCATTGATTTGTTGCCAAATGCTAAGCTTCCCAAGAGCAGGTTGTACTCCCTGTCACGTCCTGAGACTCAGGCTATGGCAGAGTACATTCAGGAGAACTTGGCTAAGGGATTTATCAGACCTTCACAGTCTCCAGTTGGGTCGGGGTTCTTCTTCGTGGGTAAAAAGGACGGTTCGTTGCGACCCTGCATCGACTTCAGGGAATTGAACCGTATCACGATTAAAAACTCATACCCACTGCCTCTCATTTCGGTCTTGTTTGACCAGCTTCGTACTGCCACCATTTTTTCTAAGATTGACCTACGCGGTGCGTACAATCTAATCCGAATAAGAGAGGGGGATGAATGGAAGACTGCCTTTAATACCCACTCAGGGCATTATGAATATTTGGTGATGCCTTTTGGGCTCTGTAATGCCCCGGCAGTCTTCCAGGATTTCATGAATGATGTGCTCAGGGAATATTTGGATAGATTCTTAGTTGTATACTTAGATGACATCCTAATCTTCTCCCATTCCCTGGAGGAACATCGGAAGCATGTACGCTTAGTCCTCCAGAAACTCAGAGACCACCGGCTTGGGGCGAAGCTGGAGAAGTGCGAATTTGAAGTTCAGCAAATCGCATTTCTAGGATATATTATCTCCCCAGAAGGTTTCCAAATGGAGGGTTCCAAGGTACAGGCAGTCCTGGATTGGGTGCAGCCCACTAGTTTGAAGGCGCTTCAGCGTTTCCTGGGCTTTGCGAATTTTTATAGACGATTTATCGCTGGATTTTCGTCTATAGTGGCGCCCTTGGTGGCACTCACTAAGAAAGGGGCGGATGTTGCTCACTGGTCTTGTGAGGCTAAAGCGGCTTTTGCCCGTCTCAAAAGGGCATTTGTTTCGGCCAAGGTGCTGCGACACCCAGATCCAGAGCGTCCTTTTGTGGTGGAGGTGGATGCCTCTGAGATGGGTATTGGGGCAGTGCTTTCTCAGATGGGAGTGTCTGATAATCGCCTTCATCCCTGTACTTACTTTTCCCGTAAATTTTCGCCTGCCGAGATGAATTATGACGTGGGTAACCGGGAATTGTTGGCTATTAAGGATGCACTCGAGGAGTGGAGACACTGGCTTGAGGGGGCTAAGTTTGTGGTCTCAATTCTCACTGACCATAAGAATCTGGCATATTTAGAGTCAGCGAAGCGTCTCAATGCCAGGCAGGCACGATGGGCTTTGTTTTTTGCTCGCTTTAATTTTTTGATAACATATCGCCCTGGGTCAAAAAACATCAAGGCTGATGCGCTCTCGCGGAGTTTTGCTCCAATCCAGGAGACCACCGAGGAGCCGTTGCCCATTGTTTCCCCATCATGTATTAAAGTGGGCATTACCCAGGACCTCTTATCATTAGTCCTTAGAGCACAGGAGCAGGCTCCTCCAGACCTTCCGGTAGGTCTTTTGTTTGTGCCTCCTAGGTTAAGACAGCGAGTGTTCCTGGAATTCCATGCCAAGAAGTCGGCAGGTCACCCGGGTATTGCCAGAACTCGGGAGTTGCTATCTAGGGCGGTGTGGTGGCCCTCGGTGGCTAAGGATGTGGATCAGTGGGTTCGGGCATGTGACATCTGTGCCCGAAATAAGACTCCTAGAGGGGTTCCTGTTGGCCCATTACATCCACTCTCTATCCCATCTAAGCCATGGACCCACATTTCAATGGATTTTGTGGTGGACTTGCCCAAATCCTCGGGGATGACAGCCATCTGGGTTGTCGTTGACAGGTTTTCGAAGATGGCGCACTTCGTTCCACTGGTTGGGCTGCCATCAGCCAGACGCCTGTCTGAATTATTTATGCTGCATGTTGTGCGTCTCCACGGGTTGCCACTTGATGTGGTCTCTGACCGCGGATCCCAGTTTGTGGCCAAATTCTGGAGGGCATTTTGTTCCGATCTCCAGATTTCTGTCAGCTTGTCGTCAGGCTACCATCCGCAGTCTAATGGGCAGACTGAAAGGGTGAACCAGTCCTTGGAGCAGTTCCTCAGGTGTTATGTCTCCAAGTGTCAGACTGACTGGGTTGCTCATCTGTCCATGGCGGAGTTTGCCTATAACAACGCGGCTCACTCTGCTACAGGGATCTCTCCCTTCCTTTGTGTGTATGGGCATCATCCTAAGGCCAATTCTTTTGACCCCCTGGACTCCACGCCTGGTGGTTCCTCTGTGGTTTCGGTCCTTAGAGGTATTTGGCGGAAAGTGAAGAAAGCCCTTGTGTCTGTGTCATTAGTGACCAAAAGGGTTTTTGATAAGCGGAAAAGACCCTGCAGCTTCAAATTAGGAGACTTCGTCTGGTTGTCTACCAAGAATTTGAAGTTGAGACAGCCATCTCATAAGTTAGGGCCCCGGTTCATCGGCCCTTATAAGATCACCAGGGTTATCAATCCGGTGGCATTTCAGTTAGATCTGCCCCGTTCTTTGGGTATCAATAAAACATTTCATTGTTCCCTTTTAAAACGGGCGATTAGTAATCCTTCTTCCAGTGGAAGACCTTCCCCTCTTCTGATACGTGGCCAGAGGGAGTTTGTTGTTGAAAGGATTCTTGACTCCAAGGTGGTTCGGGGTCGGCTGTCATTTTTGGTGCACTGGAAGGGGTATGGCCCGGAGGAGCGGTCGTGGGTGCGCAGTTGTGATCTTCATGCCCCCAGACTGATACGCTCTTTCTTCTCGCAGTTCCCCGATAAACCCGGTGGTAGGGGTTCTTTGACCCCTCGTCAGAGGGGGGGTACTGTTAGGGTCTCCTGCCCTGTGCTGCCACGTCGTCATGGCAACCGGGAGACAAGTGCTAGTGGAGTAACCTGAGCGCAGCTGATACTCTGGTTCGGGTCTTTTGCTGTGCAGTGGTTATAGGCTCTGTGCACGGCAGGGGATCCGGTGCTGGTTTTTGTGCTCACAGTCTGTGAGGTCTGAGTGGGGCGTGGACAGCACCTGCTTTATAAGGCCTCTTTTCAGGGTAAGCAGATGCTGCTGAATCTCTGTTGGTTAGTCAGTTCATGAAAGTTAGCCAGTACTGTGTAGCTTTGTATTTGTTTGTTGCTTACTGCAAATAGGCCTGGGGATTTGGTATTACACTCTGCCAATCCAGACCTAGCAGTAAGACTGGAGTCAGTCGTTTAGCTTGCTGGGGTTCTGTTATTACTCTGTGAACTTAGCAAGTTTGCGGCTGTATTCTAACACTTGCCTGTCTAATCCTGTCTCACTGTGCTAGGTGTCAGGGGTCAGTTTAGTGGCAGTAAGCTTAAACCTGTGCACTGCAAGTGAGAATCAGGATTGTGGAGGCTCTCCTTGTGTCTATCATTCCATCTCTGACCAAGGAGTTTACTGCCACACCCGTTGGTAACCCTTTAGGGTTTTGCTGTTGCCCTTAGCAACAGCATTTCGGGTTCTCTACGTATTAAAACACAACATCTTGCTTTTTGCATCTGAGCAGTTCTAATACAAGGGAGATACCCAGTTCCTTAGCCTCTGGGCTTCTCTGTTCACTGTGTGTGTATTTTGTTACCCTATCACCTTCTGTGTACGTTATGTCATATTCCCCAGTTTGTCTGTGAGTCCATTTGTTTTGCATAACAGTTCAAACACCAGTACATTCCTGCAGACACTGGAGTGCATAACAGTTCTGACACTAGTACTTTCCTGCAGGCACTGGTGTGCATAACAGTTACTCTCAGTACCAATCACCATTGCTGGGCGCTCTACACAGTCTCCAGTGTGCTCCTGTGTTACTCTCAGCACCAATCACCATTGCTGGGTGCTCTCCACAGTCTCCAGTGTGCTCCTGTGTTACTCTCAGCACCAGTCACCATTGCTGGGTGTTCTCCACAGTCTCCAGTGTGCTCCTGTGTTACTCTCAGCACCAGTCACCATTGCTGGGTGTTCTCCACAGTCTCCAGTGTGCTCCTGTGTTACTTTCAGCACCATTCACCATTGCTGGGTGCTCTCCACAGTCTCCAGTGTGTTCCTGTGTTACTGTCAGCACCAGTCACCATTGCTGGACGCTCTCCACAGTCTCCAGTGTGTTCCTGTGTTACTCTCAGCACCAGTCACCATTGCTAGGCTCTCTCCTCAGTCTCCAGTGTGCTCCTGTGTTACTCTCAGCACCAGTCACCATTGCTGGTTGCTCTCCACAGTCTCCAGTGTGCTCCTGTGTTACTCTCAGCACCAGTCACCATTGCTGGGTGCTCTCCACAGTCTCCAGTGTACTCCTGTGTTACTCTCAGCACCAGTCACCATTGCTGGGTGCTCTCCACAGTCTCCAGTGTGCTCCTGTGTTACTCTCAGCACCAGTCACCATTGCTGGGCGCTCCCCACAGTCTCCAGTGTGCTCCTGTGTTACTCTCAGTACCAGTCACCATTGCTGGGCGCTCTCCACAGTCTCCAGTGTGCTCCTGTGTTACTCTCAGCACCAGTCACCATTGCTGGGCGCTCCCCACAGTCTCCAGTGTGCTCCTGTGTTACTCTCAGCACCAGTCACCATTGCTGGGTGCTCTCCACAGTCTCCAGTGTGCTCCTGTGTTACTCTCAGCACCAGTCACCATTGCTGGGTGCTCTCCATAGTCTCCAGTGTGCTCCTGTATTACTCTCATCACCAGTCACCATTGCTGGGTGCTCTCCAGTCTCCAGTGTACTCCTGTGTTACTCTCAGCACCAGTCACCATAGCTGGGTGCTCTCCAGTCTCCAGTGTGCTCCTGTGTTACTCTCAGCACCAGTCACCATTGCTGGGCGATCTACACAGTCTCCAGAGTGCTCCTGTGTTACTCTCAACACCAGTCACCATTGCTGGGCGCTCTCCACAGTCTCCAGTGTACTCCTGTGTTACTCTCAGCACCAGTCACCATTGCTGGGTGCTCACCACAGTTTACAGTGTGCTCCTGTGTTACTCTCAGCACCAGTCACTATTGCTGGGTGCTCTCCACAGTCTCCAGTGTACTCCTGTGTTACTCTCAGCACCAGTCACCATTGCTGGGTGCTCACCACAGTTTCCAGTGTACTCCTGTGTTACTCTCAGCGCCAGTCACCATTGCTGGGCGCTCTCCACAGTCTCCAGTATGATCCTGTGTTACTCCAGTCACCATTGCTGGGTGCTCTCCACAGTCTCCAGTGTACTCCTGTGTTACTCTCAGCGCCAGTCACCATTGCTGGGCGCTCTCCACAGTCTCCAGTATGATCCTGTGTTACTCCAGTCACCATTGCTGGGTGCTCTCCACAGTCTCCAGTGTGCTCCTGTGTTACTCTCAGCACCAGTCATCATTGCTGGGTGCTCTCCACAGTCTCCAGTGTGTTCCTGTGTTACTCTCAGCACCAGTCACCATTGCTGGGCGCTCTCCACAGTCTCCAGTGTGCTCCTGTGTTACTCTCAGCACCAGTCACCATTGCTGGGCACTCTCCACAGTCTCCAGTGTGCTCCTGTGTTACTCTCAGCACCATTCACCATTGCTGGGCACTCTCCACAGTCTCCAGTGTGCTCCTGTATTACTCTCAGCACCAGTCACCATTGCTGGGCGCTCTACACAGTCTCCAGTGTGCTCCTGTGTTACTCTCAGCACCAGTCACCATTGCTGGGCGCTCTACACAGTCTCCAGTGTGCTCCTGTGTTACTCTCAGCACCAGTCACCATTGCTGGGCGCTCTACACAGTCTCCAGTGTGCTCCTGTGTTACTCTCAGCACCAGTCACCATTGCTGGGTGCTCTCCACAGTCTCCAGTGTGCTCCTGTGTTACTCTCAGCACCAGTCACCATTGCTGGGCGCTCTCCACAGTCTCCAGTGTGCTCCTGTGTTACTCTCAGCACCAGTCACCATTGCTGGGCGCTCTACACAGTCTCCAGTGTGCTCCTGTGTTACTCTCAGCACCAGTCACCATTGCTGGGCGCTCTCCACAGTCTCCAGTGTGCTCCTGTGTTACTCTCAGCACCAGTCACCATTGCTGGGTGCTCTCCACAGTCTCCAGTGTGCTCCTGTGTTACTCTCAGCACCAGTCACCATTGCTGGGCGCTCTACACAGTCTCCAGTGTGCTCCTGTGTTACTCTCAGCACCAGTCACCATTGCTGGGCGCTCTACACAGTCTCCAGTGTGCTCCTGTGTTACTCTCAGCACCAGTCACCATTGCTGGGCGCTCTCCACAGTCTCCAGTGTGCTCCTGTGTTACTCTCAGCACCAGTCACCATTGCTGGGCGCTCTCCACATTCTCCAGTGTGCTCCTATATTACTCTCAGCACCAGTAACCATTGCTGGGCGCTCTCCACAGTCTCCAGTGTGCTCCTGTATTACTCTCAGCACCAGTCACTAATGCTGGGCGCTCTCCACAGTCTCCAGTGTGCTCCTGTGTTACTCTCAGCACCAGTCACCATTGCTGGGTGCTCTCCACAGTCTCCAGTGTTCTCCTGTGTTACTCTCAGCACCAGTCACCATTGCTGGGTGCTCTCCACAGTCTCCAGTGTTCTCCTGTGTTACTCTCATCACCAGTAACCATTGCTGGGTACTCTCCACAGTCTCCAGTGTGCATCTGTGTTACTCTCAGCATCAGTCACCATTGCTGGATGCTCTCCACAGTCTCCAGTGTGCTCCTGTGTTACTCTCATCACCAGTAACCATTGCTGGATGCTCTCCACAGTCTCCAGTGTGTTCCTGTGTTACTCTCAGCACCAGTCACCATTGCTGGACGCTCTCCACAGTCTCCAGTGTGCTCCTGTTTTACTCTCAGCACCAGTCACCATTGCTGGGTGCTCTCCACAGTCTCCAGTGTGCTCCTGTGTTACTCTCAGCACCAGTCACCATTGCTGGGCGCTCTCCACAGTCTCCAGTGTGCTCCAGTGTTACTATCAGCACCAGTCCCCATTGCTGGACGCTCTCCACAGTCTCCAGTGTGCTCCTGTGTTACTCTCAGCGCCAGTCACCATTGCTGGGCGCTCTCCACAGTCTCCAATGTGATCCTGGGCTACTCCAGTCACCATTGCTGGATGCTCTCCACAGTCTCCAGTGTGTTCCTGTGTTACTCTCAGCACCAGTCACCATTGCTGGGTGCTCTGCTCTCCACAGTCTCCAGTGTGTTCCTGTGTTACTCTCAGCACCAGTCACCATTGCTGGATGCTCTCCACAGTCTCCAGTGTGTTCCTGTGTTACTCTCAGCACCAGTCACCATTGCTGGATGCTCTCCACAGTCTCCAGTGTGCTCCTGTGTTACTCTCAGCACCAGTCACCATTGCTGGATGCTCTCCACAGTCTCCAGTGTGCTCCTGTGTTACTCTCAGCACCAGTCACCATTGCTGGGTACTCTCCACAGTCTCCAGTGTGCTCCTGAATTACTCTCAGCACCAGTCACCATTGCTGGGTGCTCTCCACAGTCTCCAGTGTGCTCCTGTGTTACTCTCAGCACCAGTCACCATTGCTGGGTGCTCTCCACAGTCTACAGTGTGTTCCTGTGTTACTCTCAGCGCCAGTCACCATTGCTGGGTACTCTCCACAGTCTCCAGTGTGCTCCTGTATTACTCTCAGCACCAGTCACCATTGCTGGGTGCTCTCCACTGTCTCCAGTGTGCTCCTGTGTTACTCTCAGCACCAGTCACCATTGCTGGGCGCTCTCCACAATCTCCAGTGTGCTCCTGTGTTACTCTCATCATCAGTCACCATTGCTGGGCGCTCTCCACAGTCTCCAGTGTGCTCCTGTGTTACTCTCAGCACCAGTCACCATTGCTGGGTGCTCTCCTCAGTCTCCAGTGTGCTCCTGTTTTACTCTCAGTACCAGTCACCATTGCTGGGCGCTCTCCACAGTCTCCAGTGTGCTCCTGTGTTACTCTCAGCACCAGTCACCATTGCTGGGCGCTCTCCTCAGTCTCCAGTGTGCTCCTGTATTACTCTCAGCACCAGTCACCTCTCCAGTGTGCTCCTGTGTTACTCTCAGCACCAGTCACCATTGCTGGGTGCTCTCCACAGTCTCCAGTGTGCTCCTGTATTACTCTCAGCACCAGTCACCATTGCTGGGTGCTCTCCACAGTCTCCAGTGTGCTCCTGTGTTACTCTCAGCACCAGTTACCATTGCTGGGCGCTCTCCACAGTCTCCAGTGTGCTCCTGTGTTACTCTCCGCGCCAGTCACCATTGCTGGGTGCTCTCCACAGTCTCCAGTGTGCTCCTGTGTTACTCTCAGCACCAGTCACCATTGCTGGGTGCTCTCCACAGTCTCCAGTGTGCTCCTGTGTTACTCTCAGCACCAGTCACCATTGCTGGCGCTCTCCACAGTCTCCAGTGTGCTCCTGTGTTACTCTCAGCACCAGTCACCATTGCTGGGTGCTCTCCACAGTCTCCAGTGTGCTCCTGTGTTACTCTCAGCACCAGTCACCATTGCTGGGCGCTCTCCACAGTCTCCAGTGTGTTCCTGTGTTACTCTCAGCACCAGTCACCATTGCTGGGTGCTCTCCACAGTCTCCAGTGTGTTCCTGTGTTACTCTCAGCACCAGTCACCATTGCTGGGTGTTCTCCACAGTCTCCAGTGTGCTCCTGTGTTACTCTCAGCACCAGTCACCATTGCTGGGTGCTCTCCACAGTCTCCAGTGTGCTCCTGTGTTACTCTCAGCACCAGTCACCATTGCTAGGTGCTCTCCACAGTCTCCAGTGTGCCCCTGTGTTACTCTCAGCACCAGTCACCATTGCTAGGTGCTCTCCACAGTCTCCAGTGTGCTCCTGTGTTACTCTCCGCGCCAGTCACCATTGCTGGGTGCTCTCCACAGTCTCCAGTGTGCTCCTGTGTTACTCTCAGCACCAGTCACCATTGCTGGGTGCTCTCCACAGTCTCCAGTGTGCTCCTGTGTTACTCTCAGCACCAGTCACCATTGCTGGATGCTCTCCACAGTCTCCAGTGTGCTCCTGTGTTACTCTCAGCATCAGTCACCATTGCTGGGTGCTCTCCACAGTCTCCAGTGTGCTCCTGTGTTACTCTCAGCATCAGTCACCATTGCTGGGTACTCTCCACAGTCTCCAGTGTACTCCTGTGTTACTCTCAGCACCAGTCACCATTGCTGGGCGCTCTCCACAGTCTCCAGTGTGCTCCTGTGTTACTCTCAGCGCCAGTCACCATTGCTGGGTGCTCTCCACAGTCCCCAGTGTACTCCTGTGTTACTCTCATCACCAGTCACCATTGCTGGGCGCTCTCCACAGTCTCCAGTGTGTTCCTGTGTTACTCTCAGCACCAGTCACCATTGCTGGGTGCTCTCCACAGTCTCCAGTGTGCTCCTGTGTTACTCTCCGCGCCAGTCACCATTGCTGGGTGCTCTCCACAGTCTCCAGTGTACTCCTGTGTTACTCTCAGCACCAGTCACCATTGCTGGGCGCTCTCCACAGTCTCCAGTGTGCTCATGTGTTACTCTCCGCGCCAGTCACCATTGCTGGGTGCTCTCCACAGTCTCCAGTGTGCTCCTGTGTTACTCTCAGCACCAGTCACCATTGCTTGGCGCTCTCCACAGTCTCCAGTGTACTCCTGTATTACTCTCAGTACCAGTCACCATTGCTGGGCGCTCTCCACAGTCTCCAGTGTGCTCCTGTGTTACTCTCAGTTCCAGTCACCATTGCTGGGTGCTCTCCACAGTCTCCAGTGTACTCCTGTGTTACTCTCAGTACCAGTCACCATTGCTGGGCGCTCTCCACAGTCTCCAGTGTGTTCCTGTGTTACTCTCAGCACCAGTCACCATTGCTGGGTGCTCTCCACAGTCTCCAGTGTGCTCCTGTGTTACTCTCAGCACCAGTCACCATTGCTGGACGCTCTCCACAGTCTCCAGTGTGCTCATGTGTTACTCTAGGCACCAGTCACCATTGCTGGGTGCTCTCCACAGTCTCCAGTGTGTTCCTGTGTTACTCTCAGCACCAGTCACCATTGCTGGGCGCTCTCCACAGTCTCCAGTGTACTCCTGTATTACTCTCAGCACCAGTCACCATTGCTGGGCGCTCTCCACAGTCTCCAGTGTACCCTGTATTACTCTCAGCACCAGTCACCATTGCTGGGTACTCTCCACAGTCTCCAGTGTGCTCCTGTGTTACTCTCAGCACCAGTCACCATTGCTGGGTACTCTCCACAGTCTCCAGTGTGCTCCTGTGTTACTCTCAGCACCAGTCACCATTGCTGGGTACTCTCCACAGTCTCCAGTGTGCTCCTGTGTTACTCTCAGCACCAGTCACCATTGCTGGGTACTCTCCACAGTCTCCAGTGTACTCCTGTGTTACTCTCAGCACCAGTCACCATTGCTGGGTACTCTCCACAGTCTCCAGTGTGCTCCTGTGTTACTCTCAGCACCAGTCACCATTGCTGGGTACTCTCCACAGTCTCCAGTGTGCTCCTGTGTTACTCTCATCACCAGTCACCATTGCTGGGTGCTCTCCACTGTCTCCAGTGTGCTCCTGTGTTACTCTCATCACCAGTCACCATTGCTGGGCGCTCTCCACAGTCTCCAGTGTGCTCCTGTGTTACTCTCAGTACCAGTCACCATTGCTGGGCGCTCTCCACTGTCTCCAGTGTGCTCCTGTGTTACTCTCAGTACCAGTCACCATTGCTGGGTGCTCTCCACAGTCTCCAGTGTGCTCCTGTGTTACTCTCAGTACCAGTCACCATTACTGTGTGCTCTCCACAGTCTCCAGTGTGTTCCTGTGTTACTCTCAGCACCAGTCACCATTGCTGGGTGCTCTCCACAGTCTCCAGTGTGTTCCTGTGTTGCTCTCAGCACCAGTCACCTTTGCTGGGTGCTCTCCACAGTCTCCAGTGTTCTCCTGTGTTACTCTCAGCACCAGTCACCATTGCTGGGTGCTCTCCACAGTCTCCAGTGTGCTCCTGTGTTACTCTCAGCACCAGTCACCATTGCTGGGTGCTCTCCACAGTCTCCAGTGTGTTCCTGTGTTACTCTCAGCACCAGTCACCATTGCTGGGTGCTCTCCACAGTCTCCAGTGTGTTCCTGTATCACTCTCAGCACCAGTCACCATTGCTGGGCGCTCTCCTCAGTCTCCAGTGTGCTCCTGTGTTACTCTCAGTACCAGTCACCATTGCTGGGTGCTCTCCACAGTCTCCAGTGTGTTCCTGTATTACTCTCAGCACAAGTCACCATTGCTGGGCGCTCTCCTCAGTCTCCAGTGTGCTCCTGTGTTACTCTCAGCACCAGTCACCATTGCTGGGTACTCTCCACAGTCTCCAGTGTGTTCCTGTGTTACTCTCAGCACCAGTCACCATTGCTGGGTGCTCTCCACAGTCTCCAGTGTGCTCCTGTGTTACTCTCAGCACCAGTCACCATTGCTGGATGCTCTCCACAGTCTCCAGTGTGCTCCTGTGTTACTCTCAGCACCAGTCACCATTGCTGGGTGCTCTCCTCAGTCTCCAGTGTGCTCCTGTGTTACTCTCAGTACCAGTCACCATTGCTCGGCGCTCTCCACAGTCTCCAGTGTGCTCCTGTATTACTCTCAGCACCAGTCACCATTGCTGGGCGCTCTCCACAGTCTCCAGTGTGCTCCTGTATTACTCTCAGCACCAGTCACCATTGCTGGGTGCTCTCCACAGTCTCCAGTGTGTTCCTGTGTTACTCTCAGCACCAGTCACCATTGCTGGGCGTTCTCCACAGTCTCCAGTGTGCTCCTGTGTTACTCTCAGCACCAGTCACCATTTCTGGATGCTCTCCACAGTCTCCAGTGTGTTCCTGTGTTACTCTCAGCACCAGTCACCATTGCTGGGTGCTCTCCACAGTCTCCAGTGTGTTCCTGTGTTACTCTCAGCACCAGTCACCATTGCTGGATGCTCTCCACAGTCTCCAGTGTGCTCCTGTATTACTCTCAGCACCAGTCACCATTGCTGGGTGTTCTCCACAGTCTCCAGTGTGCTCCTGTATTACTCTCAGTACCAGTCACCATTGCTGGGTGCTCTCCACAGTCTCCAGTGTGCTCCTGTGTTACTCTCAGCACCAGTCACCATTGCTGGGTGCTCTCCACAGTCTCCAGTGTTCTCCTGTGTTACTCTCAGCACCAGTCACCATTGCTGGGTGCTCTCCACAGTCTCCAGTGTGCTCCTGTATTACTCTCAGCACCAGTCACCATTGATGGGTGCTCTCCACAGTCTCCAGTGTGCTCATGTGTTACTCTCATCACCAGTCACCATTGCTGGGTGCTCTCCACAGTCTCCAGTGTGCTCCTGTGTTACTCTCAGCACCAGTCACCATTGATGGGGCTCTGTCACGATCCGGGTATCTGGACGCCATTACCTGCCGTTTAGGTGTCTTCTGAGACTGGCCCAGCGTTCCAAATCCGGATCTCATCTGTGTCAAAACTCTGCACATCCCTCCTGTCATTCTGAGACACTACCACAGCGGCGCCATGTTTGAATCCAACATGGCGTCTCCCGTCCTCTGCGGCCTCCACCGCCATTCCTGTGTTATTGCTGCGTGCTCTCAGAGTGATTTATCATGCCTCCCACAGTCTCCGCTGTCCTTCATGTGTCTCAGCATGTAACTGTTATATGACGTCTCCTGTCCTCCGCGGCCGGCGCCGCCATTATCACTATGTTTGCATATTTCATTCCAAACCAGGTTTTCCCTCCAGGTTCCAGCATGGGCGCAGCCATGTTGGATTTGATCACATGCTCCAATTCCTCCAATCCACCATCTCTGGAATCTGCATAATTGCCCAGCCAATGCCTGCATAGCAGCAGGTATAAGTATCCTGTGTCTGGGCCAGATAGATGTCAGTGCTTTGAATGTCATACCTTGTTCCAGTCTCTCTCTCCTGTGGTTTGTTTTTCCAGGTTCCAGTTCCTGTCTCCAGCATCCACAAAGAGACCCGCACCTGCTTTCCATCCTGCGGTGCAGCCTGACTCTGCAATCCTCTGTGACTGATCCAGCTTTCAGCTATTACCTCGTTTGCTTCCAGCTTCCAAGCTTGCAGCTATTAACCCATCTGTTTCCAGCAACCTGCTTCCAACAGAATTCAGCCTCCTTAAAGAGCCGGTGTTCTCCCAGCGGATTTCTACTTACCAGCAGTATCCACTACCACCGGTAACCACTCTTCATTTCATCTGTTTCCACGCACCCTAGCATCTTTCAGTTTTAACTCCGTGTCTCCACTATCTGGCTGGTTCCGTCCAGTGACTCCTACAGTGCATTCCAGTTACCAGCATCATCTCATACACCTACTGGCGTGTTCCTCAGTTGTCTCCACTACTACAGCTTGGCCTGGTAAGGTTATTCTACCCAAGGACTATAACATCCGTTCTGCAACCCACCAGTGCCCTGTTATACCTTTTATGGTTTAGTGATCCAGGAACTGTATTATCTGCCACTGCTAATACTGACTGTGAACGCTGTTGTGATTATACGGAGTCTGTTTAATAAACTTTCATTTGACTTTTAACCTGCTTGTCATGGTCACACCTTCGGGTTTCCTTCCACACTTACATGTCCAGGGGTCTGATTAAACCATCTAAGTTTAACTTCATTCCAGCCCCTACAACTGAGGCTTCCTCCCATCAGCCTAAACCCTCAGTTGTGACAGTAAGCACTGACCATATGAATCCAGCTGGAGACCAGGATCAAGCGGCTAGACCTATGCAAGAACTGGCAGCCAGACTCGAACATCAGGAGGCTGCACAAGGTCACATCATCCGCTGTCTCCAGGATCTCTCTACTCGGCTGGATGGGATTCAGACGACCCTCCGTGGACCTGGCACGTCTGGTGCGTCCACCACAGTGACTCCAGCTGTAACCCCACCCACCTTACCCATTTCCATACCACGTCTTCATCTTCCAACACCAGCAAAATTTGACGGATCTCCAAGGTTCTGCAGGGGATTTCTCAACCAATGCGAAATCCATTTTGAGCTTCAATCTGGCAACTTCCCCAGTGACCGTACCAAAGTTGCTTATATTATTTCTCTCCTCAATGGCTCAGCCCTTGATTGGGCATCACCGTTATGGGAGAAGTCTGATCCCCTGCTGTCCTCCTATACTGACTTTGTAGCATCATTCAGGCGCATCTTCGACGAGCCGGGCCGGGTTTCCTCTGCTTCATCTGAGATTCTCCGTCTACGCCAGGGAACACGTACTGTGGGACAGTATCTTATACAGTTCAAAATCCTGGCATCTGAACTGGCCTGGAATGACGAGGCCCTGTATGCTGCATTCTGGCATGGCTTGTCAGAACGCATTAAAGATGAGTTAGCTACCAGAGACTTGCCTTCTAAGTTGGATGAGCTAATTTCACTATGCACGAAGGTTGATCTACGGTTCAGAGAGAGAGCAACCGAGCGAGGAAGATCATCCGTTCCTCAATCTTCTGCTTCTCCTCCTCGTCAACCATCTCCATCCAAGGATGAGCCTATGCAAATTGGTCGTTCCCGTCTATCTCCCGCTGAGCGCCGAAGACGCCTCTCCGAGTCTCTATGTCTCTACTGTGCAGCTCCGTCGCACACTATCAACGCCTTTCCCAAACGTTCGGGAAACTCCAGATCCTAGCTCGCCAAGGAGAGGGCCGGCTAGGAGTAATGATCTCCTCTCCATCTCCTCATGATTGTAACCTCCCAGTGTCGCTCCAAATTGCTCAATGTTACAGGAACGTCATTGCCCTCCTTGATTCCGGAGCAGCTGGGAATTTCATAACCGAAGCTTATGTTAAACGGTGGTCCCTACCCACCGAGAGACTGTCCTCGTCCATCTCTTTGACTGCCGTGGATGGACTCATTCTGAGTATATTTCTTTTCTAGTGATTCCAAGAGCCACACATCCAGTGGTTTTAGGCCTTCCATGGCTCCGTCTCCACAACCCATCGATTGACTGGACGACTACGCAAATACTGGCATGGGGTCCCTCCTGTGCTGAGACTTGTTTAGCCAAAGTTCTTCCTGTTTGTTCTTCCTTCCCCAGGTCATCTGATGTTCCGCCTCCTCCATATCAAGACTTCACGGACGTGTTCAGTAAAGCCTCTGCTGATATCCTTCTTCCTCATAGAGAATGGGACTGCCCAATCGACCTCATTCCAGGGAAGGTTCCACCGCGAGGCCGAACTTATCCGTTGTCTCTGCCTGAGACACACTCCATGGAAGAGTACATCAAAGAGAACCTGGCGAAGGGTTTCATCCGACCATCTTCTTCTCCAGCCGGCGCAGGCTTCTTCTTCGTTAAGAAGAAAGATGGTGGTCTGCGTCCGTGCATCGACTACAGAGGTCTGAACGACATTACCGTCAAGAACCGATACCCTTTACCCCTGATTACCGAGATCTTTGATAGAGTTAGTGGTGCAACCATTTTCACAAAGCTGGACTTGAGGGGCACCTACAATCTCATCCGAATCCGTGAGGGTGACGAGTGGAAGACCGCCTTTAACACCCGTGACGGACATTATGAGTACCTCGTCATGCCCTTCGGATTAAGCAACGCTCCAGCAGTCTTCCAGCACTTCATGAATGAGATCTTCAGGGACATCTTGTACCGCCATGTCGTGGTTTATAGAGATGACATCCTCATCTTTGCTAATAATCTCGAAGATCATCGTTTCTGGGTAAATGAGGTTCTTTCCCGTCTCCGTGTCAATCACCTCTATTGTAAATTGGAGAAGTGTGTGTTTGAAGTTAAAACCATTCCGTTTCTAGGTTACATTGTGTCCGGTTCCGGACTAGAGATGGATCCTGGGAAACTCCAAGCAATCCAGAATTGGCCTATACCCTTAACCCTCAAAGGGGTCCAGAGGTTCTTAGGGTTCACCAATTATTATAGAAAATTTATACGAGACTTTTCCACCATTGTGGCGCCTATCACTGCATTAACCAAGAAAGGTGCTAATCCGTCCAAGTGGTCCGAGGAAGCTACGCAGGCCTTTCACCTTCTGAAGCAACGGTTCATCTCTGCACCAGTTCTGAATCAGCCCGACACCGACTCTCCTTTTATCTTAGAGGTAGATGCCTCCTCCATTGGAGTAGGAGCAGTGTTATCCCAGAGGGCCAAAGATGGACATCTACATCCTTGCAGTTTCTTCTCCCGGAAGTTCTCCCCAGCTGAGCGCAACTATGCCATTGGCGATCAGGAGTTGCTGGCCATCAAGCTCGCTCTGGAGGAGTGGAGATACCTGTTGGAGGGAGCTTCCCACTCAATCACCATACTTACCGACCACAAAAATCTTTTATATCTCAAAGGCGCACAATGTCTGAATCCTCGTCAGGCCAGATGGGCACTTTTCTTCTCTAGGTTTGACTTTAAACTCCAGTTCTGTCCGGGTTCTCAGAATCGTAAGGCCGATGCCCTTTCCCGCTCATGGTAGCAAGAAAATGAGTCCGAGTCTGCAGACAAGCATCCTATTATTAATCCGTTGGCATTCTCCACGGTAGGGATGGACTCTACGCCTCCACCAGGGAAAAGTTTTGTTAAGCCAGTTCTAAGGAAGAAGCTCATGCATTGGGCCCATGCTTCCCGTTTTGCTGGACATACAGGCATTCAGAAAACCCTTGAATTTATTTCTAGGTCCTACTGGTGGCCAACTCTGAAGAAGGACGTTATGGAATTTATTGCCTCCTGCCCAAAGTGTGCCCAACACAAAGTCTCCCGCCAGTCGCCTGCGGGGCAACTGGTTCCATTATCTGTTCCCCATCGACCATGGACCCATTTGTCAATGGACTTTGTTTCCGATCTACCTATCTGCAATAAGTTTAATACCATCTGGGTGGTAGTTGACCGGTTCACCAAGATGGCACATTTCATCCCTCTCACCGGTCTTCCGTCAGCTTCCAAGTTGGCTCAAGTATTTATACAAGAGATCTTCCGACTTCACGGTCTTCCTGAAGAGATCATCTCGGATCGTGGAGTACAATTTGTAGCCAAATTTTGGCGAAGTTTGTGTCAAGCCCTCCAAGTCAAGTTAAAGTTTTCCACGGCTTACCATCCTCAGACCAATGGTCAAACCGAGAGGGTGAATCAGGACTTGGAGGCCTTCCTCCGTATATATGTGTCTTCCTCTCAAGATGACTGGGTTCAACTCCTTCCTTGGGCCGAGTTCAGCCACAACAATCAATACCATTCCTCACCTTCTTCTACACCATTCTTCATTAATTATGGATTCCACCCTAAAGTCCCAGAATTCCAACCGCTTCCCGCAACTTCTGTTCCAGCAGTGGATGTCACCTTGCGTCAGTTTTCAAATAACTGGAGGAACGTCCGCGCAGCCCTGCTTAAAGCCTCATCCAGGTATAAGAAGTTTGCCGATAGGAAGCGTAGAGCGGTTCCTGCTCTCAAGGTGGGTGATCGTGTGTGGTTGTCCACGAAGAATTTGAGGTTGAGAGTTCCCAGCATGAAATTTGCACCTCGCTACATCGGTCCCTTCAAGATTGAACAAGTCATCAATCCTGTTGCCTACAGATTACAGTTACCACCCTTCTTGAAAATACCCAGGACATTTCATGTTTCCTTGTTGAAACCGCTGATCCTAAATCGGTTTCATTCCGCACTTCCTCCAGCTCCCAAAGTTCAGACTCAACAGGGAGTCGAGTACGAGGTGGCCAAGATTTTGGACTCACATTTCCGTTACGGTCAGCTACAGTATCTCATTGACTGGAAGGGCTATGGTCCTGAAGAACGCTCTTGGACCAATGCCTCAGACGTCCATGCTCCTGCCTTGGTCCGAAATTTCCACTCAAAGTTTCCTTTAAAGCCTAAGAAGTGTCCTGGGGCCACTCCTAAAGGGGGGGGGGTGCTGTCACGATCCGGGTATCTGGACGCCATTACCTGCCGTTTAGGTGTCTTCTGAGACTGGCCCAGCATTCCAAATCCGGATCTCATCTGTGTCAACACTCTGCACATCCCTCCTGTCATTCTGAGACACTACCACAGCGGCGCCATGTTTAAATCCAACATGGCGTCTCCCATCCTCTGCGGCCTCCACCGCCATTCCTGTGTTATTGCTGCGTGCTCTCAGAGTGATTTATCATGCCTCCCACAGTCTCTGCTGTCCTTCATGTGTCTCAGCATGTAACTGTTATATGACGTCTCCTGCCCTCCGCGGCCGGCGCCGCCATTATCACTATGTTTGCATATTTCATTCCAAACCAGGTTTTCCCTCCAGGTTCCAGCATGGGCGCAGCCATGTTGGATTTGATCACATGCTCCAATTCCTCCAATCCACCATCTCTGGAATCTGCATAATTGCCCAGCCAATGCCTGCATAGCAGCAGGTATAAGTATCCTGTGTCTGGGCCAGATAGAAGTCAGTGCTTTGAATGTCATACCTTGTTCCAGTCTCTCTCTCCTGTGGTTTGTTTCTCCAGGTTCCAGCTCCTGACTCCAGCATCCACAAAGAGACCCGCACCTGCTTTCCATCCTGCGGTGCAGCCTGACTTTGCAATCCTCTGTGACTGATCCAGCTTTCAGCTATTACCTCGTTTGCTTCCAGCTTCCAAGCTTTCAGCTATTAACCCATCTGTTTCCAGCAACCTGCTTCCAACAGAATTCAGCTTCCTTAAAGAGCCGGTGTTCTCCCAGCGGATTTCTACTTACCAGCAGTATCCACTACCACCGGTAACCACTCTTCATTTCATCTGTTTCCACGCACCCTAGCATCTTTCAGTTTTAACTCCGTGTCTCCACCATCTGGCTGGTTCCGTCCAGTGACTCCTTCAGTGCATTCCAGTTACCAGCATCATCTTATACACCTACTGGCATGTTCCTCGGTTATCTCCACTACTACAGCCTGGCCTGGTAAGGTTATTCTACCCAAGGACTATAACATCCGTTCTGCAACCTACCAGTGCCCTGTTATACCTTTTATGGTTTAGTGATCCAGGAACTGTATTATCTGCCACTGCTAATACTGACTGTGAACGCTGTTGTGATTATACGGAGTCTGTTTAATAAACTTTCATTTGACTTTTAACCTGCTTGTCATGGTCACACCTTCGGGTTTCCTTCCACACTTACATGTCCAGGGGTCTGATTAAACCATCTAAGTTTAACTTCATTCCAGCCCCTACAACTGAGGCTTCCTCCCGTCAGCCTAAACCCTCAGTTGTGACATGCTCTCCACAGTCTCCAGTGTACTCCTGTATTACTCTCAGCACCAGTCACCATTGCTGGGTGCTCTCCACAGTCTCCAGTGTACTCCTGTGTGACTCTCAGCACCAGTCACCATTGCTGGGCGCTCTCCACAGTCTCCAGTGTGCTCCTGTGTTACTCTCAGCACCAGTCACCATTGCTGGGTACTCTCCTCAGTCTCCAGTGTACTCCTGTGTTACTCTCAGTACCAGTCACCATTGCTGGGTGCTCTCCACAGTCTCCAGTGTGCTCCTGTGTTACTCTCAGCACCAGTCACCATTGCTGGACGCTCTCCACAGTCTCCAGTGTGCTCCTGTGTTACTCTCAGCACCAGTCACCATTGCTGGGCGCTCTCCACAGTCTCCAGTGTGCTCCTGTGTTAGTCTCAGCACCAGTCACCATTGCTGGGTGCTCTCCATAGTCTCCAGTGTGCTCCTGTGTTAGTCTCAGCACCAGTCACCATTGCTGGGTGCTCTCCATAGTCTCCAGTGTGCTCCTGTGTTACTCTCAGCGCCAGTCACCATTGCTGGATGCTCTACACAGTCTCCAGTGTGCTCCTGTATTACTCTCAGCACCAGTCACCATTGAGTTTGATCCTAAGGTATTGCAGGTGGTATGTCTAACCAAAGTCATATAAGACAAGAATGGAAATATAAGAACTGTTTGAACTTGTAGCAACAATAAACAAGTAGGAAGAAAAAAAAGAGAATGCAAGTACACCGCCTTATGTAGATGTGGAAGCAGTTACGGCCAGCATACAAACTATAGGAAATAATAAAAATATTAAAAATATGACTGTAACCTATATATGTACTAATGAATGTTGACATTTTATTTAGGAGGAGAAGGCGACCTGATTGGTTTCAGCCATTTCTCATGCACTCAGGGGAGTATCCAACCGGTAAAAGAAGAGCAGTAGCCTGTGGGGAAGTGGCTGAGACCAGTGGAACAGGTAAGTATGGTATCATTCATGTACATATATAGTAAAACCCAAAAATAAAATAAAAATCAAGAAAGTAACGTCAGAAATGGAGAAAAACCTGTCCGCACATTAGTATTTGCCAGTAGGAAAGCGGACAGAGACAGGGTAACCCCCGGGTATTTCTTTTAGTTACCATATAAGAAGTTTTCATTCCTTGTAATGCCCCTAGTCAAGATGAGCTTGGAAATGTGTGTTGGACCATGTACAGACCCTTAATACGGGATGAGAAGGATTGAATGAATACTTTGCACGACCTAGAAGCTTGTTAAATTTTTTCTTTTTTTCTTTTGCAGTAATAGAAAACTCTCTGTATGGATAAGATCACTCGTAAACACTAATTCGGCAAATGGGAGGTGGCTGTCTCTGTGCAAATGGACGGCTCAATAAGGCATTGAGTGTCAGGGTGCAGACTTCTTTGCCAAATTGGAAAGGGGTCACAGTAGCTAATCTTAGAGAGTGTGCTATTGAACATCCCAAGAATATTGCTAGGCACAGAGAACAACAGGAGGAGAGGTTGAGGATGGTAAGTATACAGGCACATACAGGAAAGACCCATCAGTCCAAACTCCAGATCCCTAATGGTAAGTCAAGGTCAATAATATGTTACACTTGTAGGAAGGAAGGGCATTTTTCCAGAGATTGTAGGAGTAGTAGGACACATAGGCCCTCATTCCGAGTTGTTCGCTCGGTATTTTTCATCGCATCGCAGTGAAAATCCGCTTAGTACGCATGCGCAATGTTCGCACTGCGACTGCGCCAAGTAACTTTACTATGAAGATAGTATTTTTACTCACGGCTTTTTCTTCGCTCCGGCGATCGTAATGTGATTGACAGGAAATGGGTGTTACTGGGCGGAAACACGGCGTTTCAGGGGCGTGTGGCTGAAAACGCTACCGTTTCCGGAAAAAACGCAGGAGTGGCCGGGGAAACGGTGGGAGTGCCTGGGCGAACGCTGGGTGTGTTTGTGACGTCAACCAGGAACGACAAGCACTGAACTGATCGCACAGGCAGAGTAAGTCTGAAGCTACTCTGAAACTGCTAAGTAGTTAGTAATCGCAATATTGCGAATACATCGGTCGCAATTTTAAGAAGCTAAGATTCACTCCCAGTAGGCGGCGGCTTAGCGTGTGTAACTCTGCTAAATTCGCCTTGCGACCGATCAACTCGGAATGAGGGCCATAGTCAATATAGACCCCCTAGACAGAAAACACAAGCCACATTATTAAACACATAGACGGGACCAAGGGACATATAGTAAGGAATCATAAGCCATATAGAAAACACAGATTCGGCTAATGGGAAGAACAAAATAAATGCAACATTACCCTTTGACAAAACTTGCTGGGGTTAAGATGGGGCCTCTAAACTTTTGCTTCTTTTTCCTAGCAGAAATGGCCCCTGATTAACTTAAAAGGAACTTTGTTAGATATGATATACATAAAATGTGCTCCCGCTCAGGAAGTACAAAGTATGTTAGACACCCACGAAGACTAATGTTACATTTAACTGTTCTAGATGCATGTCCATCACAGGTAGAGGAAATTATCTCACAGATACCGGGTTCCCTATGAACTTAGGATGGACAGGACACTGGATTGATGGCTGGGATAGTCCCAATAGCGATACGACAAACACAGAATTTGTTTTTTAAGGGGAGTATATCCCAACAGCACGATAACACCATGCACAAAGGGTGGAGGAAGGATGAGAATACTGGTGAAGGGAAATTTTGTATAGACACTGATATGCCTGTTGGTGAATGGCAAACCTGACATTTTTCTTTTTCATTTTCTCCTTCTTTCTCTCCTTCTAGAGATTTTTTATTTTTTTTTGAGTTATGCTCATGGTACTCTACATTGCAAACACACAACGACTTTGTACAGTTAACACCCTTTAGGAATTATTGTTATGTATTGGTGTGCACTGATGTTTTCTCAAACTGGGTAGAGGCATTTCCTGCCACCACGGATGCTGCTGTGTTTACCGCAAAGAAAAATTGCGCAGAAATTTGTGTGTAGATAATGGTACCCCTAGAAGTGGGAGTAAAGCTTGAAATCGTACTATTGTGATCATAGATACTGCCACTAGTATTATGTAGCATCGGAACCACTCCCAGATCTTCACTTAACGAATCACCCTCTTTGAAATGTGTTTTTGTTTTTGTTTTGGTATTTGTGTCTTTTTGTTTTTTTTGGAAGACAACCTCATGTCATGATTGATCCACACAATGATCAGAAATACACCAATGAGGTGACAGTACAGTACCTTACTGAGATGAGCCAGCATTTGAGAACTTGACAAAAGAACTTGAAACTGTTGATTCCTGGTATGCCAAATGCTAACTGTCTTGATTGTGAACCAAGAGACTGTTTGATTGTTCTTATGCTCAGGTTGCCTAATAGACAGGTGGGAAGGACCATACCAAGTTTTGTTGACAGCACTATCCCAGTGAAAGTAGCCGAGAGAGAGACTTGGGTCCACGATTCCCATTGCAGGAAAGTCGGTAGTCCGGAAGGAACTCATAAATGGAGTGAGATCGCAAAAGTATCACCAGAGAGTCTGCTCCGTGAAGACTGAGAGGCAGCACTGTTAAACACTACCTGAGCATGCTAAAGGATCACAGAAAGACCAGTCATTGTAATTGATTTGCTATGGACAAGAGTTGTTTTGTTCTATTTCTCTTTTCTCTCTTTCCCGCTGACAAACATTTTTTTCAGGACAATCTATTTTTGCGAGGTTTTTTATATGAGGAGTCGAGTGTGGTACTGGAACTGGTTCTGTAGGAGGGAGTGATTTCCTTATAGGATCCCAGGATTAGCCGATCAGTTTGTTAAAGCCAGAGAAAATCAAAGGTCTAGTAGTTACGGAGTTCTGAGGTAACGTGATAGGCTATTGTCTGAGGAATACTGTATTTTGTAGTTATTGTGACCCCATATTTGAAGATGAGAGCATCCAGAGATGTCAGTCTAGCAATAAGGTGACAGACATCCCTTGAGTGATTACCACTCACTAGTGGGTAAGGTCTTAAACCAAACGGAATGTTGGATGTGCTCAAGGTACCTCTAAGATGAAAAGATGCAGGATTAGTGCCATATTCTTTTTAGAGTTAGCTGAGGTACTTGAATTACACGGAAGGGGGAGGGGACCGGTGGACAAAGAATATAATATAACTAGACCCCCTAGTCTTAAGATCCACCAGTATCATAGATAAATCCTTGGTATGTTTAAATCTCACCAATTTCAGGAAATTGGGAGGTAATCAGGAACAATCAGACAATGGCTATTCACACATTGCAGATAAAGATCTCATTAATATATGTGGAAGAAAGGTTTATGAGTGGCTCTCCCCGAACTCCGAAGGTTTATGTTATCTAGGAAGGACACTACTTATAACCCTTGTTCAATGATGAAACAGACCTAGCATATGTTCCAGAAATGGAAACAATGTTCAGAAAATGATAGGAATATGTAGATCATGAAAATTTTATATGTCACTTTCACGATTTGTTTGTGTCTTCTTCATCTACCCAGCAGAACCTCAATCGAATCCGAACATCAGTGTACAAAGACGTAGGTACATGTATGTGTGAAATGTTCGTCCAAATCAGACATTATAGGCCAAAGCACTGTCCCAGCATACTCTATGGGTTGAATGTTGTCCCACACCCAACCAATGGTCCTGTGACCACCGAGTGCATATAGATGATGTCTCGTCCTCCTCCCTGTCTTCCTCAAATATGGTCAAACATCTGATTTGCGAAATGAATACATATTTGTGTCTAGGTCACCGATTATTGTCTGAAATATTTTTTTCTTATGTAAATAATTGATGGCAGTTATTGTTTACTGCCAAAGAGTGGACTGTCGAAGTAAAAAAAAAAATTACATAGAGAGAACATACAGACTCCACACATATGAGTCGCTATGCTTGCAAATACGCGCAGCGAGCACAGCAATATATGGTAACATACGCATTTACACAGACATGCCACAGAGATAGATTTGATACATATTTCAAACAGCACATAATTATAACATATCAAGCGCCAGACATTATAATGATTTAAAATTATATAATGGAGTAACGTCATGTATGTGTATTATTGGAACGAAGCAAGATAGACATGTCGTATTTGGTATTACAGTAACCAGATTAATGTGTAGATTCATTTGATGCTTGTTAAGTTGTAGTACATTGCTATGAGTAGTTATGATTACACGTATGAAAGCTAAAGTCACTCTTATTAGAACAATGGACATTCCAAGCAGGTGGTGGACAGGAAACTCAGGCCAGCCCTTTTTTTCACATTACGAGAAAACGCCCATCTACGAACACATTACGAGTAAACGCACATCTGCGATCACATTATGAGAAAACGCACATCTACGATCACATTACGAGAAAACACCCATCTACGATCACATTACGAGAAAACGCACATCTACGATCACATTATGAGAAAATGCACATCTACGATCACATTACAAGAAAACGCACATCTATGATCACATTACGAGAAAATGCACATCTACGATCACATTACGAGAAAATGCACCTCTACAATCACATTCGAGAAAACACACATCTATGATCACATTACAAGAAAACGCACATCTACGATCACATTACGAGAAAATGCACATGTATGATCAGATTACAAGTAAATGCCCATCTACGATCACATTACGAGAAAATGCACATCTACGATCACATTACAATTTTTGCACATCAGCATTAGGGTCTGAGTCGGCCCCCGAGTCTTGACTCGGGTCTTCCCACCAGACTCTAATCCACAAATTAGGCAAACCATAATTATTCCAGAGTCGGATCTCATTTTTTGGATTGTATAAAGTCCCTCTCATATGATTCGGGCACAATTTCACACAGCCACCAGAGGGAGAGGGTGTGGGACTGTGGGCTTTCAGGCACTAAAAAAACACTCAGACAGGACACACACCAGTGGCAATGACCAGAGAGAGAGTATGTGTGACTGTGGATACTGTGGATGACTGTGGGTTCCGAGACACAAATAAATAAATAAGTCGCTAGAAGAGCATGAGCAGCAATCCAGTACTAGTGCTGTGACTGCTGCCAGCCATGATAGTAGTTCAACATCTACTAAAAGTGGTCCAGGTTTAATAAAGGGTACCTAAAATCTAAACATTATTTCACAAGAAAACATCATCTACAGGCAAAATTTACTGACAAAAAATTTAAAATTGCCATCATGCCAAATACCACAGAAAGTGGCAACAAAAGACTCAGACCATTGCCTTTGTATGTGAGTGGTGGTCATGTTAGTGCTCTAGAATACCTATTATTTATTTATTATCATTTATTACCATTTCTTATATAGTTCACATAAGTTTACAGAGAATATTTGGCCATTCACATCAGTCCCTGCCCCAGTGTAGCTTACAATCTATATTCCCTAGCACATTTATATGCACACACACATTCATACTAGGGTTAATTTGTAGGGAGCCAATTAACCTACCATTATATTTTTGGAGTGTGGGAGGAAACCAGAATACCTGGAGGAAACCCACGTAAGCACAGGGAGAATGTACAAACTCCACACAGTTAGGGACATGGCTGGAATCAAACCCATGACCTCAGTGCTGTGAGGCAGTAATGCTAACCATTACACCATCTGTGCTGCCCCAATTGTGGTGGCCAAACTATGTGAGGCATTTTCTTCTGTAACCTCACATGATGATGATGACGCAACAGCTTTTTGCTCTGAGTCTAGTAGAGGTGTCACTTTTAAAACAGACAAATCAGTGCACAAAAAAACACTAAGTCTGAAAAACAAACTGTGTGCTCACAAATCCCTGAGGTGAATCTAGCAGGGTCCACGTCTGACATTTCTGACACTGTACTCATAGAGAAGCCTCCTTCCACCATTTCTGCACCCTCTACAAATGAGGGGGTTAGCAGTACTAGTAAAGATGGTGACATAGAAATTGAGGGTGCTACTGCGGAAGTGCGACAGGATGAGGAGGATATTTGTGTATCCGACGCTAATAAGGATATTGATGATAAAAATGTTGTTTGTGTCAAATCAAGTCAGCCACCAGTAGCCAGTGTGAGGACCCCGGGTTCATATGTGCATTATTTTTGCCTATTGCTCATCTCTGCCTTGAGAAAGACAGCGTACACAGCTCTGCACAGGCCCCGGGGTCACTATGGATTCTGGGATCACAGCAGTAAGCACGCAATTGCAAGGTACAAGAGCACCTTTATTACATACACACCAAACACACATGTAAAACCGTAACCACAGTATGTACAATATATACAGGTAACATTAATAACAATTACAGTTAAGATTATATAAGAGAAAACCACCCAAAGGGACCCTACACCCACCTAAAGAGTCACTAGTCACCTCTCAGGGCACTTGATCCTTGGCACATCTGTTTGTCTCCACTGGGCGATCTGGTGCAAGACTTGCTGATGCTGGACTTTTTGGGCCTGATGGTCCTCTACCCACCAAAGATAGGGAGTGCTGGCCAGTCACCCGGGTCCAGCCGGCACACCAGCCACACGCCTGAGACAGCTCCCCATGGAGCAAACGCTTAGCTGCGTATACTGGACCCTCTCCGCAGAGCCAGGTCTCCAGATAAATGGGCTGACAGGATCTGCCATCTCCTGGCAACAGCCTTGTTCCAAACCTCCTCACAAGGCAGGAGCTTCACTCCACTTTCTTTTTATAAAACCTCTGCTGCTTGTCTGAGATAGGGGACACTTCTACCTCTGGGATTGGTTGGATTTTCAATCCTAATATTTAAACGTGTCCAGGGACACTAGTGGACCCCCCATGGGGATGATCCCAAGTCATCTGCTGTAAAGCCATCCAGAACAAAAGGCACCTAAGTAGGGTGATAAGAAGGTTGGCTGTCCTGGGGCATAACCTGGGTCCCTTTTAACCCCTTGTAGTCATCTGTGATATCACAAGCCATTCAGCCGATCAGGGCTTCCTGTACACCACACAGCCAGCAAGCCATAGAACATCTTACCTAGCTGAGCATAAACCAGACCTTACACCCTTTAGTGAAACAACAGTACAATCACACATAATACATGTCATAGGCATTTTGTAGGAAAACATCAGGGTTAGAAAGATATTCCCTGACAGGCACAACCATATAACAATAGGGACAATTACCTAAATACAAAAGGTAGAAGACAGGTACAGCATTTAACCATATACTGACCTGTTAATGTCCACAATAGTATAGTATACACAACTCCATTGAGCATGCAGGCAGTGGCCGTAGGGAGTAAAACTCAGTTATATCCTGCATCCTGGACTTACATACTGAATGCAGAAACAGGCTGGTAAAAAGTACACCATGGTATGGCGTTGAGTCATGGTGGCCAGGTGCCGGGAAACGCTGCCTGAGGAAGTGGCCAGGTGCCGGGAAACGCTGTCTGAGGAAGTGGCCAGGTGGCGGGAAACGCTGCCTGAGGAAGTGGCCAGGTGCCGGGAAATGCTGTCTGAGGAAGTGGCCAGGTGGCGGGAAACGCTGTCTGAGGAAGTGGTCCGGTGCCAGTAAACGATGCCTGAGAAAGTGGCCAGGTGCCGGGAAATGCTGCCTGAGGAAGTGGCCAGGTGCCGGGAAACACTGCCTGAGGAAGTGGCCAGGTGCCGGGAAACGCTGCCTGAAGAAGTGGTCAGGTGCCGGGAAACGCTGCCTGAGGAAGTGGCCAGGTGCCGGGAAATGCTGTTTGAGGAAGTGACCAGGTGCCGGGAAATGCTGCCTGAGGAAGTGGCCAGGTGCCGGGAAATGCTGCCTGAAGAAGTGGTCAGGTGCCGGGAAATTCTGCCTGAGGAAGTGGGCAGATGCCGGGAAACGCTGCCTGAGGAAGTGGCCAGGTGCCGGGAAATGCTGCCTGAGGAAGAGGCCAGGTGCCGGGAAACGCTGCCTGAGGAAGTGGCCAGGTGTCGGGAAATGCTGCCTGAGGAAGTGGCCAGGTGCCGGGAAATGCTACCTAAGGAAGTGGCCAGGTGCCTTGAAACGCTGCCTTAGGAAGTGGCCACGTGCTGGGAAATGCTGCCTGAGGAAATGGCCAGGTGCCGGGAAATGCTGTTTGAGGAAGTGGCCAGGTGCCGGGAAATGCTGCCTGAGGAAGTTGCCAAGTGCCGGGAAATGCTGTCTCAGGAAGTGGCCAGGTGCCAGGAAACACTGCCTGAGGAAGTGGCCAAGTGTCAGGAAATACTGCCTGAGGAAGTGGCCAAGTGTCAGGAAACGCTGCCTGAGGAAGTGACCAGGTGCTGGTAACCGATGCCTGAGGAAGTGGCCAGGTGCCAAGAAACGCTGCCTGAGGAAGTAGCCAGGTGCCGGGAAATGCTGCCTGAGGAAGTGGCCAGGAAACGCTGCCTGAGGAAGTGGCCAAGTTTCAGGAAATGCTGCCTGAGGAAGTGGCCAAGTGTCAGGAAACACTGCCTGATGAAGTGGCGAGGTGACGGGAAACGCTGCCTGAGGAAGTGGCCAGGTGGCGGGAAACGCTGTCTGAGGAAGTGGTCCGGTGCCAGTAAACGATGCCTGAGAAAGTGGCCAGGTGCCGGGAAATGCTGCCTGAAGAAGTGGCCAGGTGCCGGGAAACACTGCCTGAGGAAGTGGCCAGGTGCCGGGAAACGCTGCCTGAAGAAGTGGTCAGGTGCCGGGAAACGCTGCCTGAGGAAGTGGCCAGGTGCCGGGAAATGCTGTTTGAGGAAGTGACCAGGTGCCGGGAAATGCTGCCTGAGGAAGTGGCCAGGTGCCGGGAAATGCTGCCTGTGGAAATGGCCACGTGTCTGGAAACTACACCTCAGGAAGTGGCCAGGTGCCAGGAAACACTGTCTGAGGAAGCGGCCAGGTGCAGGGGAAATGTGTGCTTTAAGTAAGAATTTCATCTTTCTTAATGCTTTATTGTTTATATTTGCTTTTTAACATGTGATACTGTGTGTTTAAATTATTTTAAAATTGTTTGTATACTTTCATTATTCTTCTAACCGTTGTTGTCTACCAGAGAGAAAGCGCCTTTGTAATTTTGCATTTCATTTATCCATGACAATAGTGAGTTGGATAATGGTTCCATTAATATTGAAACAAAATCATTTGATTGTTGCTTATCATATTTTGTTGGGTCATCTGTATTTGGGTGTATGACCACTAATAACATAAGTACTGATACTACCTCTAACAGTCCTATATTGCTGGGCTCCCATTTATGGAGAGTAGGGGACCAGTGTTACATTCAGAAGATCTGATCTATAAAGTCCCCTCTCTGCGCCGGAGATACTCTCTTATTTTCAATTCAATGTATGTTGTGTTAAGTTGGGAGAGCCAAGTTAGGAGGCAGAGATTGGGCACCCATTGCCGACGCCCTTGTTTTCATGTTTACTTACCATATCACAAGCTAAAGTGCAAGTGGCGGAGTGTGGGGGGGAGGAATGTGAGATAAGCGTCCCTTATTCCTAGAAGGCAGCGAGGTGTTGACAAAGATCTCATGAGTGTACACATCACATAAGTGCATACAATTCATGTGTCTTTGTAAATCATTTTTAATGACATGTTGAAGCTTTAATAAATGTCATATTTTCTTGCATATAGACTTAAGTTGCTGCTCCTGATAATGTCGGTATTATCTTAGACCGCAAAGCTATACCCCTGAGTACACAATTACCGATGAGCCGCTATGGCCGCTAGACTACGTGCACGTGCTACGCACTTTGCACACTATTTGCGTACAGAGTCCCACACGTGTACGTACTCGACATACACACGCCGCACTGAGTGTATGGAGTACGCTCAGCGTGCGCACACACAATAGATAACCTTTAAACCTTGTTAAATTATACAATGTAATGATATGCTTTACACTTTAAACCCTTAACAGTAAAGTACTGCAATGATGTTATACCTTTAAACCTTAAGTAGCGCTGCCGATACAAAGTACCCACAGTGCGTACACCTTATCAATGCTATACACCTTATACAGATAAATCTACTTTAAAGCCCATGCAGGAAAGTGAAAACACAACACTGATTTGTAGTTGAAACCACAGGGTTCTAAGGCCACCGTGGATTGATTCCAAAAGATAAAAACAATACAATTTATACACTACAGGCTAACAAGTAAATCTAAACAGAATAATGGCTACAGAGAATGTACGTACGTGAGAATATTCGCAAGCGCAACCCAGATCCGGTCCTCCGCTCATCAGGTAGATAGCGTTCAGAGTCTTCTGACCGGCCAGGCAACAATGGTCTTTTTATACACAAACATGCATACACAATACAATGGTCACTGTAATCTCATTGTTCATTGGACACAGAGATATGTCTCCACATTACAGTAAAGGTCATAGGTGGATTTGAAAAGGTGGGCGATGTCTTTCCCAACTGCTCTTGTGAGTGGTATCCTCTGGATTCCCGCCGCATGTGTAATTTACAGTAAATACAGTTAATGTTCATAATCTACTTTTGTACATAACTATACGCAGGAACAAGCGATCTTTCTCTAACTAACACCGGAATGTTACCCTCAAAATACCCTACAGCAGGATACTAGACATCACCTTCCAACCTTTATCTGACCCTTCCTATCATGCAAAGGCGAATCTCTCTGTCCAGGAACTGTTTTAACTAATAATACTCACTGACATGGTCTAAGGGAACTATATCTACAATATACGCTATTTGGGTTAAATATGCAATGTTCTAATAACACGCTACATGCTCACAAACTCTGCCGTAAATACCCATATCATGCGCATGATCGCCGGAGCGATCCTACGCAAATTGTGGATATGTGCACGCACAGCATACTGAGTGCACGAGCAGCGGGCATGTGCATGGGGTTAGTACAAGGCATATGCATTATGATATTTTTCGACTTTGACAGTCCACCCTTTGGCAGTCAACAATAACTGCCACTATCTAAACATTAAACAGAAAAATATACACTACGATATCTATAAAATAATTGGGGGGTAGGAGGAGAGGAGTAGGCAGGAAATGTATGACCTAGTGGGATAGTAAAAGCATGTATGTATGAAATTCATGTCTGAGGGGCATGTATCACCGTGCCGTACATGTTCTAGATAAGCTTCGAGGTATTGCGAAGTATACATTAAATCCTTCTTATCCCGTATTAAGGGTCTGTAAGTGGGCCAACATACACTACCGAGCTTTTTTCGGCTTCTTGTTCCAACAAATGGGGTGCACATTTAGTTGATGATACATGGAGGGGGAAAAACATGTGAATGCTAATATATGTATCTATATCACCTGTCGACTATGTTTGTCACTACCTGAAGGTTGTAGAGATGAAGATAAGAAACATATCACAAATACATTCACATAATAATTGTGCAATCATCCTTGGGTGTTGGTTGAAGTCTTGTCCGGATGGGTGTATCCTTGCTGTGGGTGATAATCAAAAAGTCTTTAAAAGTCTGTAGAGTGTCCATAAAAGTTTTTAGAATGTCCATCAAAGTCTTTAGAATGTCCATCAAAGTCTTTTCCGAATGGATGTATTTTTGCTTGAGGGAAAAACAAAGGAGAAACGGGTGAAAGAAACGGATCGTGGAATCATGTCTTATCACAACATTGTCTCAATTGATGGGTCATAAATTAAATCAGTTTGTGTGACAATGCCCTCGCTCCTCAAACTCATCACTTTGGTACTGCGCTTGCGCCACGTTTAAAATCGAACACATCTAAATATCAAACCAATCATTACGACGACTCCCAGGATACAAAGGAGAAACTTTCCTACACTCACGATAACATTTTGAGCCCATTCTCCTAAACCAGAGAACCAATTGCGTGGGTTCAACCATGAGACCCAGCCGGTCAGTTCATTACTCACAGCAGTAAGGGTAAGGTTGTGTCTCCTTCGGAACTCCCATTTCAATTGCAAGATATCGTCCATCTTTTGATCTATGACCTCGGTTGGGTCATCAGTGCTGTTTGTAATATACGTGCAGCACTTCACACCATACTGAGTTGCTAGGGTGACACAGTACCCGCCTGTCACCGCTGTGATATAATTTAGAACCATCCTGTGCTGGATCAGTTCCGTTTTGTAAGCTTGCAACTCCCTCCCTGTATACCTGAAGGTGTCATCATACATCTCGGTGATATTATCTATCAGGTTCGCTAGCGCATGAATATACCTAAAATTTATAATTCCTCTGGCGGTATGGGTGATATCTAACGCGAGTAGGAATTGAATCCCGGTGGATTTGTGGATCAAATCAGAGGCTGCGTGCTCTGTCCTATCTATAAGGTGTCTCTTAACGATGTGTTCATTATGAGTGTGAGTGTAAGGAGCTTGAGCATTGCGGTGAATGTCTTTCATCTTATTATGGGTTATGGTCATTACTTCTGGCAACACTCTTCCAATGTAACATAATCCCTCTGAGTTTGGGGCAAGCCACTTATACGCCTTCCTCCCGCATATGAAATATGCATCATCGGGGAGAACATATGGGACAGAATATGACATTACCATATTGCAAACCTTCCAGGTGAGAAATCCTATCCCTAACTCTCTCATCTGTTCAGTACACGTATCAGGCTGTATGATATGCGCACAGTACCCTGGAGATACTTCTCCAACCCGCATGGTCCTACTTCCTAGAGTATACCTGTACCGAAAATACCTTCCACCATCGGCTATTTGGCGTATAAGTTCTGAGTCTATGGGCATTCTATCGGCTCTGAGTGAAAATGCCATGGTTTGGTTATTCCTTGTCACTTCCCAATTTCCCGGCTTTCGGGGATTGGAAATGTTGAAACATACTAAGGATCTATCCACATGATATTGGTGGAGCTTCAAACTAGGGGGCCTAGAAATATTAAATTTCTTGTCCACCGGTCTCCCACCCCTTAATTCAAGTACCTCATCTATTGTTAAGGGATACGGTACTAGTCCTGACTTGCTCTGACCTTGAGATACTTGTGAGCACACCCAGCATTCTGTTTGGTTTAAAACCTTACCCACTAATGAGTGATAGTCACTCAATGGATGACGGTCCATGTTGATATTAAGGCTGGACTGACATCTCTGGATGCACACGTCCTCAACTATGTTTTCACAGTTTCTACAAATACAATTTTCCTCAGCCAATAACCCTTCACAGTGCCTCCTAGTTTCGTGACTACCAGATCGTTTTCTGATACTCACCTTTGCTCGGTGAATGTGTTGCTCTTGGAATTCTACAAATCCGTCCTTCCCATCAGAACCCATTCCAGATCCTTTCTCGACCTCTCTGGTACTCTCCCCGAAACAGACTGCTCTGGTCAACAACAGGGTCTTGCTAAGGGGGAGAGAAAAAGGAGCAAGGAAGGGGGGAAAGGAGGGTAATGGGAGATGGAGAAAATAATAAAAAGGAAAAAGAAATTTGGTGCGACAACCGCCTCTGGTCTTGTAGTTCTCTGTGCTCAGGTGCCGTGACAACAGTCCTGTCTCTCAACCTTCCCGGAACAAGCATTCCAGTGATACGATTTCCTCCACACTCTGCTCTTTGTCACAGGCTTTCTCTGGGTCAGCGACCTTCTTACAGTGGAACGAGTGGACCCAGGTCTCTCTCTCGGCAACCTTCAATGCTGTCGTGCTGGTTAGTAAGACTTGGTACGGTCCTTCCCACCGGTCAATAAGGCAACCTGAGCGTAGAAAATTTTTAATCATTACATAATCCCCAGGTTCAATGTCATGACAATTACTGTCTGGTAGGTCAGGAATCACCAGCTTTAGATTGCTGTTTTGATTCCTCAACTGCTTGCTCATCTTAACCAAATATTTTAGTTACTTCATTATTGCATTTCAAATCATCCTGGGGGTCAATCATTACATGGGGTTGTCGACCAAAAAGAATCTTAAAGGGTGATAGGTTAAGGGGGGACCTGGGAGTGGTTCTGATGCTGTACAATACAAGTGGCAAAGCTTCTGGCCACAACAATCCAGTTTCAGCCATCACTTTGCTCAGCTTGTTCTTAATAGTGCTGTTTACTCTTTCCACTTTCGCACTCGCCTGTGGGCGGTACGGAGTATGCAGCTTGCTATTAATTCCCATTAGTTTGCACATAACCTGAAAGACTTCACCTGTAAAATGGGTACCCCTATCACTTTCAATTATCCTAGGGATACCATATCTGCACACAAATTCCTGCACGATCTTCTTTGCAGTGAACGTAGCAGTATTTGTGGCAGTGGGGAATGCTTCTACCCAAAACACAATAGTACTAAAAGTACTCATACAGCGCTAAAAATGAATCTATGCAGACAGGTGGAAAGGATCAATAAACAATTAAATAAAAAATGAAAAATAAAAAATAGGTATAATAATGCCTAGATGACAATTAATAAGCACCAATGCACATAGAGAACAGTTAAAAGGCCATGGCTCGTTTAAAAAGCCAAATGGAATCAGCAACAGGACAGGAATTTTCTAATATCCAGTGGTTGGTGGACCTCAATTTTCCTTTAACCATAAAAGATGTACGTCTCTCCACAAATAGTTACCAATCCTGGAGGTACAAATGCAGGCTTCCCTGATGATATCTCAGCAAATGAAGATATCAGCACATCAGTTAAAGGGAAATGGGTTAGTCCTCCATTAGCAGTAGGATGGTTGTGGAGGAATGGTTCCAAGCTTCTTTAAGGGTCCACCGTCCAAATGATCCTGGATGATATATGTCCCAGTGTCCAGCAAGTAGGTCCTTACACGTTTCGCTGTCTTCAGGGGGCAGCTTTATCAAAGGTAAGTGCTCTCTGTAAAAATCATCCCTTATATAAATAGACTAAATAGATTAGATGATGATGCAGAGCCGATCCTCCTGGATTCAACAGATGAGCCATTTGTTCAAATGTTGAAAGAATTACAAGAAGAGGGTACCATTGGAGATCTGTGTAAAACACAAAAAATATTTGATATAAATATAGATAGGAGTAGATTTAGGTCAAAATCAGAGTTTTTTCCTATTGCATATAAAAGTAGTTCAATTGAAAGTTTTTATAAGACCACGTTGGACAGCTTTAGGTCATTATGTACAACGGCCCCTAAAAAAGCTAGAGTAACAGGAAACCTTAATAAATGGGAGAGAAAGGCCCTTTGTAAACTCAGTAAAGACACCTCGTTGGTTATCAGGCAGGCCGACAAAGGTGGCGGCCTTGTCATCCAAGATTGGGTTGACTATATTAAGGAAGCGTTTAGGCAACTAGAGGACACTAATTTTTATACCACGCTTGATCATGATCCCACATTAAAATTTAAATTAGAACTGAAACAGTTACTAGATAAGGCAGTGTTTTTGGATACCATCTCTAAGGCAGAATATCATTTTTTGTTACCGTTATTTCCAGTCACCCCGATCTATTATCATCTTCCAAAAATCCATAAATCCCTTAATTCCCCACCAGGTTGCCCCATTATATCGGGCATTCAGTCACTTACATCAAATGTATCTTTCTTTGTAGATAGTTTTCTCCAACCAAGGGTATCTCGATTAAGATCACATATCCGTGACACTACTCACTTCTTACAACTGATTAAAAATATAGTATGGAAATCAACATATGCATTCTTGACACTTGACGTTCAAAGTTTGTATACAAATATCCCTCATTCAAAAGGATTAAAGGCAGTGGACGATCAATTAAGAGCGGACGGTGATTTGTCCGATATACAAATCCGATTTCTTCTGGATTCTATTGCATTTATATTGAATCATAATTATTTTCTTTTTCCAAAACGTATTATTTGCAGAATATGGGGAAGGCCATGGGGACCAGGTTCGCGCTGAGCTATGCCAACCTCTACATGGGTCAGGTGGAAGACCAACTTGTGTGGGGGGGCCCGTTCGGCGCGAACCTGGTCCTCTATGGCCATTTCATTGATGACCTTTTCTACATATGGGATGGTGATCAAAATTCAGCCACCCAATTTGTAGCACACCTTAATAATAATCTATTTAATTTACAGTTTACTTTTAATTTTCACCCATTAACTATAAATTATTTAGATATCACATTGAAAATTGTGGATGGAAAAATTGAAACCTCTAATCATGTTAAAGAAGTAGGGAAGAATGCGTATTTGAATTATGCCAGCGCTCACTATGCCCCCTGGAAGAGGAATATCCCAAGGGGACAACTACAACGCCTTAGGCGTAATTGTTCAGAACACACAGGGTTTTTGGAACAAGCATCTGAAATGGTGAAATCTTTCAGATTGCGAAATTATCCTGAGGATTTATTAGAGGGTGCATTAAGAGATGTAGAAAAAATGAATAGGGAAGAACTGCTGATAAGTAAAACAACGGCCAAGAAATCTATGGATAAAGAACCAAATTATATCTTATTTATCTCTAAGTTTAATACCAAATCGGCTGAGATTAAGAGAATTATTTTACGTAATTATCCCATACTGAGACAAGACCCGATCCTAAGGGAGAGTATCCCTATCAATCCAAGAGTCATTTTTAAGAAAAATAAAACCTTAAAAGACACTTTAGCTCCAAGTCTCTTGAAAGAGATTCCAATATCGAATACTAGTAATAAAGGCATGTGGCTTTCATCAAAACCACAGGGTTTTTATAAATGTAATAAATCCAGATGCCTGACATGTAAACATGTAGTGAATAGAACTAAAAACCTAAAATGTTCACTTGATGGAACTAACTTTGTACTGAAGGAGTTCATGAATTGTGAAACCAGTTGGGTGATATATCTACTACAATGTCAATGTAATCTTAGTTATGTAGGAAGAACTACTCGCAAGGTTAAATTAAGATTTTTAGAACATAGAAGAAATATTGTAAACAAGAGAATTGATCACAGTGTCTCTAGACACTTTTTTGAACACCATCAAAGCAATCCGGACTCCCTAAAATTAATATGTTTAGAACATATTAAGGAAACTCAAAGGGGAGGAGACAGGTTTAATAGGTTACAGAAACAGGAGATACACTGGATCTTTAAAATCGATACACTTCATCCGTATGGATTAAATGAGGGAATGGAATTAAATGCGGTGATTTAAGAGTCACTAGGGAGATAATTTTACATCTGAAGTCATTTTCTTTGCACTAGGATTGATTTTCTGTATTGAGGTACCATGCAGTATTAATATAGTGATATTGATTAAATATTATAAATGGTATTGATATAGGAATAAAATGTGACCATCAGGTTCAGTATTATCCATTTATTCAGTGTTATATATCTGTGACAATTTATTAATTATGGAATTGTGATGAATTTAATCTTATTAACCGAAACTGTATATTACAAGACTACGTTTATAAATTATGATGACCACATTAGTATTCGATAAGTATGTGGAAAATAGTCGTCAATTGAAACATTATTTATCTTGATCTAGGGAATCAACTCTCTGGTGATATTCCTTTTATCCACTGCGTGTGTGCACTATAAGTATAGTCAAACATAGTAACGATGATGATAGCTGGATAGAACATTATGTATAGATAAGATGAAATGACCAATAAGAATGAGTTTTTGCCGAGTCGCATGTCCAATGAATACGGCCGCAAGTTAACCAATCGATTGAATGACTGCGGAGCATGTGACCGAGTCACGTGATCGCAGCTTATATGACGCGGCTCCGTGACGCGTGTTCAGGTCGGGTGCCCTTATGCTATTCATTGTGGAGTTGAAAGGGCCGCGATTGGTCCACTACGAGTCACGTGACCATGATGGTCATAACTGTCTATTTAGCGCTGATTGGTAGTTTGGGTCATGTGATGTATGACACCGGTCCCATGTGATCGGAACGCTGAGAGTGGGTAATCATGAGTCACATGGCCACCAGGGTTCTAATTGTCTATTACAGTCCGATTGGCAGTGCGGGTCACGTGATGTATGACAGCTATCTCACGTGACCGCACAATGTGCAGTCACTAGAGCACAAATAGAAATGAGGACAGTGAAGTCCAGTGGATTGTTATATATATCTATCCTCCTTGATTGTATGGTACAGATATTCAGTTTAGAATATATGGTATTACACATTGAAATATTGTTATAAACACTCGTTTTTAATACTAAAAATAAGGGTTAATAATAGGTTTGCCTCCTTTATTAGAATTAGGTTTTTAAATTATATTTTGAATAAATTTATATGTAATTGGTACTGCAGACAGGTGATGTGGATTAACCAATTTATGCCCTATATAAGGGATGATTTTTACAGAGAGCACTTACCTTTGATAAAGCTGCCCCCTGGAGACAGCGAAACGCGTAAGGACCTACTTGCTGGACACTGGGACATATATCATCCAGGATCATTTGGACGGTGGACACTTAAAGAAGCTTGGAACCATTCCTCCACAACCATCCTACTGCTAATGGAGGACTAACCCATTTCCCTTCAACTGATGTGCTGATATCTTCATTTGCTGAGATATCATCAGGGAAGCCTGCATTTGTACCTCCAGGATTGGTAACTATTTGTGGAGAGACGTACATCTTTTATGGTTAAAGGAAAATTGAGGTCCACCAACCACTGGATATTAGAAAATTCCTGTCCTGTTGCTGATTCCATTTGGCTTTTTAAACGAGCCATGGCCTTTTAACTATTCTCTATGTGCATTGGTGCTTATTAATTGTCATCTAGGCATTATTATACCTATTTTTTATTTTTCATTTTTTATTAAATTGTTGATTGATCCTTTCCACCTGTCTGCATAGATTAATTTTTAGCGCTGTATGAGTACTTTCAGTACTATTGTGTTTTGTGTATAGTTTGGAGTGACTGTCCAAGGTTTTACAGCTGCTCAGGAGAACCAGCCCTATCAAGCGCGTGGTACACCCACTCTTTTGAGTGAGGAGAGGTTTATTTGGTCAATGCTTCTACCCAATTTGAAAACACGTCAATACAAACCAACACATACTTTACATTTCTGCAGGGTGGCAACTGTATGAAATCAATTTGTATTACCTGAAAAGGGCCGTCTGTTGGCGGGATATGGGATGGTTCTGTTAGTATTGACTTTCCAATATTCTTCCTCAAGCAGAAAAGACATGTCATTGCTCTCTTACCCGCATGAGAAGAGAATCCTGGCGCACACCAGTAGGCTCTTACCAGCTTACACATACCCTCTTTGCCCAGATGAGTCAGACCATGTGCCGCCTCAGCTAAACTTGGAAGGTATGCTCTGGTAGCTACTGGCTTACCCTGTCCATCTGTCCAGAGTCCTGAGGACTCCTGGCCATATCCTTTTGACCTCCAGACTGCCTTTTCCTGTGGAGAACACAAATTTTGCATTTCACTTAATTTTTGTGTGTTGACGGTATTGAATACCATCAGTTGTGTGATGTCTGTCTGTGTGGGGGTGCTGGCTGCTGATTTAGCAGCTTCGTCTGCCCGGCTGTTACCAAGTGACACTGGGTCTTGGCTGTACGTGTGGGCTTTGCACTTGATAACAGCCACTCTGTCAGGTTCCTGTATCGCTGCTAGAAGTCTTTTGATGTGGGTCGCATGCGCCACGTGTGTGCCAGCTGCCGTCATGAAATTTCTGAGACGCCATAGGGCCCCGAAATCATGCACTACTCCAAAGGCATACCTAGAATCTGTGTAAATATTGGCTGACTTACCCTTAGCCAATTCACACGCTCTGGTTAGGGCGACTAGCTCAGCAACTTGTGCTGAGTGTGGTGGGCCCAGGGGTTCAGCTTCTATGATACCTTTGTCATCTTCGACTGCGTATCCAGTACACAAGTCTCCTGAGTCCGTCTGTCTGTGGCAACTACCGTCAGTGTAAAAAGTAAAATCTACGCCTTCCAGCGGGTTGTCACTGATGTCGGGTCTTGCAGTGAAAGTTTGGTTCAGATATTCCATACAATCATGTGTGTCAGTGTCTGTACTAAATCCTCCTTCACCATCACTCTCATCATCCACCCTTTGTGCCTGTCCAGGCACACCTGGGAGATACGTTGCAGGATTTAGTGCGCTGCATCTCCTTATGGTGATGTTTACAGGGGCCATTAGTGCTAATTCCCACCTTGTAAACCGTGCTGATGAGACATGTCTGGTTTGGGCAGAATTCAGTAAGGCTGACACTGCATGAGGTGTATGGATGGTCAGGTTGTGTCCTAACACTACATCTTCGCTTTTACTCACTAGCAAAGCCATCGCTGCAACACTTCGCAAGCATGTGGGGAGAGACCGTGCTACGTTGTCCAACTGTGCACTGTAGTAGGCTACTGGCCTGCTGGCATCACCATGTTTTTGGGTTAAAACACCTGCCGCACACCCAGCACTCTCCGTAGCGTACAATTCAAAGGGTTTCCCATAATCTGGCATACCTAATGCAGGTGCCTGTGATAGGCACTGTTTGAGTCTCTCAAATGCCAGTTCGGACTTATCTGTGTGCGAAATCCGATCTGGTTTGTTTGACGAGACCATCTCTTGCAAGGGTAAAGCTAGTATGGAGAACCCTGGGATCCAGTTTCGGCAGTACCCACACATTCCTAGGAAGGTGCGGATCTGCTGCTGGGTTTGTGGCAGAGTCATGTCGCGAATCGCCTTTATTCTATCAGCGGTGAGGTGTCTCAGTCCTTGTGTTAAGCAATGTCCCAAGTATTTCACTTTGGTCTGGCACAACTGTAACTTATCCTTTGAAACCTTGTGTCCCGTATTAGAAAGGTGAAACAGAAGCTGTTTCGTGTCTTTTAAGGACGTTTCGAGTGAATCAGAAAACAGCAGTAAGTCATCTACATACTGTATTAATACTGATCTGCTCTCAGGTTGAAAGGATTGTAAACAGTCATGCAAAGCCTGGGAGACAATACTTGGGCTGTCAATGAAACCTTGGGGTAAGCGAGTCCAGGTGTACTGTACTCCTCTGTATGTAAATGCAAACAAGTATTGGCTGTCAGGGTGCAGAGGGACCGAAAAGAAAGCAGAACAGAGGTCAATGACAGTGAAAAATTTAGCAGTAGGAGGAATTTGCATGAGGATGACAGCTGGATTTGGCACTACGGGGAATTGGCTCTCAACTATCTTGTTTATCCCCCTTAGATCCTGCACTAGCCTGTAACCCCTCCCCCCACTCTTTTTCACAGGGAAGATGGGACTATTGGCAGTGCTGGACGTCCTAACTAGGATGCCCTGTTGTAGCAAGCGCTCTATGACTGGGTACACTCCTAGTTCCACCTCTGGCTTCAGAGGATACTGTGGGATTTTTGGAGCTATCCTACCATCTTTTACTTGCACCTCTACAGGAGCTACATTTGCCATCAATCCAGTGTCTTGTCCATCTTTGGTCCAGAGGGACTCCGGTATCTGGGAGATCATTTCCTCTACCTTGGATGGACACCTGTCTATAACAGCAGAGTGTGACATTAACCTTTGTGGGGTGTCTAACATATCCTGCACTTCCTGAACGTGATTCTCGGGTATATCTAAGAAGACACCCTCAGGAGTACAATATATGACACACCTCATCTTGCACAGTAAATCTCTCCCAAGTAGATTAGTCGGAGCCGATGCAGCTAGCAAAAAGGAGTGCTTGGTCTTCAAAGGCCCTATCGTAATCTCTGCTGGTTTACTTAAAGGATAGTGCTGCACTACTCCTGTTACCACCATTGCTGAAAATGTTTTACCTGTGGTCTTCATACCTACTGTTGAATTTAACACTGACCTGGCCGCCCCTGTATCTACAAGGAAAGGTAGTGCTCTACCAGCTACATCAACTGTAACCTCGGGTTCATTTCCAAGGCTAGCAATCAACTTCACTGGCTGCAAACTACAGGTGTGGCCTAACCCCTATTGTAAGTTGTGACCCTCCCGCAGCGCGGTGGCAGCTACAATATGTGAGGGGGGTAGCTGAAAATTTCCATAGGTCTGCCAATCCTTCCTAGGTGGGTACCTCCTTGTTTCCCCTGCATGTGGCTCGTAATTCCTCCTATGCGGTCCCTGATCCCAATTACGTGTGTTATGCTGTGAGTCATGTTCTGGTCTAGGGGGTCGATATACCTTATGTGGGTCTTTAAAATTACAGTTCCGTGCGTAATGTCCTTCCCTCTGACATTTAAAACATTTTACCACATATGACTTACCATCAGGGGTCTGGGGTTTAGGCTGATGTGGCTTCGTTGTCAGGGCTTTTATACTTACTGTCATCAGCTTATCCCCCTGTGACTCCCTGTGCCTAATGATGTTCCGATCATGCTCAATAGCGGACTCTCTTAATGCAGCCACCGAGATACCTCTCCAGTTAGGTTGAGTGGTTTGTACCCTTGTTCTCAACGTTTCCTTTAAACCGTCCATTAATACGGACACTGCTACCTCTCTATGATGTACATTTTCCTTAATATCCGCGACCCCAGTGTATCTAGCCATTTCCTGCAGTGCTCGATGGAAATATTCAGAAGCAGTTTCACCTTCTTTTTGTCTAATGGAGAAGATTTTATTCTACTTGACAACTGTTGGGAAATATACTCCTAATTGCAGATTGATCTGTTTTACGTTCTCCTGATTGTATTTATCAGTGAGAGGTACCTCTGCGTCTAATTTACAGTCAGCAATGAATTTCACAGGGTCAATATTAGAGGGCAAACATGCCCGTAGCACTGTCCACCAATCTTTGTTCGTGGGTTCGGTGGCGTTACCTAGTTCTCTAATAAACCTCTGACATGCGGCTAGATCCTTCCTGGGATTGGGAAATTCAGACATAATTGTCCTCAATTCTGTCCGGGACCAGGGGCAATGCATAGCAATGTTCCTGATGGGAGTGATTCCCAGAGCGTCAGTCTTCCCATTGGGGACTGCGATCACCCTGACAGGATTCAGTTCAATTACATCATTCTGGGTTGCTTCTACAATGTGAGGTGCAATTGTCTCTGCATAATGTACTGTACCGTACTTACCTGTGGACACGACCTCACCTGTCCCTCCGCTAGGGGCCTTTGCTACTGCTCTTACTGGTTGGGCCGTGCCCACTTGTGTGTCTTGTATGGTGGCTGCCAGAGAGAGTGCCGATATCGTGGTGGGCTCATCTTCTTGGTCGCAGTCCTGAGGGAAGTTTAAGATGGGATACAACTTGCACGGGTTAGTAATAATACATTTATTACGTTCACTCTTATCATATATTAGTACGCCATTCTCTGTAGCCATTTTCTCTCCTGTAATGTACGGTAGTGGTGGTGCAGTTGCTATCAGTTTCCTGCTAGGGTTGGAACCAGCTGTTTGAGCTAATCCCCTTTGTATATCACCCTCCTGTTGCCATAAATGTAAACAATCTGTATGTCTAATCCTTTGTTTTCTGGATTTTATTAGACATATCCTTCTCCTTAAATTTTGCAACACCTCTGGATTAAAACTGCCTACCTTAGGGAATGGTTCCCTATCTTCCGCAGTCATACGTTCCCATTCATTGCATAAAACCTCTGCGTGTGATCCATATTTCTCACACATTATGTACCTCGCCGACCCTTTGGGCTGCGGAATATCAACCTGAACCCTGGTTGATCGTCCCTTACTTGAGCAACTGGCCCCCATTCTTTGCAGGTATTGCCTTCTCAGCTAATTCCTACAAAAACCAAAATACTCAGAGGTAAGGCGACGGTGAAAGTTCTCAGAGCGCTCTCACCCACTCACACCCACGTTGGCCAATACACCTACACACGGTCCTCAGCGCTGGTCGTACCCAACCTAGGGCCCTACGTAACCTCTATTTACTGAGAGTGTGTGGGAGTGACTTACCCTTCCCAGTAAATATCAGTCGTTGGAGATTTCCTGAGTGACCAGCGAAACTCTCTTAAAAAACACGTTGCGTGTGTTACAATTAGCGTCTATGATCCAGCGATTTTACGCAAATGGCGTAATGGGTATCAAGTTGAACTAACTATTGCACACACTAACGCGCAGTACAATCGCACGGCGTATAAGTAACTGTTACTTATCCGCTGTACGACCAATGGAATCGTTTTTCAGGCTGCGAAATCTCAGCCGGAGCTTTTCCAGAACAGGCCTATATGGGTACTACGCTAACCCCCGGGGCTGCGCTCTCACCGCTGACCTTTTTCAGGCCACGGTATTCAGAGCTTCGCTTGACTTTGTCAGCGGACTTCTGACTTCGCTGACCTCTTGGTCTGCTGTTATACTAATTGCTCCTCTATACCTTAATCAATGTTAACGTGAGAAAGCCACTCCCACGCCACCAAGTGTCCACTCACCTGATGTGGTCTCCTACGGGATCCCGAATTCTGGGTACACAAAACCTTTATTGTTTGCACACTCACGCTCGTCCACTCATATACACTTTGGTTTTTCTGTACAGAAAATTAACTTTCATTCAGATAAAACAGCCTAGTCCCAGAGGTGACACAGTAAGAGCAGGTTCTTCTAAAGTAAATATTGGAAACTGAACAAATTTGTGCTATTATCGCGTGTCTACCGTATCGCCTAAACTGAAACAATGCTATTGTGCGATTTGTATTTAGTGGGCGTGCCTGTACGCACGTTGCGTAAACACGCCACGTGTGTAGGCCTTTACATTGCGTACGCAGTCCCGAACGTTGTCCGAGACACGTGTACAAAGGCCGTACGTCCGCAGTACTACAAATCCCACACTTCTATAAATGTAAGCGATATTTAACTATAATCACTTACTTAACACACACACAGTTTCTACTGTATCAACCTTTGCAACTAGGCCAGGATGCGTGTGCGTCTTACACTTACTTCCTTAACTATTAACACTATATTTTAACTAAATAGCAACAAATTTTCCAGTACAGGTCAAAATAAATCTGATAATCAGTGATTATGGCAACGGTGTGAGCAGATATGCAAAGTACAAAATACAGGTGTATGTGTGTGTTGCGAGCGCATTTGGCGCCAAAACAGAAATTTACAGATTTTAAAAAGAAAAATAGCTTTTGCGTTCTTACCTTACGGATCCCTCCAGCATCCCTTCAAACCATGCAGGGCAGACGCTTATCTAATCAGCACTTATTATATCCCCTGACCAAGAGAAGGTTCACAGGGGATACTCCGCCCTTTGCTGATAGATAAAGTCTGTGAAAACTCTGCTAGGCTGCGGGTATGAGAAGGAACTGGACGAGCTCCCAATTGATAATGTCGGTATTATCTTAGACCGCAAAGCTATACCCCTGAGTACACAATTACCGATGAGCCGCTATGGCCGCTAGACTACGTGCACGTGCTACGCACTTTGCACGCTGTTTGCGTACAGAGTCCCACACGTGGTAAGTACTCGACGTACACACGCCGCGCTGAGTGTACAGAGTATGCTCAGCATGCGCACACACAATAGATAACCTTTAAACCTTGTTAAATGATACAATGTAATGATATGCTTTACACTTTAAACCCTTAACAGTAAAGTACTGCAATGATGTTATACCTTTACACCTTAAGTAGCGCTGCCGATACAAAGTACCCACAGTGCGTACACCTTATCAATGCTATACACCTTATACAGATAAATCTACTTTAAAGCCCATGCAGGAAAGTGAAAACACAACACTGATTTGTAGTTGAAACCACAGGGTTCTAAGGCCACCGTGGATTGATTCCAAAAGATAAAAACAATACAATTTATACACTACAGGCTAACAAGTAAATCTAAACAGAATAATGGCTACAGAGAATGTACGTACGTGAGAATATTCGCAAGCGCAACCCAGATCCGGTCCTCCGCTCATCAGGTAGATAGCGTTCAGAGTCTTCTGACCGGCCAGACAACAATGGTCTTTTTAGACACAAACATGCAAACACAATAAATGGTCACTGTAATCTCATTGTTCATTGGACACAGAGATATGTCTCCACATAACAGTAAAGGTCATAGGTGGATTTGAAAAGGTGGGCGATGTCTTTCCCAACTGCTCTTGTTGGTGGTATCCTCTGGATTCCCGCCGCATACATAATATACAGTAAATACAGTTAATGTTCATAATCTACTTTTGTACATAACTATACGCAGGAACAAGCGATCTTTCTCTAACTAACACCGGAATGTTACCCTCAAAATACCCTACAGCTGGATACTAGACATCACCTTCCAACCTTTATCTGACCCTTCCTATCATGCAAAGGCGAATCTCTCTGCCCAGGAACTGTTTAAGCTAATAATACTCGCTGACATGGTCTAAGGGAACTATATCTACAATATACGCTATTTGGGTTAAATATGCAATGTTCTAATAACACGCTACACGCTCACAAACATCGCCGTAAATACCCATATCATGCGCATGATTGCCGGAGCGATCCTACGCAAATTGCGGATATGTGCACGCACGGCGGACTGAGTGCACGAGCAGCGGGCATGTGCATGGGCTTAGTACAAGGCATATGCATTATGATATTTTTCAACTTTGACACTCCCTATGTTAATACATTCGGACCAGGTGGGGTTCTTGCCTGGAAGGGAGGCCGGGACAATATCACTAAAGCTATTCACCTGAAACACTGAGCTCCCGGTGGTTCTGCCCCAACGGTGCTGCTTCGACTGACATCGAAAAGGTTTTTGGCAGGGTTAGTTGGAGATTTATGGAAGGGATTTTGAGGCACCTGGGTCTGGTTCCTGTGGGTCTCCATCAGATACTAGCAATTTACCATTCTTCCTCTATGTGGATTAGAAGTAACAGTGCCATATCATATCCGGTTTGGATAAATAATGGTGCCCCCTTTCTCCCCTTATTTTCATATTATGTACGGAAGCCCTTGCATATACCATTATATCCAATCCTTACATAACGGCCTCAATATTGGTGAGATTGATTATAAACTAGCATTATTTGCGGATGACCTCTCGGCTATCCTGTCAAACCCAGTTGTCTCTCTCCCCAATCTGATGGTTCTGGAAGTTTAGTTCCTTACCTAATTTTAAAGTGAATAATTTTATATATTATATAAATTTAGCAGTGAATGTGTCGGCACCCTCCCATTCTGTCAACTGGCTTAAGCAGTCTCTCCCTTTTTCGTGGCAATGCACCAGCATTAGGTACCTTGGGGTTATACTCCATGTGAACCTTTCCCTTCCTGACACTTCGGCCTGAACTCAGGAATTGGCGTAATAAGCAGTTTTCATGGTTGAGCAGAATTAGCATAGTTAAAATTAATGTCCTCCCCTGGGTTATATATTTCTACAAACTCTACTTATATATATATATCCCCAAGTTATGGTTCTGGAAATTACATAACCTAGTAAGGGACTTTTCTAAGGGAATAAGAGACAGCGGTTTCAACATACCATCCTGTTTAGATTTAAACATATGGGAGGGTTAGAATTGCCTCATTTGTTGCTGTTGTCTTGAGTAGGGTGCTGGAGTGGGTCCAGTCAGAGAGTGTATCCTTACCTTCTCTCATGTCACTGTACCCTTGGACGTCTAGGGTTCCTGTTACCTCACATCCTATTGATAGCCCCACTTTGGCTCAATGGAATTGATTATGGAGTTTACCTTGGGTGTCCTCCATTTTTCATCCCCTGACCAGCCTGTTCATAATCCTTTACTTTCCCTTGGATGTCACTAGCTCTGCCTTTCACACATGGTCGAGTAAAGGGGTGATGTGGGCTGGCCAGCTGGAGGACGATGTAGGTGTGTCTTCCTTCCCTGTATTACATGCTAAATGGGAGCTACCATCCACTGAAATTTGGCGATACTTACAACTAAAGAATTTTGTTCAGGGTGTGGATCTACGCACTGCCTGTGTCAGGCCTTTGAGATCCTTCAGTGTTTGACATCTTTCATCCTTCCTATGTGTCTGGCCTCATCCCACCCTTCACAAAGAGGTACAAAATTCTGATCAAGCATATGTACACTGATCCTTCTAGTTATGCTAGAGACTGGGATCGGGACTTGCACCCTGCCCTGGTGACCGGACTATAATTGTTCAGAATATGTTTATCTCTGTGAGTTCAAGGTTCTTTAACACTGGTCCAGATGTCCCTTTACCCTTGCTAAGATGTTCCTTAGTGTTCCAGACAGCTGCTGGTGTTGTAATTTGGCTATTGGTACTCCATTACATATTTGGTGGGACTGTAGTCTCCTTCACCTCATTTGGGAACAGGTGATATTTATCTATCTTTAGGTTGATATTGGGTGGTGAGATCACCCATGTTCCATAATTCTGGCTTCCTAACCTATACACTGGTTCTCTGGCACCTACAAAAGGTCCTTGTTAAAATTTCTTAATAGTGCTGCGAACAATGTGATCCCAGTTTGACAGTGGCCTACTCCACCCCCCCCCCCCTGCATTCAAGGATTGGTTTGCCAGAATATATTTGTACATAGAGGACCTTCATATGGTACTGCAGAGGAATCAGGTGTTCTCTTCCATTTGTTTCCATTGGTTGGAATTCAAGTCCTCCCCGTCTTATTTTACAGTTGTTGGTTAGCTTTAATATCCTCCCGGGAATGGAAATCCCCCATAAGTGTCCTGGTCTGGGGCTTTAATTCACTCCTTAATTCACCAACGCATTTCAGCTCCTTGGAGCCTTTCTCAAGGCTGCGGAGTGGGAGGGTTAGGCTGTGGGGAGGGAGGGACGGTTAGGCTGCGGGGAGGAAGGTAGGGTTAGGTTTAGGCTGCAGTGAGGGAGTGTTAGGCTGCGGGGAGGGAGGGTTAGGCTGCGGGGAGGGAGGGTTAGGCTGCGGGGAGGCAGGGTTAGGTTTAGGCTGCGGGGAGGAAGGTAGGGTTAGGGTTAGGCTGCAGGAAGGGAGGGTTAGGCTGCAGGGAGGGAGGGTTATGGTTAGGCTGCGGGGAGGGAAGGTTAGGGGAGGATTAGGCTGCGGGGAGGGAGGAAGGGTTAGGCTGCAGGGAGGGAGGGTTAGGCTGCGGGAGGGATGGCTAGGGTTAGGCTGCGGGGAGGGAGGGTTAGGCTGCGGGGAGGGATGGCTAGGGTTAGGCTGCGGGGAGGCAGGGTTAGGGTTAGGCTGCGGGGAGGAAGGCAGGGTTAGGTTTAGGCTGCGGGAAGGGAGGGTTAGGCTGCAGGGAGGGAGGGTTAGGGTTAGGCTGCGGGGAGGGAGGGTTAGGCTGCAGGCAGGGAGGGTTAGGCTGCGGGGAGGGATGGCTAGGGTTAGGCTGCGGGGAGGGAGGGTTAGGCTGCGGGGAGGGACAGCTAGGGTTAGGCTGCAGGGAGGGAGGGTTAGGCTGCGGGGAGGGATGGCTAGGGTTGGGCTGCAGGGAGGGAGGGTTAGGCTGCGGGGAGGGAGGGCTAGGGTTAGGCTGCAGGGAGGCAGGGTTAGGGTTAGGCTGCGGGGAGGAAGGCAGGGTTAGGGTTAGGCTGCGGGGAGGAAGGCAGGGTTAGGGTTAGGCTGCGGGAAGGGAGGGTTAGGCTGCAGGGAGGGAGGGTTAGGGTTAGGCTGCGGGGAGGGAGGGTTAGGCTGCGGGGAGGGATGGCTAGGGTTAGGCTGCGGGGAGGGAGGGTTAGGCTGCGGGGAGGGACAGCTAGGGTTAGGCTGCAGGGAGGGAGGGTTAGGCTGCGGGGAGGGAGGGCTAGGGTTAGGCTGCAGGGAGGAAGGGTTAGGCTGCGGGGAGGGAGGGCTAGGGTTAGGCTGCAGGGAGGCAGGGTTAGGGTTAGGCTGCGGGGAGGAAGGCAGGGTTAGGGTTAGGCTGCGAGTAGGGAGGGTTAGGCTGCAGGGAGGGAGGGTTAGGGTTAGGCTACGGGGAGGGAAATGCAGCTACCAGCTAAAAAATATTCACGTCATTCTAATTTTCTGTGCTCTGCCTGGTCCAGAAACTCTGCAGAACAGGGGTTCCGGTGAAGCCGACCAAGATAAAGCCGCCAACCACCACCTGTCTGCGGACAGATCTGTGGCACTGAGTGCCTCGTGGGATTTGACTTTTCCGCGAGACTGACTGTGAACTGTAAGTATCCCTCGGCTGCCAAATACAGGAGAGAACGGAGACACAGCTAAATGCTGTGCTCCGATGTAAACAGTGCCGGTGACCGATTCGGGCGTCAGTTTGTGGGAGCCCCTTATGTGTGGGGGCCCCGGGACAACCAGGTGTGGATCATTAGATCGACAGTGTCTAGTTCGACAATGGTTAGGTCGACCACTATAGGTTGACAGTCACTAGGTCGACAGGGTTGATAGGTCGACAGGGTTTCTAGGTCGACATGTGCTAGGTCGACAGGTCAAAAGGTCGACATGAGTTTTTTTTTATTTGTTGGTGTCGTTTTCTTTGTAGAGTGACCGGGAACCCCAATTAGTGCACCGTGTCCCCTCGTATGGCTCGCTTCGCTCGCCATGCTTCGGAGAACTGTTCCAATCGTAGTCCATGTGGATCGTTAAGTATGAAAAAGTTAAAAAAATGTGAAAAACTCATGTCGACCTTTTGACCTGTTGACCTAGCACATGTCGACTAGAAACCCTGTCGACCTTCCAACCCTGTCGACCTAGTGACTGTCGACCTATAGTGGTCAATCCAAACATTGTCGACCTAGACAGTGTCGATCTTCAGACCGGATCCCGGGACAACAGCCCCTATCGCCCGTCCTTTCATTTGCTCCGCATTGGAGTATGACAGACGAGGCTCTGCCGCACCGCCTCCTCTGACTGCACGTCCCTGCTAGATATGATGTCCCTGTGACTGATGAGCTGACGGCTCCCCCCTCCTGTCCCCCCTTCCCTCTCATTCTGTGTATTGTCCTGTGTACAATTGTTCTTGTTATTTGGTTTATACTTTAAGGCATTCTTCTGGGTATTGTGTTACCTGGATGTACTCCTGTGATTTTCTATGTTGTACTTGGATCCTATTTTATATATTCACATTCGGAGGTGCTGTACTGTATATGGATTTCTATATCTGACCCTGAAAATAATACACATATATTGCAAAATTATAAAAATAAGAAAGGTTATATTTTATAATTACGGTCACAATTCCTACAGGAGTTCCCTTTATATCTAGTTCTATTGTTTTTTCTGCTTAATTATCCAACTATTCGATCAGTAAGCAGCGCACCAGCCACTAATTAGGGAATGAACCTTCAGTCCTTCCGTTTGGGAAAAGTGGTTCTAGCATATCACTAACCTACTATTTAACCAGTGCCGTGATAAACATTCCCTTATTTAACATGTTTATTCAGTAACCTTGTATTATACCTGAAATTTAGGCATTGACCACTGGACGTTGACCTCATATTGTTTTACAATCTCAGTTCCAAGGTAATAAAAACAATTCTTATCTTTTACACATGCGTGGTAAGCAATATCATATATCACCAAACACAGATAGTGATGTGTAATGGAATTTTGTGTTATATAGTCAATTTCTAATATCTTCTAAGTGAGACGAGTAAAATAAAGTCACTCAGTTTACGCTTTTGATGGTAGGTTATAATTCTGCCCCACACAGATCAACAGAATGTTAAATCACACACAGGAATCCAGAAGGGTTCTAGTTTAGTTTCAATAAAAATGCACATCCTACATGATTTCTCGCAAGCAGGAAAAGGCAATTACCCGAACATGCATTCATAAGCAAAGCCTTTTGTCTGTACATATACATAATGTAAGGATGTGTACCTGACTCCTAACCCAGGAGGGGGTAAACAGCCACCTGCATAAAAGATATTCAGACTTCAAACAGGATCAAGGACCAAAACCATATGATATCTACTTTGACAGAAAATTTACATTTCTACTACAGGAGCATCAGAAATCATAAAAATATACCGGAAATTAGTGTGCTGGATACACATTAGGAACCACTATGATGTATGGTTTTGGATAGAGATGAGCGGGTTCGGTTTTCATAAAACCTAACCCGCCCGAACGTCACCACCCGAACCCGGATCCGAATCAGGCTCAGGTTTTCCCACCTGACTCAGAAACCAGAACGAGGCAAAATGTCATCATCCCGCTGTCAGATTCTTGTAGGGTTTGGATTCCATATAAGTCGCCGCGTGCCACCGCCATTTTCACTCCGGCAATGGAGAGTGTAGAGAGAGGACGTGTCTCCGTCCTCAGTGTCCTGCATCAGTTCAGTGTTAGTGTCTTGTGTTGCATCTGTCCAGTCACAGTGGTGGTGTACTCTGCTGCCATATGTCCAGTGCTGCTGTATAAGTCCAGTCCATTGCAGTGGTGCTGTGTTTTCCTGCATCAGTCCAGTGGTGGTGTCCCTGTGCTGATGTATATGTCCAGTGGTACAGCCGTATATGTCTATTGATACTGCCGTATATGTCCAGCAGTACTGCCGTATAAATCCAGTGATCCTGCCATATAATTCCAGTGATCGTGACGTATAATCCCAGTGATCATGTCTTATTATTCCAGTGATCCTGCCATATAATTCCAGTGGTACTGGCATATAAATCCATTCCAGTGATACTGGTGTATATGTCCAGTGATACTGCCGTTTAAATCTAGTGGTACTGCCGTATAATTCCAGTGGTACTGGCGTATAAATCCAGTCCAGTGGTACTGCCATATAAGTCCAGTGATCCTGCCGTATAATTCCAGTGGTACTGGCGTATAAATCCAGTGATCCTGCCGTATAATTCCAGTGATCCTGCCATATAATTCCGGTGATCCTGCCGTATAAATCCAGTGATCCTGCTGTAAAATTCCATTGATCCTGCCATATAAATCCAGTGATCCTGCCGTATAATTCCAGTGATCCTGCCGTATCAGTCCAGTGATCCTGCTGTATCAGTCCAGTGATCCTGCCGTATAATTCCAGTGATCCTGCTGTATAATTCCAGTGATCCTGTCGTATAATTCCAGTGGTACTGGCGTATAAGTCCAGTGATCCTGCCATATAATTCCAGTGATCCTGACATATAATTCCAGTGATCCTGCTGTATAATTCCAGTGATCCTGCCATATAATTCCAGTGGTACTGGCGTATAAATCCATTCCAGTGATACTGCCGTATATGTCCAGTAAAGCTGCCGTATAAATCTAGTGGTACTGCCGTATAAATCCAGTGGTACTGGCATATAAATCCAGTCCAGTGATACTGCCGTATATGTCCAGTGGTACTGCTGTATAATTCCAGTGATCCTGCCATATAATTCCAGTGGTACTGGCGTATAAATACAGTGATCCAGCCGTATAATTCCAGTTGTACTGGCGTATAAATCCAGTGATCCTGCCATATAATTCCAGTGATCCTGCTGTATAATTCCAGTGAACCTGCCGAATAATTCCAGTGATCCTGCCTTATAAGTCCAGTGGTACTGCCATATAAGTCCAGTGGTACTGGCATATAAATCCAGTGATCCTGCCGTATAATTCCAGTGATCCTGCCATATAATTCCAGTGATCCTGCCATATAAGTACAGTGATCCTGCCGTATAATTCCAGTGGTACTGCCGTATATATATACCCTGCTGCAAAGCGGATTACTGAGGCCATAACAACTATGCTGGTGTTAGACATGCGTCCAGTATTCGCCATTAGTGCAGTGGGATTGCAGTGCCACTCCTAGATGGGTCAGGTGTTTGTACCTCGGTGCAACCTATTGGCCTAAAAACAATATTGTGAGGTGTGAGGTGTACAGAATAGACTGGAAATGAGTGGAAATGGATGTTATTGAGGTTAATAATACCGTAGGATCAAAATTACCCCCAAATTCTGTGATTTTAGCTGTTTTTATGTTTTTTTCAAAAATCATCCAGATCCAAAACCGAAACCAAATCACGAAAAGGGTGGTTTTGGCAAAAGCAATCCAGATCCAAAACCAAAACACAAAAGGTGCCCACCGCACATCTCTAGTTTTGGAGAAATTAGATATACAGATGTGTCCACATACATCTAGCTTCCATGCATGTTAAATAGCCCTTCTAGTCATTCCATGCCGCAGCGGCAGGGCTGTAACTAGGTGTGTGCGGAGTGTGCTCTGCACATAGCGCTATAGGATAGGGGGCGCTGTTGGCAGCACTTGTCAGTTATGAATTATCTAATTACTTTCACTTGCAGCTTCCCTTTTCTTTGAAGTCCAGCATCTCCTGACCGCCCATGTCTCCTACCCCCACCCCTTTTGTCGCTGATACCTATACATTATTCATGGACTTGACTTGATCACTCTTTGTTGTTCAGTCATACTGTCCTTTATTACATTTTGTGATGCTGAGGTGCCTGGGATTCAAACCTGTTGCCTGTGGCATTGCAGACCGACACTGTATTCATTGAGCTATCTGCCATTGTATAGAAAGTTAGAGAATTCCATGCTGGAGAGGTGTAACTATATGAAGCTTACCTTGTACTTTGTGAAGGGGTGATCAGCGCTGTGACTGGGCAGAGCTATGTAGTGTGCGGCTGCAGAGGATGGGGTGTGCGGCTGCAGGGGGTGGGATGTGTGACTGCAGGGGATGGGATGTGCGGCTGCAGGGGATGGGATGTGGGGCTGCAGGGGATGGGATGTGTGGCTGCAGGGGATGGGATGTGCGACTGCAGGGGATGGGATGTGCGACTGCAGGGGATGGGATGTGCGGCTGCAGGGGATGGGATGTGCGGCTGCAGGGGATGGGATGTGCGGCTGCAGGGGATTGGATGTGTGGCTGCAGGGGATGGGATGTGTGGATGCAGGGGATGGGATGTGTGGCTGCAGGGGATGGGATGTGTGGCTGCAGGGGATGAGATGTGCGGCTGCAGGGGATGGGATGTGCGGCTGCAGGGAATGGTATGTGCGGCTGCAGGGGATGGTATGTGCGGCTGCAGGGGATGGGATGTGTGGCTGCAGGGGATGGGATGTGCGGCTGCAGGGGATTGGATGTGTGGCTGCAGGGGATGGGATGTGTGGTTGCAGGGGATGGGATGTACGGCTGCAGGGGATGGGATGTGTGGCTGCAGGGGATGGGATGTGTGGATGCAGGGGATGGGATGTGCGACTGCAGGGGATGGGATGTGCGGCTGCAGGGGGTGGGATGTGCGACTGCAGGGGGTGGGATGTGTGGCTGCAGGGAATGGGATGTGTGGCTGCAGGGGGTGAAATGTGTGGCTGCAGGGGATGGGGTGTGCGGCTGCAGGGGATGGGATGTGCGGCTACAGGAGATGGGATGTACGGCTGCAGGGGATGGGATGTGTGGCTGCAGGGGATGGGATGTGCGGCTGAAGGGGATGGGATGTACGGCTGCAGGGGATGGGATATGTGGCTGCAGGGGATGGGATGTGTAGCTGCAGGGGATGGGATGTGCGGCTGCAGGGGATGGTATGTGCGGCTGCAGGGGATTGGATGTGCAGCTGCAGGGGATGGTATGTGCGGCTGCAGGGGATGGTATGTGCGGCTGCAGGGGATGGGATGTGCGGCTGCAGGGGATGGAATGTATGGCTGCAGGGGATGGGATGTGTGGCTGCAGGGGATGGGATGTGCGGCTGCAGGGGATGGGGTGTGCGGCTGCAGGGGATGGGATGTGCGGCTGCAGGGGATGGGGTGTGCGGTTGCAGGGGGTAAGATGTGCGGCTGCAGGGGATGGGGTGTGCGGCTGCAGGGGATGGGATGTGCGGCTGCAGGGGATGGGGTGTGCGGCTGCAGGGGGTGGGATGTGCGGCTGCAGGGGATGGGGTGTGCGGCTGCAGGGGGTGGGGTGTGCGGCTGCAGGGGATGGGGTGTGCAGCTGCAGGGGATGGGATGTGCGGCTGCAGGGGGTGGTTATTTTTGTACGGGGTACAGGTAGCTTCCTGTAATTATAAATGTCATAGTTTTTACTCGGGAAGAAGTGGCTCGGTGGGTGGGGTGTTCGGCTGGGATGCAGCATGTTGTGGGTTTGAGTCCTGGGTATGACAGTATGAAATGTGTTATTTAATGAGGAGTATTGTGGCTGAGTGGCAGCGAGTTGTCAGGGTTAGAGCATTAATGTGTATAAAGAGGATTTGTGTCTAAATCCATTTCCCAGGGGGGGCCACACTACACAAACTGCACCCATATTTTAATACTTACTTTCCGGAGACCAGTGTCGGGCGCTGCAGTCGTGGTGAAAATCGCAGCCAAAATGGCCACCGCACATCTTCAGAAGTCAAATTGGTCCCCGAAACAAGGAGAGCACCATTTTTCCGGAGACCTGCGTATGTGCAGTAGACTCTGGCATAATGCCGTAGACTACTGTGCCGTGCAGCCCTGTTATGCACACCAGTGCCAGCAGGAATGTACTGGTGTCTGAACTGTTATGCACACCAGTGCCAGCAGGAATGTACTGGTGTCTGAACGGTGAGGGATGCAAAACAAATGAACTCACAGACAGACTGGGGAATATGACATTACATACACAGAAGGTGATAGGGTAACAAAATAAACACAAAGTGAACAGAGAAGCCCAAAGGCTAAGAAACTGGGTGTCTCCCTAGTATTAGGAATGCTCAGATGGAAAGTAGCGAGATGTAGTGATTTAATACGTAGAGACCCCGAAATGCTGTTGCTAAGGGCAACAGCAAAACCCTAAAGGGTTACCAACGGGTGTGGCAGTAAACTCCTTGGTCAGAGATGGAATAATAGACACAAGGAGAGTCTCCACAATCCTAGTCCTCACTTGCAGTGCACTGGTTCAGCTTACTGCCACAAAACTGACATCTGAACACCTTGCACAGTGAGAAAGGATTTTGGCAGGCAAGTCTGAGAATACAGCCGCAAACTTGCTAGGTTCACAGAGTAGCAAAAGAACCCCAGTAGGTTAAACGACTGACTCCAGTCTTACTGCTAGGTCTGGATTGGCAGAGTGTAATACCAAATCCCAAGGCCTATTTGCAGTAAGCAACAAACAAATACAAAGTTTACACAGTACTAGCTAGCTTTCAGGAACTGACTAACCAACAAAGATTCAGCAGCATCTGCCTAACCTGAGAAGAGGGTTTATATAGCAGGTGCTGTCCACGCCCCACTCAGACCTCACAGACTGTGAGCACAAAAACCAGCACCGGATCCCCTGCCGTGCACAGAGCCTGTAACCACTGCACAGCAAAAGACCCGAACCGGAGTATCAGCTACGCTCAGGTTACTCCGCTAGCACTTGTCTCCCAGTTGCCATGACGACGTGGCAGCACTGAGCAGGAGACCCTAACAGTACCCCCCCTCTGACGAGGGGTCAAAGAACCCCTACCACCGGGTTTATCGGGGAACTGCGAGAAGAAAGAGCGTAACAGTCTGGGGGCATGAAGATCACAACTGCGCACCCACGACCGCTCCTCCGGGCCATACCCCTTCCAGTGCACCAAAAATGACAGCCGACCCCGAACCATCTTGGAGTCAAGAATCCTTTCAACAACAAACTCCCTCTGGCCACGTATCAGAAGAGGGGAAGGTCTTCCACTGGAAGAAGGATTACTAATCGCCCGTTTTAAAAGGGAACAATGAAATGTTTTATTGATACCCAAAGAATGGGGTAGATCTAACTGAAATGCCACCGGATTGATGACCCTAGTGATCTTATAAGGACCGATGAACCGGGGGCCTAACTTATGAGATGGCTGTCTCAACTTCAAATTCTTGGTAGACAACCAGACGAAGTCTCCTAATTTGAAGCTGCAGGGTCTTTTCCGCTTATCAAAAACCCTTTTGGTCACTAATGACACAGACACAAGGGCTTTCTTCACTTTCCTCCAAATACCTCTAAGGACCGAAACCACAGAGGAACCACCAGGCGTGGAGTCCTGGGGGTCAAAAGAATTGGCCTTAGGATGATGCCCATACACACAAAGGAAGGGAGAGATCCCTGTAGCAGAGTGAGCCGCGTTGTTATAGGCAAACTCCGCCATGGACAGATGAGCAACCCAGTCAGTCTGACACTTGGAGACATAACACCTGAGGAACTGCTCCAAGGACTGGTTCACCCTTTCAGTCTGCCCATTAGACTGCGGATGGTAGCCTGACGACAAGCTGACAGAAATCTGGAGATCGGAACAAAATGCCCTCCAGAATTTGGCCACAAACTGGGATCCGTGGTCAGAGACCACATCAAGTGGCAACCCGTGGAGGCGCACAACATGCAGCATAAATAATTCAGACAGGCGTCTGGCCGATGGCAGCCCAACCAATGGAACGAAGTGCGCCATCTTCGAAAACCTGTCAACGGCAACCCAGATGGCTGTCATCCCCGAGGATTTGGGCAAGTCCACCACAAAATCCATTGAAATGTGGGTCCATGGCTTAGATGGGATAGAGAGTGGATGTAATGGGCAAACAGGAACCCCTCTAGGAGTCTTATTTCGGGCACAGATGTCACATGCCCGAACCCACTTATCCACATCCCTAGCCACCGAGGGCCACCACACCGCCCTAGATAGCAACTCCCGAGTTCTGGCAATACCCGGGTGACCTGCCGACTTCTTGGCATGGAATTCCAGGAACACTCGCTGTCTTAACCTAGGAGGCACAAACAAAAGACCTACCGGAAGGTCTGGAGGAGCCTGCTCCTGTGCTCTAAGGACTAATGACAAGAGGTCCTGGGTAATGCCCACTTTAATACATGATGGGGACACAATAGGCAATGGCTCCTCGGTGGTCTCCTGGATTGGAGCAAAACTCCGCGAGAGCGCATCAGCCTTGATGTTTTTTGACCCAGGACGATATGTTATCAAAAAATTAAAGCGAGCAAAAAACAAAGCCCATCGTGCCTGCCTGGCATTGAGGCGCTTCGCTGACTCTAAATATGCCAAATTCTTATGGTCGGTGAGAATTGAGACCACAAACTTAGCCCCCTCAAGCCAGTGTTTCCACTCCTCGAGTGCATCCTTAATAACCAACAATTCCCGGTTACCCACATCATAATTCATCTCGGCAGGCGAAGATTTACGGGAAAAGTAAGCACAGGGATGAAGGCGATTATCGGACACCCCCATATGAGAGAGCACTGCCCCAATACCCATCTCAGAGGCATCCACCACCACCACAAAAGGACTCTCTGGATCTGGGTGTCGCAGCACCTTGGCCGAGACAAATGCCCTTTTGAGATGGGCAAAAGCCGCTTTGGCCTCACAAGACCATTGAGCAACATCCGCCCCTTTCTTAGTGAGTGCCACCAAGGGCGCCACTATAGACGAAAATCCAGCGATAAATCGTCTATAAAAATTTGCAAAGCCCAGAAAACGCTGAAGCGCCTTCAAACTAGTGGGCTGCACCCAATCCAGGACTGCCTGTACCTTGGAACCCTCCATTTGGAAACCTTCTGGGGAGATAATATATCCTAGAAATGCGATTTGCTGAACTTCAAATTCGCACTTCTCCAGCTTCGCCCCAAGCCGGTGGTCTCTTAGTTTCTGGAGGACTAAGCGTACATGCTTCCGATGTTCCTCCAGGGAATGGGAGAAGATTAGGATGTCATCTAAGTATACAACTAAGAATCTATCCAAATATTCCCTGAGCACATCGTTCATGAAGTCCTGGAAGACTGCCGGGGCATTACAGAGCCCAAAAGGCATCACCAAATATTCATAATGCCCTGAGTGGGTATTAAAGGCAGTCTTCCATTCATCCCCCTCTCTTATTCGGATTAGATTGTACGCACCGCGTAGGTCAATCTTAGAAAAAATGGTGGCAGTACGAAGCTGGTCAAACAAGACCGAAATGAGAGGCAGTGGGTATGAGTTTTTAATCGTGATACGGTTCAATTCCCTGAAGTCGATGCAGGGTCGCAACGAACCGTCCTTTTTACCCATGAAGAAGAACCCCGACCCAACTGGACACTGTGAAGGTCTGATAAATCCCTTAGCCATGTTCTCCTGAATGTACTCTGCCATAGCCTGAATCTCAGGACGTGACAGGGAGTACAACCTGCTCTTGGGAAGCTTAGCATTCGGCAACAAATCAATGGCACAGTCACAGGGGCGATGGGGAGGTAGTACCTCTGCAACTCTTTTGGAGAACACGTCCGCAAAATCTGCATAACATCCTGGCAATCCTGGCAAACTTAGCTGCGAAAGCCTGACTGGAAGGCTCAAGCAACTCCTGAAACAATCAGTACCCCAACTAAGAATCTCCCCAGAGACCCAGTCAAATTGAGGATTGTGGGCCCTTAACCAGGGTAACCCCAACACCAATGGGGCAAAAGTACAGACAGTCACATAAAAGGACAATTTTTCAGAGTGTGTGGCTCCAATAAACAAAGAAATCTGGCTAGTGCAAGAGGTAATTTTACCCTGGGATAATGGTTCCCCGTTTAACCCACAAATCTCAATTTCCGATGCCAAGGGAACTAAGGGAACAGAGTGTTTCAGGGCGAATTGGCGGTCCATAAAAACCCCGTCGGCCCCACTGTCCACAAAGGCCTCAGTCTTAACAGTTTGACCGAGGATCTTCAAGGTCAGCGGAATGATAAAAGTCTTCTTGGGAAATTCTGACTTCTGGCCTGACAGGATATTTCCCATCACCCTCAGGCCCTGAAGTTTTCCGGCTTTTCTGGGCATGATACTACCACATGACCTTTATTCCCACAGTACAAACATAACCCCTGCTGTCTCCTCCGCGTCTTCTCACGCGAGGAGAGGCGGGTAGCCCCAATCTGCATAGGCTCCTCGGAAAATTCCTCAGAGTCTGAGGTTCCCTTGGGAAAGAAGGAAACCTCGGTCTCCCTTTCAAGCCTGCGCTCTCTCAGCCGTCTATCCACCCGAATGGATAACTGCATGAGCTGATCCAAGCTATCAGGCAAGGGATATTGTACCAGTTGGTCTTTTAACTGGTTAGAAAGACCCCTTCGGTACTGGTGTCTCAGGGCTGGGTCATTCCACTGGGTATCATGGGCCAACCTGGCCTTAGCCCTTGCTTAAGGATCGAAATCTGAGCCTCAGCTGAGGCCGTCTTGTCAGGGTCATCATACAACATGCCCAGTGCCGTAAAAAAAGCATCAACACTTTTAAGCGACGGACAGTCAGGCTGCAACCCATATGCCCAGACCTGTGGGTCTCCTTGTAGCAAGGAAATCACTATGCCCACCCGCTGAATCTCCGTCCCAGAAGACTGAGGCCTAAGCTGGAAATATAGCTTGCAGCTCTCCTTGAAACAAAAGAACTGCGAGCGATCTCCAGAAAAACGATCCGGGAGATTTACTTTTGGCTCTTTAACCCCTGAAGGTACTGCTGCTGCGGGAGCTCCGCCAGCGGCCTGTGAGGTGTGCATTTTAATGGACAAATCATTAAATTGTCGAGTCAGGACCTGCACCTGATCGACCACCTGTTGCAAAGTATTTTGAGGGGTATGCTCCATATTCCCACAAAATTTCAACAGGAGTATTGGGCTGCTGAATATGTTATGCACACCAGTGCCAGCAGGAATGTACTGGTGTCTGAACGGTGAGGGATGCAAAACAAATGAACTCACAGACAGACTGGGGAATATGACATTACATACACAGAAGGTGATAGGGTAACAAAATAAACACAAAGTGAACAGAGAAGCCCAAAGGCTAAGAAACTGGGTGTCTCCCTAGTATTAGGAATGCTCAGATGGAAAGAAGCGAGATGTAGTGATTTAATACGTAGAGACCCCGAAATGCTGTTGCTAAGGGCAACAGCAAAACCCTAAAGGGTTACCAACGGGTGTGGCAGTAAACTCCTTGGTCAGAGATGGAATAATAGACACAAGGAGAGTCTCCACAATCCTAGTCCTCACTTGCAGTGCACTGGTTCAGCTTACTGCCACAAAACTGACATCTGAACACCTTGCACAGTGAGAAAGGATTTTGGCAGGCAAGTCTGAGAATACAGCCGCAAACTTGCTAGGTTCACAGAGTAGCAAAAGAACCCAAGCAGGTTAAACGACTGACTCCAGTCTTACTGCTAGGTCTGGATTGGCAGAGTGTAATACCAAATCCCAAGGCCTATTTGCAGTAAGCAACAAACAAATACAAAGTTTACACAGTACTAGCTAGCTTTCAGGAACTGACTAACCAACAAAGATTCAGCAGCATCTGCCTAACCTGAGAAGAGGGTTTATATAGCAGGTGCTGTCCACGCCCCACTCAGACCTCACAGACTGTGAGCACAAAAACCAGCACCGGATCCCCTGCCGTGCACAGAGCCTGTAACCACTGCACAGCAAAAGACCCGAACCGGAGTATCAGCTACGCTCAGGTTACTCCGCTAGCACTTGTCTCCCGGTTGCCATGACGACGTGGCAGCACAGGGCAGGAGACCCTAACAGCCCCTCACTTACACACACACACACGCCTCTCACTTACACACACACACACACGCCTCTCACACACATGCCTCTCACTTACACACACACACATGCCTCTTTTACTTGAACACACAACTTTCCTTAAAAACACACACACACACACACACCTCACTTAAAACATGCACACACAAAACACATTGCTTCCAACATTTATTAAATCCCCCCCAGCACCCCCAATTATACCTCCCCCCCCCCACACCCCCCACAGTGCAGCTTGAGGCAAGTGCTGCCAGTGCCTACCTTTGGCTATCATCAGCCTGACGGAGGAGCAGAAAGCTTCCCTCGGCTGGCTTGCTTAACTGGAAGAGCTCGGGAGAAGCTGCGCTCTGGAGCTCCCCCTAGCTGCAGCCAGTGCCAGCTCTCTGTATATACAGGAGGCAGCTTCCGTGTCACTGACGCAGCTTCTCTGTCTGCAAAAATAATTTTAAAAAAGTAGCAGCGAGCGATCGTCAGGCAGCGGGAGACAGTGGAGGAGAAGTGTCCCCTTGAGGTCAGGAGCCCGGCGGCAGCCGAATCCACTGCCTCCCACAGTTTCGCCCCTGCCACTCCCATATCTTTCCCCATTCACAACGGGAGGCACCACGATCAGTGCCTCCCAACCCCATTTTACACTTTATAATGATGATTAGAATAATAAAGGAGATACTTATGACACAGAATATGTGTTCTAAGTATCTTCTTTGTATTATTTTATTCATTAATGACAGGGGAGGCACTGCCTCCTACCCATACTTACCTACTTTGCTGCCTCCTCCTCCGGGAGGAGGCAGCGTTGTAGGTGAATGGGGGCGTGGCCGGCAGCAGGATGGGCGGTCCGGGGGCGTTGCATCAGGGTCGCATCATCGTGACTCCACCCCCCGCTGTGCTGTGCCGAGAAACGAGGCGCTGCATAGCGGGGGGCGGAGCTACAATGACGCGATTCAGCGCGAATCGCGTCATCGGAAAGCGGGAGGCTTGCCCACCTTTCCGGGGGGCCGGGAGGGTCACCCGATTTTCGGGAGCCTCCCGGCCATTCCGGGAGGGTAGACAAGTATGCTCCTACCTCCCCTGCCTCCTCTGACTGCACGTCCCTGGTGTGTACTGTATAATCTATCTATCTATCTATCTATCTATCACATACCTATCTATCTATATATCTATCTATCTATCACATACCTATCTATCACACACCTATCTATCTATCTATCACACACCTATCTATCTATCTATCTATTTATCTATCTATCTATCTATCTATCACACACCTATCTATCTATCTATCTATCTATCTATCTATCTATCACATATCTATCTAATAGCCGTGAGTAACCAATACTGCAAGGTGCAGCTGTGACTAGCGGGGGTCGTAGCTGCGAATGATCATCTGACACAGCGCTCTCCCCCTGCTAGTTTCATTCCACAAGTGTGAGCCACACAATGATCTACTAAAGTAACTCCAGCTATTAAGCTAATTACTGTTGTTGCTTTTTCACCTAAAGGAACTGTGGGGGTCATTCCGAGTTGATCGCTAGCTGCCGTTGTTCGCAGCACAGCGATCAGGCTAAAAATCGGCATTTATGCACATGCGTATGGGCCGCAGAGCGCACGCGCGACGTATTTCCACAAAAAACTATGCAGTTTCACACAAGGTCGAGCGACTCTTTTCCGTCGCTCTGTTGATCAGTGAGTGATTGACAGGAAAGGGGCGTTTCTGGGTGGTAACTGACCGTTTTCTGGGAGTGCGCTAAAAAACGCAGGTGTGTCAGGTAAAAATGCAGGCGTGCCTGGGGAAACGGGGGAGTGGCTGGCCGAACGCTGGGCGTGTTTGTGACGTCAAAACAGGAACTAAACAGTCTGAAGTGATCGCAATCTAGGAGTAGGTCTGCAGCTACTATGAAACTGCTTGAAAAAAAATTAACCCCGTTCTGCGATCCTTTCGGTCGCACTTCTGTTAAGCTGAGATACACTCCCAGAGGGCGGCGGCCTAGCGTTTGCACTGCTGCTAAAGCAGCTAGCGAGCGATCAACTCGGAATGAGGGCCTGTGTTTTTATAAATGTAACAAACTAACAAGTTTACTATACAGCAGAATAAACCGATGAGGAGACCTTTGAACTTTTAACAAATATATTCGTTGGAGTAGAGGGCAATTTGATTTAAGCAACTTGCACGTATATCTGTGTATTAGTTTAGTTTGCAATATCTGTGTATATTGACTCCTTTATAGATATATTTTAATGTGATTCTTTTAATATGTTTTGAATAATAAAAAAAATTTCTAATATATTGTGCTCCCTCGATAATTTTTATTATCAAAAAGATTTTTTTAAATATCTATCTATTACATATTTATCTATCTATCTATCTATCTATCTATCTATCTATCTATCTCATA